>NW_028318022.1:2222500-2822500 GCF_062004578.1 Staurois parvus | reverse complement strand
AAACTCCCAAGCCACTATGGCTCATACAGCAAACATGATAAGTATAGGTAGAACAGACATGGAGTCTTCAATTTAGTTTGAATCATGGCAAACACAATGTGTTTCAAAACAGCAAATAACTTAATTAGGAGTAAAGTATTGAGATGTTGTGAAGTGTACAATAGATAAAAACCATAAAAGCAATCACAGTTTTCAATAACAATTTCCATAAAAATATCAGGTAAAACTGGATTAATATGTAAATATTCAAAATTGAGTTAATAACATCTTTCTGTAGCAGTGTTAGGAGTATAATTCAAGTGTGGCATTCCAGATGGGACTCACAATGTGCCATTTAGGAATAACACTTAAATAGCCATTGGGTGGCTGATCTGTCAGCTGATCTCTGCATTCCCAGCTTTCATTAGATGGCTGGGAAAACAAACACTGTACCCAGCCAATCTGGGTACCATGTGATTGACCATCACAGTTATCACACTGTACTGTTTGCAGTGCTGATCCCTCCCCTTCCACTAACAGAAGGAAAGAGACCAGTACCTATGAATGGAGACAGAATGAATGGATCAGCAACTCCAGTTGCTGATCCAGTCAGTCATTCTATTGCAGTGACAAGGACCTTTGTTAACCCATTCCCACTCCTTCCTCTTCTATACATACTATATCCAATACTGTCCCTAATGACCTGTATATTAACCCCTCACCTTCCATATCCTGCCAATCTGAGTTTCAACCCCTTCATCTCCATCCTGCCACTATATGTATTGTGTAGATCAACCTCTTTACTTCCTCCTTCCTCTGTATAGGACCTGTACATTTCATGTATGTAGTACACCATACTCAAGCTCCATGTTTAACCCCCTAGGTACCAGCATGTTTATTACGGTAATTTCCAAAAAATTGGAGCAAAAAAAAGGAGATCACACCTTGGTGCATCTACTATCCACTGAAAACTGAAAAAATGCCCTAGTAATGAAATAGTATTACAGGCTGGTACTGCTAAGTTGCACATGCGCAGGTGACAACCAAGGTTCCCCAAATGTCAGTGTGCCTCTGGGAACAAGAGATATGGCCTTACCATTCTTGCCCAATTTTAGAGGGAGAGAGGAGAAAGGGAGGGGGTTGAAGTAAAAATCCCTTACACAGACTCAGAAAAGGAGGAAGTCCCCCCATGCTGTTTCCTTTACAATACTAAAGTGCATTTAAACATTTGGCTTAAAGGGTCAGTGTATCTCAGCAGCTGTCTTAAAGCCAATGACCTACTTCTACAGTTAAAAAACTTTAACCATCACTTATTATACTACATGGTGGCTTTATGTGCTATACAGTATATGCACTGATTTTTTTTGCATCCTTTTATGGCTAAACTTGCATCTGTTATATTCTTATGAGGTCTCTCTGGACCACCAGAGTGGATATTTATGTAATGTCTCCATTTCAGTGTGAGCTACAGGTTCCTGTTCTGTTGATGTCTGCTTTGGGTCATTCTTGATAGCTCCAGCTGTCCGCACTAAGGGTGGATAACTGTGGTTTTATGGTAAGCCTTCACTGGAATGCCATACTTAAATTAGATTCCTAATACTGCCGTGGTAGATGTTTTGGACTTGATTTTGGATATTTACTCCATTCTCCATGCTTTACTCCTGATAAAGCAGCTAGATGTTGCAAAACACATGTATTTTTTCCATCATTTGAACTCTGAATTGAAGAATCCATGTTTATTTTTATACTTCATCATCTGCTCTATGAAGCCATAGTGGCAAAAGCGTTATAAATACTTTTAGGCCTTTTTCTTTTATCTGTCCTTAAATCTATGCAAACTGCTTTTTACATTATGTCAATAAATGTTTGTTACAAAGTAACAGCAAGAACAAACCACAGCAAGACAAAGAGGTGAATACATGGTTTTAGCAGAGTTCAGTCAAGGTGTTATTGACTCTCATACCTTGACAAATATTCCTCAGTTGATGGTACATGATAGATGTCAAGTTTTGGATCAGTCTCTTTTTCTCTTGTATCAAGGTGTGTTGTCAGAGACCATCTGACCAATTAAAGTGTGGCCATGGGCGTGTCACCATATTTATAATGGTATCATAGCCCTCCCTTATGCAGTTTTAAACTAATATTAATATCTTCCACTACGTACAGGTTGCATTCTGGATACTAGTAGATTATTGTTCAGCATTATATTTCATGTCCAGGGATACCAAACAAAAAGTATTTTGGATGGGTCTGTCAACCAGGAGCTATCTGACTGCTATCTAACCTTCTGTGTACTAGAACTTAGCTATGTATGATCTTGATTTGTTAGGTATGATTTTCTCCATTCAAATATATACTTAATATTGGTGTGTCTTGGTCCTGTCTTATTTTATTAATTGTGTGTAGTTTTGAAATGTTGAGTTGGGCAGGGCAGGGGTCCCCAAAGCCCAACTGCTTTATGATCCCCATTTTATGGCACACTTTATGTTCCTAGTGCTTTAATTGCCCTACAAACCAAGGATGACAGAACTGATGGATTTTGTCATAGTTTTATGATAAGTCAGTGGGAAGTGTTAATCTTTAGATTTTTTTTAAGGTCAGTAGAAACTAACAGACATCCTACCAGAACTTCAATTAGGTGTTTACAGCTCTGGCAAAGGTCTGTGTGCTGGTGTCTGCTGTTGAGATAACATGACAAAAATGGCTGAGACCTGAAGAAGATGGATGTTGCCTACAGCTTCCATGTACCTAATGTGCACAACCATTAAACTATTGACAAAGGAATGTGTCCTTTGCCACAATACTAAGGCTAGCAGATCTTACATTTTCATAGCATAATCCATTATTGGCTATTGGCATGGACAATAATTTTGTAATGGGGATGCCATTTATCCATCTACCCTGTAATCATTCTGTTTTTCCAGTCACACTATTCATAGGGTTGGGTTACTATAGAATAATATAACACAGAACACGGTTTGCAGCTCAGCACTAAGTCAATGTTTCTCAAACTTTACCTCTAGTATAATTTACAGGAAGGTTTCCAGGTCTATTTACAAAATGAAAGGTGGAAATTCAGTGCAGTCTTTTGGGGTTCAGGTACATGGGCCTTTTAAAGGATACCTTACATCTAGGTTGTACAGGCTCCCCAAGGTGGATTAAGACCTTTGAGAGACTATATAAAACAGATGA
This sequence comes from Staurois parvus, assembly GCF_062004578.1. Classification (NCBI taxonomy): domain Eukaryota; kingdom Metazoa; phylum Chordata; class Amphibia; order Anura; family Ranidae; genus Staurois; species Staurois parvus. The sequence goes on along the minus strand of NW_028318022.1, from coordinate 2,819,329 downwards.
ATCAAATATGAACAGAGGGGTATTACAACTTTAAAATCTTTCTAATCATCAACATTATAGGAAAGGCAAACTTGTTATATAGTGTTATAGTTTTTAAAGGGATAGGTTTAACCTCTTGCCGCCCAGCCACTGTATTAAAACAGCGGCAGGGTGGCACGGCTGCGCAAAAGCACGTTTTTAAACGTGCTCCACGCTCCCAAGGTTTTCGCGGGCAGGGGGGGGCATGCGCCCCCACCGACCCGTGGCTGTTACCATTTGATCCCCGAGGGATCAATCATTCGGTTTCAGCCAGTGATATCCGGCTGAAATCGAATGATCGGTCCCAGTCCTATCCTGTCCTGTGTTGACATTTACACAGGACAGGATATGATGTCATTCTTCTCTGCCTGGGCACACTCCGTCCCAGAGAGAGAAGACACAGTAAACGTGAGTAAAACACTACACATTTACAGTTAGAACACACCTAGGTCACATTTAATCCCCTGATCGCCCCCCCAGTTAACCCCTTCACTGCCCTGTCACCAGTGTCATTGATCACAGTGAACAGATCACTGTATCAGTGTCGCTGGCGACTTCCAATAGTGTTAGCGCCCCTCCCAGATAGTGCCAGTTTGCCCGCTAGTACACCAGTAATCCAATTTAACCCCTTGATCGCCCCCCCCCCCAGTTAACCCCTTCACTGCCCTGTCACCAGTGTCATTGATTACAGTGAACAGATTTTTATTTGCATTTTCCGTGGCAGAGCAGAGGGGGCCCCACTGTACAGTTGATTTTTTTACATGCTTTAAATAAGTATAGTTGCATATGCGTAGTAAGGAAGCAATAACATCAGAACAGTCAGTGGCTAATTCACTAACAGCTTCACTTAAAATGACTGTATTTATAATTGCTCTTAATCTAAGTATTTGGATGAACACAAAGTAAACTGATAATTATGCCTTAAAGAGACTTTTAAAATGACCCTATCAACAGATCATTCTATTCTACAAACATTTTCTCATAAGAATATATGTGCATTTAACATATTTTATGTATATTTACCTGTATGAACATTCCATGTGTAGAAATTCAAAAGCCCCAAGATTGCTGCTGGGCATTGCCTTCTTATATGTGATGTCAGCCCAAGCAGCACTGAGAGCTGTCACATAAGTTACACTCCATAGTATTCCCTATTGCTGGTCTCTTAGCAGCTATATAAAAAGTTCTGTAGGAATGTGAGGGGAGTGGCAGAGAAGCTGCCAGCAAAGAGAACAATTCAACATTCCCAAAAGAGCAGAGGGCTGTGACATGCAAGGAGGGACAGGGCAGTGCTAGGGAACGCACTAGTCAATTTTAAGAGCAAGGTCAAAGGCACATTGCAGGTAAATAATTCATGATAAAAAAAAAGAAAAAAAAAGAAAAGCACAATCCACTGAAGTCAATAGGAGCTATTTTTAACAGGAAACAAAGGGAAAAGAGAGCTGAGCACTGCCATGGGGAACACAAACAAAAAAAAGGAAGGAGAGAGTCTTTTCATGTTATTAAAAAGGCAGAAATATGCAAATACTTTTATATAACATGCTTGGGGGATGCCTGAAAGCTGTATGTAGTGTTACAGAACACTATTATATATTCATTTAAAGGAGGCATCACAAAAAAGGGAAACATTGTGGGGTTATCTTTAATATTCTAACCAGTGCCTTTTTCAGGTATCTGGTTAAACTAGGTGGACTTGTGTCTTTTTGCAACTTCCTTTAAGCTATGTAACTATGCAGTCTTGGTGGCCAGGAAAGAAAAAGTAATGAGCACACAGCCCCCTCTTCCTTTACCATTCCAAGCCATGTGTCTTTCAAATTGGTTCATACCTATAGGGTGGGGCAAAGTTCTTATTTTGAGAGAAAAGGGCATTTTCTTCACACCCATTACCATTAAAAGTTGTAGGAGATAAGAGAGAGAGACTTAAAATGGAATTTGAAAGCTCCCTTTATAACGAGGAGACCCTATTACACGAGTACATTAATACATTTAGTTCTCATTCACACAAAGAATGAAATGTAAATCAACATCATGAAAAGTTTTTTATTAACATTATAAATAAAAATACAATTAAACAAATCACACAATGTTTCTTAATATAAATCCATAATTATTCAAGCCATACTGCAATGTACACCCATCATCAATCAAGAGGACCCACCACCTAGTCATGTTTCCAAGAGCACACCTGTTGCTAAATGACAGATTCCAAAGTGCTGCAATAATAAAAACACTGTACTGGCATACTGGGTGATGTCATGCCAATATCTGGTCAATAATGACACCTGAGATCCCTAGCTGTTTGTTTACACTTCAGCAGCATTTGAGTGGATGAACTGAATAATTTGGACCACTTTGTTTGTTGGGTCAAGGCACCACATATGGGCTGTGCTCAGGGCAAACCCACACTTGAGTCTCATCCCTTCTATGGATGTACTTTATGTATTCAAATGGAAATACTTGTTTAAGTTGTACAATCAAGATAAACTAAAAATTAATCTCAACATTTTTAAACAGTGATTAGCAAAATATGCAATATACTGTAAGTGCATTAAGTCAAGGTTAATAGAATCTCAGTGGGTGTCTAGTTGCTAATATGATTTTGACTACTGCTACATAATTAATATGCTTTTATATCCTTCTGTAATTTAAGTGGCACAAAACAAATTAATTAAACAACAAAAAGTGTATGTTATCTCTTCTGTTCTTTAAAGAAAACTTTTATAGCTTAACTTTGTAAAGGATTTTTTTTACATTTTCGTATTCTAATAATTGGGGGATTTTCAGGTTCTTTTTACTTAATAGTTAATGTTCATGCTCTACCTACTCTCTAGAGTAGATCAACTTGGCAAAAGGGCTGATGTTGAAAGTATTGCAATGAAGGTCTTGTGAAAACATGCATTTTTAATTACGGTATGTTAAATAATATTATAATATGTCAAGATTGGTGCCACTGCTAATAAAGTAGAGAGTTTTACTATCCCCCTTCAAGGCATCCTATTGGCACTTTGAACTTGCCAACTGGAATTGAGCTGCTGTATAATGCAGTGAAATACCAATACAAAACTGTATACAAAAAAACTGTAGGAAAAAACTGAACACCTGAGATAAATGTAAGCTATTATGCTCTTGGTTAAGCAATCTCTAATTAATCTCTAATTAATACAGTAGGGTTTGTTTTTATGAGTCTATTGCCTGTTGATCCTGCCAGCAGATCCATTATTTTGCCATTATCTGTAACAAGCTAAGATGTTAAGCAAAAGGGGAGATCACTCAAAGTATATGGGAAGTCCCTGTCTCAGCTTCTAAGTGGTCAGAGAAGCTGTCAATTAGCAGGGAACATTGACTGCATTAGATTGGATGAAACAGAGACCACCATTCTGCAGAACTGGGAGCTGGTGGTCAACCTATTATAAAGGCCTGAAAGAGAGCACTTGTATAACTACTTTCACAAAGGAAAAATGGAGCTTATTACACAACTTTTGGGTTATTGGCTTCACATAAACTATATTATCTGTGCCATGTTCTACTACAGGTGAAACATCCATTGCAACTCATGACAATAACTGGAATAATTGTCCCATATCCACCAATTATATCCAGTTTTCCATAACAGACTTGTATTTGATTGATGGATATAGGAAAATATAGTCAGTTTCTAATATTAGTAAAACAAAGAAGGCACATCCTCATAAAATATTGCTAATGCAATATGCTGTATTTGCTTTTGACATAAATGCTTTTACAAATATTAATTTGTATATATATTTGGTATCTATATTGGACTCTTTATAGAGTCTTTATTTTATTGGAAAGATAATCTGTCACAAAATAAAGACCGTTACATATACAAACTGCAAGTACCTGTAGCAAATCGCCCAAACCCTCCTATCATGGCCCATTACTGGAGGTTCTGATTAGTGATGAGTTAAGCAAACCTGTGTTTTTTGGGGCAGGTTGGAGAACTTTACTGAACTTCAGATTCCGAATCCAAATCTTATTAACCACTTCTTGTCTAGCCTATTGACAAATGACAGCCCAGTGGGACTACTACTGGAAGTCATATGAGGTCCTCCCAGTCACGTGCCTCAAGTGTTCCCTCATGGCGATACCTCATGTGTGGTGTGAACACCATTAACCACTTGCCGTCCACCTGCTGTTTATAAACGGCAGGACGGTGGCACTCCAGGGGTGGGTTGCCATTCATAAACGGCACCCGCCATTTCTGAATGCACACGCTCCCTTGGAGTGCGCAGCACCGCGATCCGGTGCCCGCTGTGTCCTCTGGACACAGTGAAACACCGATCGGACTGGACCTCCGTACGAGGTCCCGATCATGTGATCACTGATAGGCCAATCAGTGATCACATGCAAAGTAGTAAGCAAGATGTCACTTGTGACATCATTGCTTACTACGTGTGAAATCTGTGAATGATCACAGAGGTCACATGGTACAAGGCTATTCACAACAGCCTTGTACCATGTGACAAGCTGTGACCAATCACAGCTCACTCAGTATTTCTCAAGGGCTGCAAGAATGCAGACAGAGAGAAAGAGAAATGATTGCTTTTGCATCCTATATGGGTGTAAAAGCAATCACTGTAAAAAAAAAAAAAAATAAAATCATCACCCCCCACAGGTAGTACAGTGGCACCATGGTAACACTGTACTGCTAGGGTGACAGTATGTAAAAAAAAAAAAAAAAAAAACTAATTATATAAAAAATAAAAATGTAAAAAAGTTTGAAAATTATAATTTTTGGTTATGAACTAATTTGGCTTTTTTTTTTACTAAAAAGATAACTGAATACATTTCGGCCAAGATTTATGATGAAAGATTATTTATTTGCAAAATTTTATAAGAAAAACACTTTTTTTCAAACTTTTTAGACTTTTCATTTACATAGCAAAAAAAATAAAAATCCCAGCGGTGAATAAATACCACCAAAATAAAGTCATTCAAAGTGTGATAGCGCTGAAAGCTGGACATTGCCCTGGACAGGAAGGGGGTCAAAGTGTCCGGACAGGAGTGGTTAATATATGTTTGTGAGGCCTACGTATGTGTTCCCTTTGCACATGAGGATGGGAGGAGTCACTTTAAAAAATATATTATTGTATTTATTTTATTTAAAAATCTATTTTACACTTTCTTTATTTTGTTATTTTTCTACTTCTACTTTATTGCTATCACAAGGGATGGAGCCGATGTTCATGACGTCATCCCACATCCTGATGCCAGGAAGCGGCCCATCTAAGCCCGGGAACTGGCTGTCATTATATAAGTGCTTAAATTTTTAACTTTGTGATAATTTAGTCTTTTAGACACCAGATCTCTCTCTGGTCTCCAAAGCAGGCAATCAGACTCAGATCTGTCTGATCTGCTGCTTTACAGGTCGGCACCCGGCCAGTAAACACAAAGTGAAAACCAAAAGTGGCAAAATACTAGTTGCTTATGGTTTCCTAGACCATAGAGATCATCGAGGACCTTCGAGTCCTCAATGATCTCTATGGTTAGCCGGTGAAACTATTGGCTGCAATCCTGTGTTCCCTGGTGGGATGGGTGAGCCTGGGAAAGTGGCAGAAGGTGGCAGGGAGGGGGGACTCCCTCCCACCACTTGTAAAAGCAATCCAGCTAGGACTGATTTTACAAAAAAAAAAAAAAAACAATTTATGGCCAAAAAAGATGATGATTGATAGACGTCCATTACCCTGGGGAAATCTAGCTCGTCTCCTATCCATCCAGGTCCTGGGTTTGTTTTTTTTTGGCTTACCCCTGGAGGAGAGGCCTTTAGCTCCAAGTTGGAGTGCATCTGAATGTGCATCTTTAAACTTTTGGTTTGTGTTGCATCACCTCCAGTATGCATTGGCTATGTGGGGATTGTCACTTCTTCAGTTTCCAGGGTGATGTCAGTAGAAAGTTGATGGGAATGTTTGGCAGGAAATAGAAGAGAGCCATTGTGCCCTTTCACTTAATCACTCTTAATCTGCAACTGAGGGAACAGGAAGATCCCCTTTACATTTGTGAGGGGGAGTATTATCTCATTCTCACTCTTAAATTTTAAATTATGGAGCCAGAGTATGGTATAGCGATCCATTTTGGGCACTGAAATTCCTTTTCCTTAAACATCATGCATCAGTTGGGGGGGGGGGGGGTTCTGGGGATTTATATTCCACCTTCTCCTGCCTTTTCTTGCAGGTTTACATGGTACAGCCAGAGAGTTGGCTCAGCAAAACATCCATTTAGTACAGCACTTTGCCAAACCCCTGAACAAACAGGACTAGGTCCAAACATGGTTTTGGATTCAACTGGGAGCTCATAGGTATGGGTTCATAGGAATGTGAGGTGAGCTTAGCAGCAAGCTCCAACACTCCCTAAAATTGTTGAAATCAGCTTGTCAGAAATGGTCGGGTTTTGACTGTGACATTGGAGTTTAGTTGTGGCAGGTACCTGCACTTTATACTTGTAGCCATTTTCTTTTTCTACTTCCGTTACAGATTATTTTTAAATACAGACAGCTTATATTTTTTTAAATAAGGCAATGTAAATGCCTTTTATACTGTTAATTTATAACCATTATCATATACCCTATTAGCATTCATTATGCTCTCCTTTAGATAATGATTTATACATATGAGTTAACATTCATTATACACATTTTCAAACTATAATTAGGTTCTGTTACATAAAGTACATCAAATTAAAAAAAAAAATTCTTGATGAAAAAGACTTACCACACATACTATTAACACATTCAAACTTTAGTATGTTTTGTTGAATAAAAATGACAGGCAAAATTCTATTTTGGCACAGAAAAAGGAATTCTGATAAATAGTATTGAAAGTAGGATTAAATGCATTTTGATGTATGTTTGGCTTTCACTAATCCTTTTCTGCTTTACACTCTTCAGTCGCTAGAAAGCTATGTGAAAATATAGAATACGTGAATGATAAAATAAAACTTTATTCAAAATAATAAATAATGCACAAAATGCATGGGCGGTAGCAGGAGACCCCTTTACTCCTTGTGAAAATTAAACCTGAAAATTTGCCTTTTGCCAGGCTATGGACATTAAAGTATTTACACATTCTTAGCAAGCAGAAAATGAGCTTTAAAACAAATCTTCACTGACACATGTAGCTACAGGCACTGTGAAGCAAGTCATCCTCAATTTTGACAACATAAGTATTGAAGTGGTATGGAGCAACCAAATTATCTGATCTTGATTAAATCTGATTTTTCACAACTTGACCAAAATGCAGAAAATTCATACATATTTGGTAAACGATAAATATGATGAAAATTATTAGGAATTATTAAATGAATTACATATTTTAATTATTACATGTTCTACACAATATATTAAAAATGAAATTCAGTATAACAAGATGTGGTCATTTTACTCCCACATGAAATAAGTTTACATGGCCTTTAATTAATGTCCTATTAGTCTGGCTTTTTTTTCTTAATGTTCTAATTGCCCATAATTACAGCAAGATGGATTTGATATCTTTTTTTCCCATTACAAAAATAAATGACACTAGCATCTGCAATAGAATCTGTGAATACACTTTACTGCTTTTAGTGTTACTTATTACAGGCCATTATATACTGAATTTGTAATATATATAATTAAAAACAGGCCGGTGATGTCAGTATGTAGAATTATATTATTTTGTTATTTTATACACCCGTTTGCTTGTACATGCCAACTTAATTTCAGCATATAAAGTACTGCAGCCTGAGGCAAGTTTTCTAAATGCATAATGCTAGCAATTAGAAGTTAAGCATTTTATATAGTGCCTATAGCAAACCCATGTGGGTTCTCAACTGGGTTGTCAATCTAATTTTTAATTTTTTAATGAACAATATTTCCAAAAAATGTATTTGTATTTCATGTACACCTTTAATTTTTCTCCCAACAATACCAGCTCACACAACACCGCCAGCACCAACCTTCTTCACATATATAATGTAATTTTAATAACTAATAGAATGTGATTCACACTCCAAAAAATAATGAAATAGTAAACTGAGCAGCACTGCAAAAATTACATAAACTAATGTGTGTATAAAAGTGTATAAAATCCCTCCTTTTAGTGAATATCTTAAATGAAAATTATAACAATGCACATTATACTGTAAATACATTCGTGTGAGTGCAAAAGTGCAAATATGTGATAATCCACAATTTTAATCATACGGATTTTCCATGCAAAGTCTTTTAATATTTCACATCCACAATACCACTCCATAAATTCCAACTTGAGCAGTCTTTCACTTTCCGTGACCTTTTGGGTGTGCACTCACTTGTATTGTTGGACCCCTATTTCAGGGTGGTCAAAATCAGCATACAGTATTCACCATCAAGGGTTAAGTATCTAACCTCTTCTCCCACATAATACCGCTCCAACTCAAGAGAAACACAAAAGGATAATAGTGCTTTCCATTTAGAAAGTTTATTAAAAACCATAAAAAAACACTCACTTTAATAGCATTGTTGGCGTACATCTTTTTTAAGCCATATTGGGTTCATGTTAAATCCATAGCCTGGTAAAAATAAGTTTGGCCTTATACAGAAACAGGACCCAGTAGGATAACAAAATAAAAAGAGTCTCTGATAAAGTCCAGGGAAGACATAACTCATTAGATGGAGCTTTTGGAGCTTTTTTGGCAGTGACATCATCAACTGTGTAGGAAGACGCACTAAGATGATTTTCCACAGGAGTTGCTTATGTTCCCCTGCACATATTCTGAGGATTTGAATTTCACTTATGGGTCATACTGTGGAGTACTGCACAGTCTTTTAATAAAAGTAGTTTTTAATAAACTGTTTTAAATGGACAACACTATGATCCTTTTGTGTTTCTTTTGAGTTGAAGTCGTAATATATGGGAGTTGAGTTAGGAATATACACGTGCAATTTGGTTAGTTGTGATTTGTTTTTCAGGCAAAAATTTTTAGAGATTTTTAGAGATTTGGATGTATTCGAATTTCCAAATGAACATAGTAAGAAATCTGAATAAATCCGAAAAAGTTCTAACAACATTTTTGGACTCATTCAGATTCATTGAAAAGTAGTTAAGGACTGAGTCCTTATCAACCATGACTCATCTGCTGTCAGCAGGATTTCTCGCTATCAGCCAAATTTAAACAAAAAGGGGGCCCTTTGGGTCTAGTATGGATTTTAAGGGAAATGCCACACCAATTTTTTCTTTAAAAATATAGAGGGGTCCCCTTAGGACTGGTATGGATTTTAAGGTGAACTGGGGTTGCTTGGGGTCCCCACAAAACCATACCAGACCATTATACAAGCATTCAGCCAGGGAAGGGGGGAGGGCGAGTCAGTGGCCTCCCCCCTCCTGAACTATACCAGGGTTACCTGTCATTCGGTGAGTGATAAGGCACTCGACGGGTTGTGTTCTGCAGGTAGCAGCTTTTTTTTCTTTTATGAAGGTTGGCAATTATTGTGATTGAAGTTGGATCTACTTTGGGGGTAATTTTTTTAAAAGAAAGGACTTATCAAAAACTGTCTTTTTAATTTGACACTTTTTTGGTGAATGAGTAGGGGTATGTACCCCATACTCATTCATATGTAGGGCCAGGATCTGGGGCCTCTTTTGTTCCAATACGTCCTGCACCCACAGACCCCAAAACCACTGCCCAGTGTTGTGGGGAAGATGCCCTTGTCCCCACCAATGTGGGGACAAGGTGCTTTAGGGGCTCCCAAAGCCCCCCCTTTATATTGAGGGCATGTAGCCTGGTATGGTTCAGGATTGTGGTGATTACTTGTTCCTCCCTTCCTGTCTGTCATGCTGTATGCTCAGATAAAGGCCTGGTATGGATTTTTGGGGGACTCCACACCAATTTGTAACATTTTGGCATGGGCTTCCCATCAAAATCAATGCTAGACCTTAGGGTCTGGTATGGATTTTGTGGGGGACCCCATGCCATTTTTTTTTTTAATTTTGGCATGGGGTTTCCCTCAAAATCCATACCAGACTCAAAGGGCCTGGTATGGATTGGGGGTACTCCCACACTGGTTTTTACATTCTGCTGACAGCAGAGAATCCAGCTGATTATAGAGTTATGGTTGTTAAGGACGAGGTGACCGCCCACTCCTTAACAAGCAGGCTATTCTGAATGAAACAAACTGAATGCCAAAGATAAGAAACAGATTCCAAAAATGAATAGGGTCCACTAACAAATGCATCTGAAATTAATTCTTCAATGAATGTATCCGAAAATGAAACAAAGCAAAATGTTTCAGTGTGCACATGTCTAGTTAAGATGCTCAACCCTATGAGGTCTATATGCCGATTTAAACCAACTGAAAACAGGGATCTAACAATAGAGGTGAGCGCACACTCAAAATGCCACTGAAGGTGAAGAGTTGCACAAGTTGGAAATTATACAGTGGTGTTGTGTAAAGATTGTGGACTATCACATATTTGCACTTTTTACACTCATATGATTGTATTTATAGTGAAGATTGTTATCATTTTCGATTAAGATATTTATTAGCACAAAGAGGGTTTTCATACACTTGTATAAATATTAGTTTATCTGTATATTATTGGAGTGCTGCACTATTTACGGTTTCAAAATACGACACAATGCTGTGGATTTTGGGGGACCTTTTGGTGAGGTCTTTGTGTCAGCAATTTAAAACCAATTTTCATTTGTAAATGTCAGTAATGTTTTAAAAATCACTGCTCCCAAACGAATGGAATTTTTTAAAAAAATATGTTTTTTCCTGGTACATTTTCCCCAGGGCAATGGCTCTCCCCATGCTATTTTTGACAACCCCTTGCCTATTATCCCAGAAAATGGGCATTTTTGATTTGACATAATCTGCTCCTATTGATTTCAGTGGTGTTCAGATTCCGCATCTGAAATTATTTGAAGTTCTCCTACTCTGCTTGAACTGAACCCAGGGCAGCAGCTTGGCTCATTCCTAATGTGTAAACACCAGGATTAGCTACCTGCAGGCCATGTGGCAATAGCACAATCACATAAAAACTGTCCTTGTTTGATCATCTATAGTATGCTATATCCACTGAATAACACTTTAAACTACACCAACTCCGCTTCCACATGCCCTGACAAGCTTTCCATACTGTACAGACAAAAGCAACTTTTTAGTAGATTTAGAAGAACTAGAAACTCTGTCTTCCATGCCTTTATGTCCCAGTAACAACCCTACCCTCTTTTACTTGAACGACATTAGAGGAACAGTATCTGAGGGAATCTCTGTCAAGGATCCGGATGTGACCAGAGATGTGTGGACTGACACAGGGAATAGCAGGCTTCAGGAGTAATGTAATAATAATATAGTTTATTTGTGCGACACACCAATATACAAATGCACCGTGCAAGTAAAAACCAAATAATCAGAAACCTTCACCCAATATATACAGAACAAAAGGGTAGTCAGTGCTAGCCGGGGTCATTCTTTAGTTGATCAAGCATGGGGTAGGGAGAGGTAGACAGGACACGGAGCAGATCACAGGAACAGGAACAGGGAGCAGGTTCAGGAAAACAGGTTATCACAGGCACATGGGAACAAAACACCAAGGCACTGGTTACAGGCATGATTGCTGCTTAAATACACCTCCTGCAATCAGCCTCAGGTGATGGCTTGATTGCAGGAGGTGAGATCCTGGCTGCTGAAAAGCACCCGCTGGCAAGAACTGGTACTGCAGCCCATCAGCACCAGCAGCGATGAGTCCTTTCCTGACACTCTCTATAGTTAAGTCAAAGACAGAAATAAAATTCATCCAGAAATTTAAAATCTTCTCCATGCTATTAAAAACCTAAGATCTGTTGTTGAATGATAAGCTTTATGTACAGACTCAATTTCATGACATGCTCACATGTCATCTTGCACACTTGTAATGTTACTGAAAGGTTCACTTTAAAAGAAACATTGCCTCCCATCCCCAATAAATAAATCAATAAATACATACATACATACATACACTGACTCATGCTGTCACGAGACCTTGACATCTGGCCAGAAGTCAGGGTCCTGTGTGAGGTTCTGAATCAACTGGGCTTTTCATTGCTTTGAGTGCGTTTTGCATTCATTCTGCAGATCAGATTAACCTCCAATTCATTTTGAATGATCTCAGAAGCATCTTAAGCTGAATTAAAACTGATGTACTTGCCCAAAGCCCCCTGTCACAGGTCCTAAAGCTACTAAACAATTTTACCGAAGAACCTGCACTTCAACAGCATTGTTAGCTTAGACCAGGGGTATCAAACTCCATTTCATCGCGGGCCGTATCAGCATAATGGCTGTATCTGTAAGACTAGATGTCCAGAGCACCCCACCCCCCCATTACATCAGATGTCAACACCATCCTTAACATCACCGTACACCCCCTTTGGGGGCAGAGCTGGAAAACAGAAAGTGCAGGGTCTGGAGGAGGACCAGATGAGGAGTGGAGTCAGTTACCAGAGTCTGTTGAATGCTGAGACCAGGGGAGGCAGAGATGAGGGGGTGCCACAGCTGCACTGAGAGGTGCATGATTTGGCATAGGAGTACTATTCCCCTCTCTACTGCCAACTGCTGACACAAGGTAGGGGTGGAGACAAGGGGATACCTGCAGGAGAGGTGCAACGGCCACATGAAAAGGGCTTGGAGAGACAGATTTGGCCCGCGTGCCTTGTGTTTGACACCTGTGGCTTAGATCATTTCAGGTTCACGTTAAATCTATAGCTAGGTAAAAATACGTTTGGGCTTATTCAAAAACAGCACCAGTAGGATAACAAACTTAAATGAAAAGCCATTTTAAAGAGTGAAAAAAGAAGTATTTTCCAGAGGAAAACTTAGCCTCTACTTTGTATTCAAGTGTTATACAGTATCTTGTAATGCTTATGTATTGTTTGCATATGCATATATGTTGATGGTACACTAGAGGCAAGAGTGCAGCTGGAAGGCAAGGCTCACAGGTGCATAATACAGGGTCCACATTCATATTCTCTTTATTTAACAAAATTATGTTTGAGAATATAACAGCTGCAGCACTCATTTAGTCAAATCTGCATCAAAATGTATATGTTCTTAACATCTGTAAATTATCATGAATTACAATTTTAAATTTTCTCAACACAAAAAATACATTCTAAATATTTTAACTATGTGTTTCATAGTAGAAAATGCATAAAGATGAAAAGATTATGTTAAGGTTAAAAAGTACTGATGATGATGATGATGATAACAGTAGCAATTTACAGCATACCTCATACAGCATTTGTAAATACAAAATGATTATTTAGAAACGATAAGGAGGACATATACTGAATTTAATGAACAGATGAGTCCAGATGTAAAAAGAAAAAAAAAAGCATAGGCTTAAAGTGGAGTTACAGCTGAAGAAAAAAAAAAAAAAAAAGTCAGCAGCTACAAAAACTGTGGCTGCTGACTTTTAAAATATAGCCACCTACCTGCCCTTCGGTCCAGCGATCGCAGCGGAAGTGGGAGCGGGTAGCTGTCAAATTAGGGCAAGGCATTAAAGCGGAACTTCCCCTTTTGAGTGGAACTCTGATTTAAGATATGTGGTGTGCGTTTATTCTACGTTGCACTGTCCTACTGACAAGCTTATGCAAGTCTGTTCCTGGCTAACAAAACTGGCTAATATGACTTGCTCTGAAAAATATAGTATGTATCACATATTGAGTCTTTCAAGAAAAACAGGAAACCAATTGTAAACAGTGACATTTGCAAGGAGAAAAGTGCCAAAGTGCTTTATCATCAGTTTAGCAGAAGCATCTATGGATAAATGTTCCAAACTTCACACGTAAGAGCTGGCCCTTACAGTATATGAAAAAAATGAATAAAGTAAAGAGATGAGTGATGGTGTAAACCTGCATAACAAAGTGCTTCTTATATAATAGTGTTGTTCATGTTCAGATAAAAGTGAAGTTCCCTTGAATATATAGTATTTGATTTGGGAATACTCAAACCAAACAACTGCAATGTTTGCAAGAAAATTTGGCAGGCTCTCCCATAATGCCTTGGGCCTCTACAGTCAACAAGCTTAGCCCAAGTTGCAAGCAAACCTGGTGGTCTCCACCATTAAAATAATATATGGATAGTTAAATAAAAACAGATACATACATAAATATTTTCCAGAGTGTGGTTATTTGGAGGCTGATATTGCTGCAAATCAAACAAATAATATTTAAACAAAATGGTATGTTTGTAGTGGGACATTTTCTGGCATGTAAATAAAGATACCATATATTATAAAAACATAATACACTTCTTTATTCCAAAATATTACAATAAAACAAGTTTCCCGATAACACAAAATAAAACCAGTTTCCAAAGATTCACAGAGTATTAGTGCCTGGTGTAATTAGAAATATGGTATAAATTCTGCATGTGTAGATTTTTTATCCATCCAACTTGTTTCTTGGATAGATGTTGGACTTTGCCTGTGACAGAGGATGTGTTTAAAAAAAGTAAAGTACATTACTCCTGCTAGGTGGAGGTCTTGGCACCGCTGTTACCTCTGTATTCTTATCACAACATACTGTATATATGGAATCATTCTGATCTCTAAATGAATGGTGCTGGCCACCAATTCAAGTCCCAACCTGGACAAGTTTTTGGCATAGAATCCTTCCATTTCCCACTTCCCTCAAAACAAAATGAATCAATAAACGGATAGATTTAAAAAAAACTACAAAATAAAAAACGCCACAACATTTTAAAACTCTGAAATTTAAAAACTTTATAAACAGGATTTCCTTTTTTTTTTGGAAGACACCTTCAGGAACCTTCTAGCTGGCCTTTCTGGCTTTTTGGTGCTGTTGTCCAAATGTGGTATGGAGGCCAGGCTAATCAAAAAAATATACCTATATACAGTATATTCAAGGGCAACACTCAAGTTCTTTGTTACTCAGACATGCTACTTTTGAATCTGAAAACCCAGAGGGCTGAAGCTCTAGGTTTTGGTCACTGTGGTACACACCTACTGTGAAGACCATGTCTCTTTTTAGCTTGCTGTCCTCACAATAAGTGGAAAACTTTTTGCCCACTGACAATATTAAAATTATGTGTTTTTAGGGAGTAGACCAATGCACAGCTAATAAAATTAGCTAAACTGAAACTAGTTAAGACTCCTGCTAGAAAGAAAAAAAAAACCAGAAAATCCTGTTATTTGACTGAACTTTTTCTGTTTTTGGGGTGCTACTGACATTGCGTAAAAACAGTTATTTTAAAAAATGTTTACATATAGAGCAAAATACAGTATGACCTGCCAAGGAAAAATTGGAAAGAGGCAAAAGAGACATTTCTCAGGGATATTGGAGACTATAAAGATAAGGTGGTGTTTAAATGGCAACAGAGAAGCAAGAGCTCCTTTGCATAATACACCTATAAGACTGACCTAGGAACCGCTGAGGTAACTAATAGGAACATACAGGGGGATAACAGAACCCAGCAAGTGAGGAGGGTTGGTAATGGAGGACAATGAGGGTCACAGTTTTCTCAGAAGAAAGAAGGGCCCCCTATTGGAATCGATATAGAGGTAACAATGTAGGGGGGCGCTATAGTGGACCACGGTTCCCTCAAAAGAGTCAGTATGGGAGACAGCACCAACCCCCACTCAATTATGGTTATATTGGAAATAGACCACCATATAAGGGACTTTCAACCATACAGAAATGAGCAATTGTATAGGAGGGACAATTGGAATGGGAATGAGGTTCCTCTTAACAGATTTATCCCCCATGGAGAAGAATGAGGAGGATTAATATAGGGAGTATTTTTAAGGCCCAGTGAGAACCCCAAGAAGGAGGGGCCCAGACATGGGATACACTGGAAACAGATTTGGAGCAGAAGGAGGAGGTAAACAGGGAAGTGAGCCAGAAGGAGGGTCCAAATAAAGAAAACACTAATAGGGGAGGAGATTTACAATATCAGAGTATCCCTGACTGTAGAAGTGAAAGTATTAGGCAAAGGTCTCAAGTTCACCCCTGTAAAAAATCTCAATAAATTTGATATATATAGGTATTCATAAGTATATCATAAATACATCTCTGAATATTAAGAAGTATTTTCTGTCTAATCCTATAATGTGGCCCTGTAGTACGGATGATGTACATTGTACTAATTTAAGAAACAAATCCAAATTTAATCCTCCCATTGCTTATAAGTTTGTCGAAGAATATGGTGGTTAATGAGGTTAAAAAGCGAGGGATCCGGCACATATTAGGAAAGGTATTAGAGCACTGGAGGAGAAGAAGAATGTAGTGATTAGGCCAGCGGACAAGGATGGGGGGTAAATTGTGCTCATGTCCAAAGCTTATTATAAAGCAGAGATGAGTAGATTACTAGAGGATGGGGGTACTTATAAACTACTGAACAAAAACTGAGTTACACAATATAAAGAGGAACTTGGTCTGTATATGCAGTAATGCATGCTTCTTATACTCACTGTGGAACCTAAGGGATTAATCCTCTGTATTGTGTAAAAAGGATGTTTGATCCTGTCTTCTCTGATCCTCCCATTCTTCCAGTGCACCCCTCATATCTCCTGATATGACATCATGTGGAGACACTGCACATGGTCAGTTTGGTGTGTATTGCTAGAGGTTTTTTTTTTCTTGGGAGAGTGCACGTGATCAGCACAGGGCCAATCAGCACTGTCCAGACAGAGGTCAGGGGTTCTGCATCCTCCTAGAGAAAACTCCTCCTATAAACTTTAACCAGTGCTCGGCTGGACACTGATAGAAGTCACAAAACTGCTCTAACTGCTGATGATAAAAGGTATTTAGCAGTTTATATTTACTAAAATAATTGCATTTCCATGTTCTGTGTACTTTTGGAGACCAGATATAGGGAATCCATGGTCCTGGGTTTAGTAACACTTTAAGAATAAGATTTTAAATAAAAAAGAGGCCTAATATCTAAATCCTTCATCATGCAGAACACCAGTGATTTATGTTTTGCCCAAAATGTATAAAGATGATAAAAACCCCACTGGGGAGACCCATAGTAATAGGGTAGATTTATTATCCTCGAGGATAGGTTAATATATAGATATCTTTCTGCAGCCTTTGGTTTCCTCCACAGAGCCATATCTTAAAGATACCAAACATTCATTTCAGACTTTAGACACAATCCAGACCAATAATGCTTGTTATTTGGTGACAGCAAATATTTCATTATACACTATCATTAACACGGAAGCTATTGAGTCTGTTAAATGGGTATTAGGGAGCTCCACTTTGACAAGGAAACACTGTAAATTTATTATTAAATGTTTGGACTTCAGACTACAACATAATTACTTTTGGTATGATCATCAATATTTCCTACAGACCACTGGATTGGCTATGGGAGCTTGCTCTGCTTCCAGTGCCAATTTATTTTTGGCACACTGGACGGATGAGGTTGTCTTTAGTGATAAACCAAGCCAACTTATTTGTTATAAAAGATTCAGACTGTTTTTGATATGGGAGGGAGATGAGGATAGTCTCCTATCCTTTATAGATAAATCAAATCAGAATAACCAAAATATTGCCTTGTCATGGAAATATGATATATAGTGTTTCTGGACTTAGAAATTATGAGAAGGGAATATATGCAAACCGACGGATAGAAATGGATATAATGCTATTGACAGTAGTCACCATAAATGGTTTTTTCAACATTCCTAAATGGCTGTTCATCCATTTGAGGAGGAACTTCACTAATGTAGAAGATTTCTTGCAACAGTCAGATTTTTGAAAAAAGGTCTGTGCAGAAAGGGTATAGAAAGGAGTGTATTAGACGAGAGATAGAGGAAGTGAAGAACAGAGACAGAAGGGAATTTATTGAGGACAAAGATTGGAGGTTTGGGAACCAGGAGGAAGGAAATTAACAGAGTTATATTAAATTATAATGTGCAATGGAAGAAGGTTGAAAATATTTTTAGAAAATACTGGAACGTATTATTAAAGGATAAGATTCTGGGGAATGTATTACAGCCATATCCCATGTTTGTCTATAAAAAGGCTCCAAATCTCCAGAATAAAATATCCCCGGAGATGTTGGCACCCCCCCCCGGTTAAAGAAATATGGGAAAGGATCCAGGATCTGAGGGTTTTTTATTCCTGTGGAAAATCTCTGGCATGCAGGACATCTAAAGTTAATAAAAAAAAAGAAAGGAGTTTGCAGCAACAGCCACAGAGAAGTTGTATAGCATAAACGATTTTATTACCTGTACCACAAAAGGTGTTATATACATGTTGGGGTGTCCATGTTGCATTCAATATGTGTGATGTACATCTAGACCAGGGGTGGGCAAACTTTTTGACTTGAGGGCCGCAATGGGTTCATATATTGGACCCGATGCCGGACCAAGAGTAGATGAATGATGTGTATGTGTCATCCATAGCAAGTATAGTAATATTCCCCCATAGTAAGCATAGTAATTAATCCCCCATATAGTAATTCATCCCCTATAGTAATTCATCCCCCATATAGTAATTCATCCCCTATAGTAATTCATCCCCCATATAGTAATTCATTACCCATAGTAATTCATCCCCCATAGTAATTCATTCCCCATAGTAATTCATCCCCCATATAGTAATTCATCACCCATATAGTAATTCATCCCCCATATAGTAATTCATCCCCCATAGTAATTTATCCCCCATAGTAATTCATCCCCCATAGTAATTTATCCCCCATAGTAATTCATCCCCCATATAGTAATTCATCCCCCATATAGTAATTCATCCCCCATAGTAATTTATCCCCCATATAGTAATTCATCCCCCCTATAGTAATTCATCCCCCCTATAGTAATTCATCCCCCATATAGTAATTCACCCCCCATAGTAATTCACCCCCCTATAGTAATTCACCCCCCTATAGTAATTCACCCCCCTATAGTAATTCATCCCCCATATAGTAATTCACCCCCCATATAGTAATTCACCCCCCATAGTAATTCATCCCCCATAGTAATTCATCCCCCATATAGTAATTCATTCCCCATATAGTAATTCATCCCCCATATAGTAATTCATCCCCCCTATAGTAATTAATTCCCCATATTAAGTCCCCCCTGTGTCAATTCACTTACCTTTGCTCTGCGCGTTCCTCTCGCCGTGTTCCCACGCCGTTCCGGTGTAGCATGAAAATCTGTCTCCTATGAGGATGTCCCCCTCGACGTATCTGCGTATGTGCCAGTTTCAGGCATTAGCAGCTGATCGGCGATCTCCGGCACATGCGCAGATACGTCGAGGGGGACAGATCCTCATAGGAGACAGATTTTCATGGTACACCGGTCTTCAGGGCGGACTGTGAGAGGAGCCTAGCTCCCCTCGCGTTCGTCACGCTGCCCCGCCTACACACATCCTGACAGCCATCCTGACAGTATCACGCTCCGCGGGCCGGATTAAAAGGTCCGCCGGGCCGTATACGGCCCGCGGGCCGTAGTTTGCCCATTGCTGATCTAGACCCTTACATATACGAATCCACAAGCACAATAATAATATAAGGAAAGGTAAAAAGGAAAATAGTGTTTCTAAGCATTTTAGAGATGTCCATGGGAAGGATCCCACAGGGTTAACGTTTTAGGGGGTGGAAAAACGAAATAAGCGCTGGAGGGGTGGTAATTTTATTAGTCATTGAAGCCAAAGTGAGTCGTCCTGGATTTTCAAAACTAAAATGTTATCTCCTAGGAGCTTAAACATTGATTTTGATTTGAATGGTTTTATTTCTAATTGGTGAGGATTTTTAATTTTTATTATTGTATTATCGATTTATTTATATTTATTGTAATTTTATTTATGTTTTGGATAGAAGTGGGTTATATGTATTTATTTTGTATGTATAGTTTAGATGTTTAATGTTACAGCTTGTATATGTCTAGTACATATGGTGCGGTATCCGGAAGAGCAGAGTACATATCACCAGTCAGGGACCTCGGTTACACATTTGTGCATCCATAGTTGGAGGGGTAGGAATGACGACGCTCTTCTGACTCTGAGGATGCATCTGGGTCTGTGAGGGAAGGGGTAATGATGTACTTCCGGTTCCAGGGTAATCAATGCTCTTCCGTTTCCCTCACAGTACAATCACACTTGGTATACATGGAGACACCCTGGAGGCTATTTAAGGGCTCAGGATAGTCAATTCCCTGCCTACTGAGGAAGCCTATTGGAGAGTGCAATGCATCTAGGGAGGAGGAGCTGAGCCCATGATGTCATACCGCTGCCATCTTGCTAGCAGAGTGGTGAGTAGGTTGAGGATTGGTTATATATAAGCATGCTATATATATTGTTTTGCAAGTGCAATTTTAATGGAGGAATTTAATAAATTTTATATGGAAAGCACTATGTCTTGGCCTTTCTGTTGCATGATCTTTATACAAACTAGTCTCTGAGTGCAAGCTACAGAGGAAGGTGAGAGTTGCCTGGAGAGGAAGCGAGGTCACTTGGTCAGAGGAGTTGTATGGTTCTGTAAGTCCAGATGAGCATGTATTAATATCTGAGGTGAGCAGGTTTTCACCTGGTGCAGTGGGGGTGAAGATTTATACATTCACAAGTAATCCATTTCTTTGGATTTCTTCTTCAATTTTGGACTTTATTTAGAATTATTATTTTGTGTTTATAAGTAATATATTTGTGATGTAGATGTCACGTGCACTGTGTGAGAAGTGGGGATCCTATTGGGCTGTACTGCCCTGGAAATAATGTATTAAAGGGTGATGTGAAAATGACTTTTCGTGTTCAGCCAGCAATAGTGTTTCTATTTAGTAAAGGGTTGCGTTGATTGATATTATTGTTTTATTTACTATAATGTATATTGTTGCTCTTGAGGGTCCCAGAGATGACCATTCACATGGGTGCTCAGCCCTGTAGAGCATGAAGAGCTCATTGTTTGCTTTATCTGCAACAACTAAGCTAAATGCAAGCAGCCCATACATGTGAATAGGTCTCTTTTTGTGCCAAAAAAATCCTATAAAAAAGTGATTTTCTTATTTAAGTGCACAACATACCACTACAGCAAAAACACAAAGGTACCCGGAGCAAATGCACCATGGCAGCACTAAACAGATTACTGTATAAAGCTTAACCAGTTTAATATCACACTATAGCTGAATGATGGCTACAGTATGGTTCTCTTGTTCTGGGAGGGAATCTATACACATCCTCCCTGAACACACCTCCCGTGAGCCCCCTGGGGTGCTCATCAGGTGCACACTGTGACTGCAGTGCCCTGATTATCAATTCAACCACATCAGTGCCAATCAGTCCCGCATATCAGTGCCATATAGTTCTGCAAATCAGTGCCCACCAGTGCAGACTATCAGTGCCCATCATTGCAGGCTATCAGTGTTCATCAGTGCCTCCTTATCAGTGTGCATCAGTGCTGGCATCATCAGCACAGCCTCATCATTGCCCATAGGTGCCCATCAGTGCAGCTTGTCAATGCCCATCAGTGCAGCCTATCAGTGCCCATCAGTGCAGCCTCATCAGCACACAAGTGTGAAGAAGAAAAATTACTTATTTGTAAAATTTTATAACAGAAACAAAGAAAAAAAGATTTTTTTCTTCAAAATTGCTTGTCTTTTTTTCTTTGTTAATCAAAAAATAAAAACCCAGTGGTGACCAGCAAAAGACATAAAAAAAAAAAAATAATGTAATAATAATAAATATAATAATAAATATATATATATATATATATATATATATATATACATACATATATATACATATATATACATATATATACACACACACAAATGTAACCACTTGCCCTCCAGAGGATTTCCTCCCTTCCTGACCAGGCCATTTTTGCAATACGTCATGCAACGCTGCACCCAAATTAAATTTATGTTCTTTTTTTCCCCACAAATAGAGCTTTCTTTTGGTGGTATTTGATTGCCTTTGCGTTTTTTATTTTTTGCGCTATAAACAAAAATACCTGACAATTTTGTAAAAAAACAATATTTTTGACTTTTTGCTATTAAACATGTCCAGTAAAAAAATTTAATAAATCAAATTTCATCATAAATTTACACTGAAATGTATTCTGTTGCATGTCTTTGCTAAAAAAAAAAAAATTATAAACAAAAATAAGTTATATCATTACTAGTAATGGCGGCGATCAGCGACTTATAGCGGGACTGCGGTGGGCATTCTGACACTTTTGGGAACTGACTTGGTGTCACTGACATCCCCAGTGAAACCAATACAGTGATCAAGGGCAGCACAGTGGCTAAATGGTTAGCACTTCCACCTGGCAGTACTAGGGTTGTTGGTTCAAATCCCAGCCACAGCACCTCCTGCCTGGAGTTTGCATGTTCTCCCTGTGCCTGTGTGGGTTCCCTGCAGGTACTCCAGTTTCCTCCCACACTCCAAAGACATGCTGGTAGGTTAATTGGATCCTGTCTAAATTGGCCCTAGTATGTGTATGTATGAATGTGAGTTAGGGACATTAGATTGTATGCCCCTTGAGGGTTAGGGACCAATGTGAATGTACAATATATATATGTAAACCACTGCATAAATTGACAGTACTATACAAGTACCTGAAATAAATAATAATAAGCACTGACACTGTACTAATGAAACTGGGCAGGAAGGGGTCAACATGTGGGGCAATCAAAGGGTTAACTGTGTGCAGTTTTACTATGTGGGCTGTGTGTGTGTTTCACTGTAAGCACACTGCTTTGTATGGCTCTGCAATGCAGGAGCTGACAGGGGAGAGATCTGTATTGTTTGCCCCGTCAGTAATACTCGGAGAATGCTGTGTGCTGGCAGGGAGTCACAGGCCGGGGACCGGTGATTGATAGCTGGGGACGCAATTGGCGGCGTGGAAATAGTGCGAGCGCCCCCTACCTGGAACTGCGAGATCATATACATATATATATATATACATACATATACACACATGTCAATTTGCACACCTGTGCCGCCCTGTAGCAGTATTTCTGCTATAGGGTGCTGCGGAAGCGGTTAATATGGGTACAGTGTTGCCTGACAGCACAATTGTCATTCAAAGTGCAACAGCACTGAAAGTTAAAAATTGGCCTGGCCAGGAAGGGGGTGAAAGTGCCCAGTATTCAAGTGATTAAATAGAATTACTGTATGTTCATCATGTAAACTCCCCTCCTCTTGATAACGCTCAATCACAACATGGGCTAAACAAGAACTGCATCAGGGCCCAACAGAAAGCATATAATCAGATAAGCCACTCAGCCACACCAGGCATGCTCCCATCAGAAGCTATCATAAGAGGTCTGGAGAGACAATAGAAGATACTAGGAGGGGCACAAGAGCTCACAATAGCAACTGTAACAAACATAACTATAATGCATAATATTATGCCTCAGCACCACAATGTTTGTCAGCACACCCCACTCAATAAACAGACCAAGCAGAGACTGTTCAGGAGATACCCACAATAGTGCAATCCAAAGTCATCATGTAAATGTTCAAAAGAGAAAATAAGCAAAACTAGAATATTAAAAGCAACAGAGGCACTCCAGCACCTACTGTTCCCAATAAAAAGAGAAAATCATGACATCTTCAATGGTAGCACAATACAGAATAAATCAAGCTAACTATGTTAAAAGGGCACTTGTGTTTATGGAGAATGTTTTGAAAGCACGTGTTAAAGTCAAATATAAGTAATTCTGAATATGTACAAAAAAATGGTGCCCTCACACCAATCTGAATACTCCAACTAGGGGCAACAGGGCAGATTAAAGGGGCGTTCCAACTTCACACAAAAAGATTTAATATACCAGAAATATAGCAAACAGCATACCTGGTAATACCAAAACCACTACAGGGAGATTTTAACCCATATCTGATACATAGAGAACACTGAACAGGGAGGGAAAGATACCAGTAAATGCAAATCAACCAAGGGAAAAAGTTGTATTGACCACAGAGATGCCCAGTATTTAGTTGGTGTATAAAAAAGGCCTCCGTCTGCAACAGCAACCTGTCCCTGTCACCCCCTCAACATGACCAATAACCATATCTTTTGGCTCATGCACCTGATGTAGACTCGACAAAATGCACAACTGGTTTATTTAAATCAAATTCCTTCTCATTGCAAAAATTGTCAATGGCAAATTTAATATCACTATGGTGTTTTTGAAGGTGGAGCTTGAACAAAGTGGCAAGGAATACCTTTAATCTGCCTATGAAGTGGCACATCTATACAATGTATACAATCTACTGCAGCAAAACTAACAAAGAAATAAAATGCCATTTAAATTGCCTGCGAATAACAGCTTGGATCACTTTACTACTTTTTGTGAAGTGGCTGGAGATTACCTTCATCTATGCCAGACCCATATCCTAGATGAGGGTCTGGTATATATGTTAATACGAGATCCCACACATACAAATAACAAAAAAAAAAACTGTGTGCTGCTAAGAATACATGTTAGACCATTATCCTTAATGGAGCTTTGTTATGGATACGTTATGCCCCCCAACAATTTTAAAGGGAAAGATGAATGGGTAGCCACACCCCCCCAGACCTTTATGGCCATATCTGGGCAATGATTACAGAATATTTTTTTATGTGGCCTGAGATTCCTGACATCACTGGTTACTGAGGACTATTGTAACCAATGATAGGAAGCTGTCATAGATAGTATTGGTATAATATTGTTACTATTTATGACATTCGGCCCCCACCAAAAGAGTTAAAGGCCCAGGGTTTGGACGGACAGCCATACAACTAAAGTCTGGTCTCAACACAAATTCATCTCTAATCACAACTTTGAGCTCATCCCTAATCAGCAAGCAGAGGATTTGTGATTGGATGCTGTGTATATATGTAATATACACCTATATATTTGTGCTGCATTTTTTGGCTTAGCTCATACAAACATGTGATTAGCAAACCGAATTTACTGTGATTTCTGCTCTGAAAAGATGTGTTACACTATGACTCAGACAAAATTACTGTTCAAAACCTATCATTGAGTAAATAGTGCCATTCAGAAAAGGCAGGTAGAGTTTTTTTCAACTGAATCCAGGTTGATTTTTAAGAAGATATCTATTGAAGCATTTAGAGGATAAATAATTCTAAGACTAATAAAAGCAAAGCAAAATTTAGCATGGTTTCCTAATAATCTAGGTCACATCTTGAGCCAGTGCGTTTTTGGAAAGGGCCAGGGACTTTTTTCCCACAGCAGGTTGCATTTTGCTTGTAAAAGACTTCAATGGACCCTCACCAAAAACACAAGTGTTGCATTTTGAGAGGAGTTTCTTTGGCTAATAGGAAAGTATGACATCTGTTTATGTAGTGTGACTTTGATGCAACTTTACACTCTCTAGCAATCAAGTAGCATCCAAAACGTGAGTTCACAAACACAAAACTCATCACAAAATGTGCAAGAAAAATGCATCAACCACATCCTGCATAGATATGAACCTAACCTCAATTAAACCCTTGTGTTGGTGTCAAAAAAGCTGTTTTAGGGAATGGATTGAGGGATATGAAAAACTGCATAGGAAAGAATAAGATCAATTAGATTGATTTACAGATGATTTGTGATGATTTTTGATTGGTTGCTATGGATATTAGAGAGATAAACCTATAGTTGTTCTCTAGTTGCTTTTTTTGGCTTAACTCTTACAAACATGTTACTAGCAAACAGAATTTACAGTAACTTCTTCTTTGAAAAGATTTGTTACAGTGTGACTCAGACAAAATTACTGTTCAAAACCTGTCATTGAGTGAAGAGTATCATTTAGAAAGGACAAGTAGTGTTAGTTTAATGGAATCCAGGATGCTTTTAAAAGAGAAAAATATTGAAGGATTTGGAGGACAAGGATATTCTGTGACCAAGAAAGGAAGTATCAAAGCTTCCTTTGCTATCTCTGATAATTCTGATGACATGCAGCCAGTGACAAATGTTGATTTAAAAACTAGTGATGAAGAGACTGGGAATGGACTGCAAAGAACCCCATACAAAAAAATATATTGGACATGGAAAGCTTTTCAGCAAAAGAGCTTAGAGAAAAAAAAATGTTTTCCAGAGTCTGAAAAAAAATGATAAAATAGAATTCAAAGTGGATTAAAAAAAAAGGTGTATAATGTATACAGGACATCTTCCCAGTATCAATCATTGTTAAGGACTGCAGTAGGTGCAGGAATAACAAATTATGTCACCAGAGAGACCCCACTCCTTTTTTATATCAGTTTTCATCCACCAGCTGTCTTTCCGCAGGTTGGTCAGTGTCTGGCATCACGATTGACGAGGATCTGCCTCACTGGATAATGTAATTGATGATGGATGTACATTGTGGGACTTTTTTTTTATATTAATGGACTTGACAAAAGCTGTGTCTGTGTGTACACTTTACTATGCACCCCTTTCTCATTCACATGAGGAGGGGGGCAGTTTCTAGTTGTCAACTTAGTGCTAAAGGGGGCTTGCAAATCCCAATAAGCCTCCACCTGCAGACTCCCACAACCAGTTTGCCAAGCTTGTAGGGAAGAGGTCCTGCTCCTCATCAGTATGGGGAAATGTGCTTTGCCAGGAAGGTTTTTCCCCTCTTCAAAGTACACCCCTTGTTAAAGGCATGTGGTGTGGTATGGTTCAGGAGTGAAGGGGGCGCATGATCATTTTTCCTTTCCTCATCTTCCAGGCTGCATGCTCTAATAAGGGTCTAGTGTAGATGTTTGGGGAGACCTCATGCCATATTTTTTTTTGGGGGGGGGGAGGTTTTTGTGGGTACTCCTTAAAATTCATACCAGAGCTGTAGGGCTTGATATGAAATAGGGGAAACCCCCAAGTCATTTTTTGTGTGGATCCCTAATTAACATCTATGCCAGATCCTCATTCCTGATAAGGGTCTGGTATAGATGAATACAATCCTGGGCTACTTTGTTTACAAACAGAACAAAGTGGCTTTGAGTTGTCATTTTGCTGGAAATGTGTATATATATATTTTTTGTAAATTTAGGTTTTGCTGCAATAGCTTATATACATCACACTGATGAACCACTTCACAGGCAGGCTCAGGACATCCTCGGGCATGTTATTTATTACAATTTTTAATGTTTCACTTTAAGCGTTGCTAAAATCTCTGTCCCACATCAAACTGAATTTTTAAAAGCTTTTAAAAACTTTTTTTTGTTCTGGGAAATGTTCTCCAGGTCAGTTTCCACCCCCCTCCAATGACATTTTTTTTAACAATCCTTTGCCTATCAGCCTAGAAAAAGGTAATTTCTGTTCTCCAAAACCACTTTGAACCAAACCCAGGTTTGACTCGTCACTACACAGCACATGTAACAAAATCCACCATAAATATTTTTAGAAGAAATAGATCTGTGATAAAAATGTGTAGTGTCTCTATCAAATTGGCCTTTTCACCTAAATGTACAGAGATTTGAATCATAACTTCTGTGTGTGTGTCCATTCAATATGCTATAGGTAAACAGAACTGTGTTAGGAATATTTCTGGAATCAAGTGGCAAAAGGGAGCACTCATTGCATGTTCTTTGCATACCATCAGCACTCCCAGGTACTTGGCAGGGATAAGCTTCAAGTTTGGGCTTAATATAAGGCATGTGGCCTTGTAGGTCTTTTATGAATTTTAGGAGACCTCTGCATATCAATGTGCAATTCAACTCACCTACCTCTACAGTAGGGGTATCAAACTGGTGGCCCTCCAGCTGATGTGAAACTTCAAGTCCCATCATGCCTCTACCTTCGGGGGTCATCCTTTTAACTTTCAATCTTGCAATGCCTCATGGGACTTGTAGTTTGGCAACAGCTGGAGAGCTGCCAGTTTGGCAGCATGGCACAACATAAACGCAATGCAATAAGAATTATCAACAAAAGGTCAAAATAACCAGTTAACATATATACATGAATAAAAAAGCTCCACATTGTGCTATTGTGCTTTACACAAACAAAATGTGCTGTGATCAAATATGCAAAGACCAACTAATTATTAGGTAATACACGGAAAAATCTGTACTCAATATCAGTGCACAAAGAAAAGTCCACAATGTGAGTTCTTCAGAAAACACAACAAACTGTATAACACTCAACTTCCAGGGCTTGCCAAATGTTTCCATATGGACAGAGAACAGATAACACATGCTTCTCACTGGAATTCCATGGCACTCTAATTGAGTATCCATAACTACTTATGGGGTTAAAATCCCCTAGACACCATAAAGTAAAACTACTCCAAACTCCAGCCAGATTCCACTTAAAGAATACGGAGAGAGAGAATTAGACAAAACCTCCAAGTAAAAGAAGGTAAAACACTTTGATAAAACATTTTATTGCACTTACAAATCAAATCCTTGGTACC
Source organism: Staurois parvus (assembly GCF_062004578.1). Lineage (NCBI taxonomy): Eukaryota > Metazoa > Chordata > Amphibia > Anura > Ranidae > Staurois > Staurois parvus. The sequence continues at coordinate 2,791,000 of NW_028318022.1, read as the reverse complement.
ATGCATTAAAACAGAGCATCAGCTTAACCACTTGCCTACCAGGCACTTATACCCCCTTCCTTACCAGGCCAATTTTCAGCTTTCAGCGCTGCCGCACTTTGATTGACAATTGCGCGGTCATGCAACATTGTACCCATATGAAATTTTGATCATTTTTTTTCTCACAAATAGAGCTTTCTTTTGGTGGTATTTAATCGCCACTGGGCGCTTTACTTTTTGTGCTATAAATTAAAAAAAGTGCAAAAAATTTGAAAAAAAAAAAAGTTTATTTGTTTCTTTTATAAAATTTTTCAAACAGGTATTTTTTCTCCTTCACTGATTTGCGTTGATGAGGCGGCACTGATGGGCACTGATAGGCGGCACTGATGGGCACTGATAGGCAGCACTGGTGGGTGGCACTGGTGGGTGGGCACAGGTGGGTGGCACAGGTGGGTGGCACTGGTGGGTGGGCACAGGTGGGTGGCACTGCTGGGCACATGTAGGTGGCACTTCTGGGCACAGGTAGGTGGCACTGCAGAGTGGCACAGGTGGGGGCACTGCTGGGCACAGGTGGGTGCACTGCTGGGCACAGGTGGGGGCACTGCTGGGAACGGGTGGGCGGGGCTAGTGGGCGCACTGCTGGGCAGAACTTGCGGGTGTCACTGCTGGGCACCGATCATCAGGGCACTGATCATCAGTGCCCTGATGATCGGTGCCGATCCCCGCTCTGACAACTGCCGGTTCTCGGCAGTACTTTCCTCACGATCTGACAGCGTGAGGAAAGTGCAGCCGAGAACCGGCACTTGCATTTCCCTGTGATCAGCGTGTCATTGGACACCGCTGATCACGTGGTAAAAGGCCGGTGGGATCGGCCTTTCACCACATCACGTGATCAGCTGTGTCCGTAGGACACAGCGATCACGGAGATCGCCGGGTGCGCGCCCCCTGGGGCGCGCAGGAGAGCGCGTTCTGGGAGGACGTCATATGACGTCCACTCAGAACTGGCCGGCCGCGGTGAAGCCGTCATTCGGCTATGCGCGGTCAGCAAGAAGTTAAAGCATCCCAATTGTCTGGCTGGTGGCTGCTGTGCGTGATGATGTATACATCCATGTTCACAGCACATTTTGTTTGTTTGTGTGAAACACAATAGTGCAATGTGGAGATTTGTATTCACATATCACATATACATGGTAACTGGTTATTTTGACCATTTGTGCATTTTTTAAAAAGGCAATTTTTATTATATTGTGTAATTTGTTTTCACTTTTAGTGATGCACTTATTTGTATTATATATTTGTGTTAATTCTGTATCAGCAATGTTAGTGCTAGTGGCTTAGTTTCTTTTGCAATTGATTAATTAACCGAAGCACTGAATCTTTTTAGATTTTATGGCAAGATAAAGCAAACATACAAATGATGCCAGCACAGAGAGTAATTAGGCACTCCCAGAAGAGGAGAGAGAGGAGAAGCCCATACAAAGTGTTAGCTCTTTCTCTATTATGTTAAGTTTGTTCTGGCTCTGTTCCTAACTAATGACACGGGATCCCATTTGGATATCTTTTTATATCCTTTTCCATCTTCATAAAGTTCTAATACCTTGTTACATGGGCCTTTTGACAGTTCTTTTCTTGTCTACATGGCTCAGTATCTAGTCTGCTCAGTGCATCCATGTGGAAGCTAACAAATGCATTGACTATTTATACACATACACTAATTTCAATGTAAAAATCCACAGATGTAGAAAATTAAACTTTTGTTGCCATTTTAACCCGTGTGTGTCACCTTGTGTGTCTATACTAAGGTCAAACATTCTAGGTTATGTAAAAGTTTGATTAGAGCTATTTGTGTGAGTTCTGTTATCATCAGGTTTTAAAAAGGAGACAAACTAGGTGATAATACCTGGCTTCATATGATCACTATACCTGAAAATATGACTGATAATGCAAAAATCTGTCTTTTATTTAATACAAATGCAAAAATTCCTGCCAGGGTATGAAAACTTTAGAGCACAATTGTATATTGTCAATCACAATAAGCAAGCCCCCCCCAGAAAAAAATTAGTTTCTGTGCAGATATGGTTATTTAGGAAATCTAAAGCTTGTAATAGTGTATAGACAAAGGACAGTTTATATCCAAAGCACCCATTGAGAGGATAACGATTGGGCAATAATAGTGCAGGAAATGCTTGGAATATACAGACTTTAAATTAAAAGCCACAAATTTGAGAAGCAGATTGCAGCAAAGATGATATAATAGAAATAATCTAACCAAAGCCTATCCAAGGCCAAGGAGAGCTTGTGAGAAGCAGTATTTGAGAAAAAGTCAGTGACCAAAGAGGATGTCTTAAGATTAAGTTTCCAGTACAGTTGTGCCGCTTAAAAGATAAACATTCACACTACTTAGTAGAGGATCAGGAGGCAGACAAGTTTGTAACCAACTATCCAAAGTTCACCTATAGCAGGGTCTGATCTTTAAAAGACCTTCTGGTTAAAGCTGATTTAAAATAGTTGATTTACACACAAAAAATAAACAAAAGGGTCTTAGAAGGTATGGCAATTGTGAATATTGTCTACGTATTATATGTGGCAGTCTAAGAGTATTACTCTCTAATACATGGTCCATAGTGGAAGGTCTTATAGGAGCCACATGCTAAACACAGACATATTTACTGTATATTATTCTCTGTAACTGTGGCCCCTTTTATGTAGTGAAGCCCTGGAGAATTGTCAGAGGCTATATCAATATATTTATGATATACAAAATATACAGTACAGCCTCTGTATTTAATATCACTGGCACCCTGCCATTTTGTCTTCAAACATGCAAGAAACACCATAGGCCTACATATGTGGATAGGTGATGTGATACACAAAATTTGACAGCATAGTGAGTAGATCAATTTGGCATCTCAAAGTCATTATGGCTCTGGGCTTCAATGGTAAATTAGGCTTTGGCCCATTGGATTAGGAACATAGAGAGTGTAATTTATGATGTGGGAGAGTGTGTGGGAGTTGTTCTTAAAACACACAAACAGTTTATAAAGTAGTAAATATACTGTTTTTGGATAGATTCATTTTTTATCAATGACTGAATTGGAAATATAATTATTAGACTAATTAATAATACAAGACTATAAAAGAGGTTTAAGCGGTAACTCCACTTTCGTGGGGAAAAAAATAGCAATTAAAAAAATTAAAAATATAGCATATACAATGGTTACAAAAGGCATATAGTAATTGCTATGCTATATGCTAATAAAAAATACTTGTCCTATACAATATGCAGTGCTTACATTTTCTTTATCCAATGCAATATTGGAACCTTGAGGCCTTCTGTTTACAGTTGAAGAGAAATAACCCAGAAATCTAATTTTCTGCTTGTGCGATTGGCTCACTGATTTTCTAAGTCTGCACTTAGAAACGTTTTTAGACATCCTCTGCAATAGGTGACATTTTTGGTGAAATACTTCCAAAGGGTTAATCGCTGATTCATAATACAAAATGAGCTCCAGTTTAGATTCCCTTTGCACATTGACCAAGCAAACAGCTTTTTCTTCAAAGCAGAAATGGGTAGAAATCTGCAACAAAGTTTGGAAAAATATCTCTAACGTACATCGATTGTGCTGTGAAATCTTGTTTGTACTGTACAATGTTCTTCCATGTGCACCTTCGTTCAAAAGCTAGTTATAAATTGGGTGGTTGTCATTCTTGTATATATTGCTTGCTGGCTTTGGGGTGGGGACATATTGGATGCCTTCAGCTGCCATTGTATACTTGCAAGGTTTTAAATGTATCCCTATGCATTCAAAGAGGAATGGGCTCCCTCCAGGCATACTTGCCCTTAATTTATCCACTGCTATATATGCTCCACCTTGGGGACTCTCACATTTAGGAGTTAGGACTGCACTTTCCATAGGATCATTGGTAAGGCAGTGTGACCTCGACATATATTTGCAAACGTGTACAAGGACCTCTGTTTTTTAATGTAAATTGTTTACCCATAGGTTTTGGGCACTGGATCTAGATATGCCTTAACAATCAAACTGATGTGAATTAAAATCTGATTGGCAGTACCATAATTCTGTCTGTCCATCAGTCAATATCTGAAGTAGAAAGGTGTGCAGAGATTTGCTCAGTGGGCTGGATATAGATGGAAAGTACCCCTTCTCTTTAATTACATGTTATCAACACTCATTGGAGTTGGATGCATCTGATTTGTTACAATGACATACCTCAGCAGCACTATGCCTGTATGCATGAACCAACTAGCATTTGGAATCTTTTGATGAAGATGTGTTTTTTGCCAGGTTTCTGTGATAGTGAGCCCTTGTATATTGCCACCTTGGGGATTCCCAGGGTGCAGAGTCTAAGTCCCAGCCTGCTTATTCACAAGGGCCCCCAATGGTGGGATGGACTTGCAGCAAGTTGGAACCAGTTCACAGGCCCCAAGGTACACCCAGTTGAAGATGTTGTTATCACTCACGTGTGCAGAGTACAAACAATAGGAGACAGAAGGAAATCCAAGAAACAAGTTGAGGTCAGGGTGGGTGGCAGACAAGCACAGATGGTAGATGAATCCAGGGTCGGCACACGGGAAGTCAGACACTGATTACATGTAAGAGTAGGCAAACGGGAGCTCAGAGAATTGTCAAGTTGCTCAGGCAATGCGGCGTGCACTAAGAATGTCTTATATAGACAAGCAAACAGAGGTGGGCCATTAAGTGGTGGAAGGGAAAGGAAATATAAACTCACAGATTAGCAGGCAACCTCCATAGGTGAGCACAAAAGCCAAACACCACATGTGAAGAAATACATGTCTAGGAGAAGCACTGCAGCAAGAAGGGAAGAATTACACAGGCAGAAAAACTGCCTGGTTTGATAATTTGTTACTGACCAGAAAATCTAGTTCAGCACCTTTTCTGTATATTTAGCGGTCTTTGTTATCACGTTCCCTTTAAGAGAATCAATGACATTATTCATTCAGTATTGGACATTGAGGTAATAGTGACACCTATGATCTCTTTGGCACCTTTTGTTCAAGGATGTTCGGCAACTGTTGTATGGCTTGAGATATACAGTATTTGGGTCCCCTTCATCTATCAGTTAGGGTTTAAGTCCAGCTAGTTTGTGTGTAATTCTAGTATTAAGGTGCATGCTTACTAGAAGTTTTTCAGGTCTCAGGCACAAGTGGGGGATTATTTGCCTAAAGATTCCTAGCTAATCAATATCTTTTTGTATAAATTGGAGCAGCTAGATTGCAAGGATCTCTGTATATGCTCAGAATTTTCTATAAATCTATGTTTGACACTTGCAAAATGGTGATATTCCCATTCAACTAATTTGATCATATTATTGCTGAGTGGATCTATATATGCCTTGGAATTGATGTACAGGGGGGCAGTCACCCCTTTGTGTGCCTAATAAGCTAACTTGTGATTCAATGTGTATTTATGACATATTAGTGCGGGTACTTTATGAATTTGACCATGATGGTCTGCAATGGTGTCAATTGACTGGTAGAAAAGGAAAAATGCAGTTGGTAATTTCTAAAAAGATATTACAAACAGGTGGGATGTTGTGTTCTTAAAAATATTAAATAAGGTTGCATGCTTTAAGAATAAAAGTATATTTTTATACTTTATTTGCAGTCCTTTTTGATGATGATTTTTGGGGACTGGTTCAGAATTAATAAGAGGTGTACATTTATTATACTCTGCAGTAGTCACATACTGTATGGTGGTATTGGTTAGATGTTCTATGGTAGTAAAACCCAGTCAATCCAGAGTCCCATTATTTTGTCACTGGTTTTCACTTTTTGGTGACTTGTGTATTACACACAGCAGTGGTGATTGCAAAATTGCCATGGTCATCTGCAGGTGAACATCAATCACCAGCTATCTCAACGAGGTTCTCTTTTAAGGTATGCTCATGCAATACATTAGCTCTTTCTAGGTTATGTCTGCAAACATTCTATGTGCTGATAGCTTTATGAGTCTGCCAGACTCTAGTTTGTAGTAATAAAGAAATAGCTTGCAGATTCAGGAATTATGGCATATGTGTACCTTGTTTACATGTTTAAGATTTTGTGAAGCTGTACATCCACAGTGCAGTTCACTATTATTATTATGCTGAGCAGGTAAGAGGTGAGAAGGACAATGAGACCAGCATTTTTACAGTCTCTGATAGCCCAATAAGTGTTTCACAAGGAATAGACACTAGCGTATATGCAGAGGATGGCCAATGCCCGCCAATGCTTGAAGAAGACTCCATTGAGAAGTGCAACCAATGTTCATGGCATAATTATTCCCTTGCTAAAGATGCAAGATTTAGGAACGTTTTAAAAAGTGGTCATAAGTTTCATTTCAAATTTTTCGAATATTTGTATCTGATGATAGTGTCTGAAAATCTCATAAAACCACCATGGATGCATTGAAAGAATACGAGAAAAAAAAAACATGGGTTAAAATAGGCAAAATGCTAGAATAAGGGCGTGGAATAAAGTTACTTCCGAATTCAAATAGGGGTAGCTGGTATCTATCTAATAAACCCTACTGTCTGTAAACTCCCACAGCAACAGGGTCAGGGTTCAGGTCTGGTATAAATTTTGGGGGCCCTAGCCATTCTTTTTTTGTCCACAGTATCCATATTTTTTTACATTCAGCTGTCAGCTGGGAATCCCCAACTGACAGCTGAATGTGCCCGATGGAGATATGCAACTGGTTGTTAGGACATGAGCTCCCTAACTATCAGCCTGAAGAAAGCTGTGACATATCATTGGCAATAATACCACTGCTAAATGTTTTACTCCAGTGGCAGCCACAGTTTTGGCTCTGGATTTTTGATGTATCAGTATGCTACATCTAAAGCACTTATATAGTCAAAAACTAATATCATAAGCTGTTAATTTATAATATTCATATAAAAACACCATCACAAAGTTATAATTCCTTCAGTCAGCATATATATCACAGAACATTTTCTGACGGTGACTTACACTTTGAGATATACAGTACAGATATAGATATACAGTTTACCAGCAATCTATCACAGATTACAGCAAAAGTTGCACACATGGATGGTGGCTACAGCTGTAGTGCATTTCACAGATGAGCTCTGCTTCTTCAGACAAAAATGGAAACGATTATGCACAATGTACTGTATATTGTGCATCCCATTGAATCATACCCAGATCTCCATGGGACTGCAGGGCATTGAGTGAAATGGAACTAGGTATATTTAAAATGTTACTAAACCCACAACAGTGTTTGTATATGCAAGAAAGCATGCTTGTTATACTCACTGTGGAACCTAAGTGGTTAATCCTCCACATTGTGTAAAGGCTGTTTGAACCTGCCTTCTCTGATCCTCGCCTTCTTTCACAGTCCCCAATCCATTTGTTGATAATACAGAGCTCTAGGAGTCACTTTTCACATGCTCAGTTTAGTGTGTATTGCTAGAGAGTTTTTTTTTGTTTAAAAGGGTTAATGTGATCAGCACAGGGCCAATCAGCACTGTCCAGACAGAGTCAGTGGTTATGCAGCCTCAAAGGACAGTCAGAGGAGAATGAAACCTCCTCCTACAAGCTTTAACCAGTGCTTGGCTGGACACTGATAGAAGTCACACGACTTCTGCTCTAACTGCTGATGAGAAAATGTATTTAGCAATTTATATTTACTAAAATAATTGCATTTCCATGTTCTGTGTACTGTGGGAGACCAGATATAGTGAATGCAGGGTCCTGGGTTTAGTAATACTTTATTTTCTGTCTTTTTTCCAATGCTTCTTGATTTAGTGTTGTAATCTACACAATGGTGCTTAATTATGCAAGTACCTGTAATTACCAGGGGCACCCACATTTCATCTCTAATCTAGAGGAGGTAATTATGTCTACTTATCAAAAAATTCACAATGCCAAAAAGTAATCCTTCTGTATAATTTAAGTGTCATATGAAATATTGCCTATATGATAAATTTTCCATGGATCAAATAATCTAGTTGGATGATAACCTTTTATAATTGCTGCCTCGCTTTTTATTATACTCTGCCTCTGTTTGAAATGAGCCCCTTCCATTTTAATAAATTAGACTGTACTACATGAAAGTCCTCCAGTAAAGTTTAATTTAGTTTCTCCAAAGTCCTTATCTTCTGGACTAACGGGAATAAAATGTTCACTTCTGTTCATTGGGTATATAAACTACATAGCATATCCTGTCTTTTTTTTCTATCACGTTTTCCATTATTTATGAACCTTTTTTGTTTAGGACAACCTTCTGTACTTTAATTGATAGCCCTTTTCAAATCAAAATTGCTACTTCTCTGTTTAATATATAAAAAACTCTCTCCTATCAAACCCCTTTTGAGCTTACTGCCTTCTGGGCCCCAAATTTGCATTTCCTGTAAACAAGAATTATCAGCCTTAATCCGTGATGCATAGCTTAATATTTTTTCTTTTTATAGGTGAATGAATACCACCCACATTCCAAGTTAAACATATGCTTGATTCAGGAACTGCAAAAATGTTGCATCTTCAGAGAAAGATGGCCCCTGCTCAGTCTCTAAGTACAATTTACCTGGGTATAATAAAGTAAATAGTTTATTCCCCTCTGCCAGGCATTTACAAAATAAAGCAAAGTGTTCTTTTTTTTATCACTTCAGCGGAATAGTCTTAAATAATAAGAAACTTGACCCATCAAAAATTAGTGTTGAAGGTATTCTATAGGCAGAAAGCATTTCCAAATTCTCCTAAAAGGTTCCTACTCTAAAAATAACTGTCCTATGTTTTTGTGAATGGCCTATCCAGTAGATTCTTTCAATTTGGATATTTCCTTTTTAATGGCCAGTAGCTTAGGTTGTGTAATGGTGATGAATTCCTCCAATTTCTTGCCCACTAGACCTACTACTCTGATGTTATTCTATCTTGATCTGTTTTCCAGATCATTAACTTTGTCTATTAACCAGGCATTCTCTTTTGCAATTTTGTGAGTACACTTTCAAAGTGGGTAATTTGATCTTCTATGGCAAAATTCGTATTTCTGCTTCTATCATCCTATAAAAAAAAATGACTGTCTTTTACCTCAACCATCTCTCTTTTTACAATTTCTATAAATTGTTTTAAATTGGCCATATCTTAAAAGGTGTTTTAATGTTTACCTGTTTTAATTTTTTTTTCAATGTCAATAAACATTTCATTAGTCTAAGGCTTCATGCACACTGGGCATTTGTCCAGATCTTCAAAGCACCTTTCTACTGGCAAGAGAAAAGTAACATGCCTAAAGCTGCGTGTTTGGTTTTTGCAAATGCATTAAGAAGCATTTAAGTGTGTATGCATTTCAGTGGCCAGAATATTAATTTATGATGCACCTAGCGCTTAAGCACACTTAGATGCATTTACAAGCATTTAGGCTCATCAGGAATTTTTATCTGCCAAAATGTTGCTTCTCCTAAATATGGTGGTAGTGTGTGTGTGTGTGTGGGGGGGGGGGGTTGTCTTTAAATGCCCCTGCCTCCAAAAGCCTGTCAACATCTACAGTGTGTGTGTGTATGGACACACATTGTTGGGTTAGTAGCCAGACCTGAACCTTGTAGCTCTCCCCATTGTGTCTTTTCCCCTATGCTAGCATTGTATCCACAGTAGCATTTGCGTAGGCAGGGCAGAGTAGGACTGGCCATAGAGGGATTACTTTGACGCAGTTGGCCAGCTTAAGCATGTATTGCAATATGTGTGAACTAAATATCCCTATTTATTGCATAGTCTGCTTGAAAGGGTATATACCAGTGTGCAGAGGGTCCTCCAGAATTTCTTATGGACACATAGGTTCACACTGAGGGGCATTTAGAGGCAGGAAAAAGAAAATGCAAGGCACCTCTAAAAGCAGTGTTTAAAACACCCAGTGTGCAAAAGGTCTTAATCAGGTTTTTTTTTAACCTAGTTATTGTCTTTTATTCATGGAGGCATTGTTGGAACCCTGTTATGGAAGAATTCTCTTATTTTCCTACTTTTTTCTCGTTTTTGTAAATATTTAAAGTAATTGTTTCCTGTTCCGTATATGACTGGATAGCTCAAATAAACAGATATCTCTAGTGCTTCCATAAAAAATCATTCTTAGCCCGTAGGTTCCGGGTATTAGTCACCCATGATTAAATTACCCTCCATTTTTGGGAGACTTTCAGGGTATTAAAATGATGTCCAAGATCATTTAATATCTTGAATATCTTTAATATCAGTAAGTCTAAGCACATCTGTAAAGCCACAAGAATAATAGTCAAGAATAATAGTCATTAATTGGGGATCAGTACAAGTAGACTTAGAAGGGAAGATGTTATGTGAACGTCTGTGACTTCGCATCAAAACACAGATAAAGTTGCAGAAAATAAATTCTGTAACAAATCCTCTGCCCTCTAGGTAATCATTCATCCCCTTCAAAAAAAAAAAAGCAGAGTCTCTAAGGACTGTCCAGACTAGCATGCAAATACCGTAGTCGGTGCTTAATGGTCATTAATGGCATTTACAATGATTGTGAAGCTTTCAATTTCGGTAAAGTCTCAACGAATCTTTAAGTCCAAAAATACAAATTCATTCAGCTAGCACGATGTAGTTGGAATCTTGGGGAAGAGGGTTTCATGAATACTTTAAACCACCTTTGGAAAGTAGTAGCGTGTATGTGCTATTATGATTTTTTTTATCTGTTAATTGACACATTTGTCAAATAAACAATAACAAGACAACCTAACACAAAGCTGAGGACTCACAAAAGGGCTTCAAGAAACATAGCATAATACACTCATGTACAGCAAGCAAGGGCCTTACCCATAACAACTGAGGTGTGGCTTGCAACCATATACACAGACTACAGCAGCCATAGTAAAGGCAAAAATTCATGATGGAGTAAGTTAGAATAATGTCTCCAGGTCAGAAAAAACTCATACATGCAATACATATCGTTAAACGTTAAGTCACAGACATTACCAAAGCTGTCATGGGCTCAGCTTACCTGTTGGACCACACCTTGTCATATTATATTGGCAACCCCTATTAAAGTAAGTATCCTTGTATAGCAATAAACTGGTATTAACTAATTGTTTCCAAAAATCAATAGAAATAGGGGCAGCCTTTTTACATTGCATTGTGATGGCCTTCCTAGTGTTAAATAGTAGTAGTGTTCTCTTGGCCACTGTGTGAATTATATTATCCACCAGTCCTAGTAGTCAGATTGCCACAGTGGGTCTCAGGGAGATGGATGCGACAGTTTTAATTATAGCTAGTACCTCTGTCAAGAACCTGGTGATAGCAGGACAAGACCAGAAAATATAGGGAAAATTTGCAGGGGTGCAGCCACATATCCAACATTCCTGCAAATGCAAGGAACTCATCCTGTGAAGCCTATATAAGGAGTGTAGTAAGCTCTATGTACTATTTTGAACTGTATAATCCTATCCTGCAAGGAGACCAAAGTGTGGAAAGGGAGGTCCTAGATATCCTCCCAGTCATCGGGTAGTCATTGTGAGGAATTGCAGAATAGATAAGTAAATTTAGGGAGGATTTTAATTTTGATCAGATTTATACAATCCAATAAGGAAAAAGGAGGGGTCCAATGCTTTCATTTTCAGCTTAATATCCTGCAATTACCAGGGTCAAATTAAATAAGAGAAAGGTGGTAGCTTGACAGGAAATAATCATACCTAAAAATTTATATAGTTCAATCCATTTCACCTGCGTATCAGGGGAGATTGAAGTACGAGCATCAGGATCTATCAGGAATAGGAGGTATTTGGTCCAGTTAACCTTGAGTCCTGTAACCACAGAATATGAGTTCAACACCTGGAGGGCCCCCTGCAGTTATGGGCCAGCATCATTAAGAACAGGTCATCTGAATATAAGGCTACCCTCTCCTCCAGCCAGCCAATCCAAAGACCCTTGATGTGGGTGTGGGGGGGGGGCGGAGTACAAAGTGCCTCAGCCACCAGTTCAATTGGTATGGCAAAGAGGGCTGGAGAAAGAGGGCAACCCTTTTGGGTTCCCCTATGTTGCCATTAGGATTTTGATTAAATTTTGGACCCCTAACAAAAGCCTGTTTTCCTCAAGCTTTTGACCCAAATCATAGGCAGGTCAAATAGACTCAATAAAAGTGACATGTGAGGTTACTATAATTAAATGATATTGCTTCTATGTTGACACATCACTTAAGTTTCTGGATTGTGGGCATAGCTTCCCCACTTATACCCCTTGCATCTGCCCAGCACCTGCATAAAGAGAGGCTGGAACTTCTTCTAGAAGTGATCTACTGCTGCAGTGAGACACTTGCCTGAACTGTAACAGCTCTGTCCCAGCTTCTGTACTCAGAAAAATTGTGGTGAAGTTACTTGTGATGTAACATCACTTCCAGTCATGACATAACATCACTTCCAATATAAATACAATGAAGATCATCTGCTACAAGTGAGCAATGTGCAGAAAGAGCAAGCTCCTAAGCTTATTGTATGCCAGCTGTAACTGACAGCCAGCAGTTCCAGGACCGGACAGAACTGCTTATTTCAGGAGCTGTTCTAAAACACTGGGATGATAGCCACTGTCCTAGTGCCTTTTTGAAATGGACTAAAATGGTGCTAGAACATAATGCAAACATGTATTTTGCAGAACAAGAAGATCACTGCACTGAAGGACTTTTGTTCTCACATTGAAAGGCCAAGACTGTTGCAGAACAGTCCACCCTCTACTGTGAGGAACTCTGATGTAGCCTGGTTCACAACTTAACAGGCAGCCTAAAGCTCAGACATGTTTGTTTTTATCATGTCAGATCAGAAGATATGACAGTACTATATGCAATATTTATAGTTGTCTGTTGAAGAATGTCAATCTTTATTATTAATATATATGAAAAATAACAGAACCACGATTATATTTACATTCAGCATTTCAGCAAGGTGTATAACTTAATACCTGACAAATGACACGCTGAATTGTCATACTCCTATGAAGCACTTAAAAGCCTTTTCTGATGATTTTCAAGCTGACCCTATGACTTGTCACTAAAAATGACAAGATTTACTGACAACCTGTAATATTATTCAGTTGGTGGCTTATAGATAGCTTACTGCAAGCACTCATCTGAATTATTATAGCTGGCAAGAGCCATTTAGCTTGTGACAAAACCTGTCTTCATATTTGCATGTCATGATCTATAGAATTACTGATCATAGCCCTTTGTAATAACAGTTTATCTTCTACACTTCCCTGTACATTCCCAAAGGCATTTAAAACATATGAATTCCTTCCGTTCAGGTATATGTTTATAATTTGAGCTTATTTAGTTATCAATGCTAATTTATTTACTTCTTAAGTATTAGTATACACAGTTTAGGGTTAATAAATATGCTAAGTAAATGTTAGTAGTTCTACTACAGTTATTTTATCACATCTTAATTTTCTAGATTTCCATAATTAAAGCGCAAGTTCACATTCCTGAAGATTTTCCAAAGACACCACTATGCAATTCTACAGAATATCCTTGGAATAGTACATACCAGCATACAAGAAGATGATGTGTGAGTCAACGTATTTGAGTTCACCTACAACTGAAATATCCACCTATATCACAGTATTAACTTAGTGTAAGTTCACCTAAAGGAATATTTTCCAAAAAATCGTCTATGCAATTCTATATTCTTGGGATAGTACCTACCAGTGCTATGCCTGTCAGGGATCCTGCAGCGGTGGCCTCTAGCACTCCACAGACCAGAATCCCCCAAGGCGCGAAATCTAAGCTCCGACCTGCTTGTTCACCAGAGCCCCTGATGGTGGGGATGGACTTGGAGCAGGCCGAGACCAGGTGGTAGAGGCACCGTTGAAGGTGTATAACGGGTAAGAGTCTGATGTGAAGAGGTAACTGAAGCAGCGTTGGGCAGGCTGGGTTGGTAACAGTGGTGGCGGTGTAGTACAGAATCAGCAGGCAGAGGGATAAACAGGTCACAAGCCGGGTTCGTCAACAGGTCAGATCATATGGGGTTAAGCAGGAGAATGGTCAGACAAAGCCAGGGATCAGAGCAGGAGATGGACAGAAAATCAGGATCAGGCAGGGTCGGCAACAAACAATCTACTCACAGGAACTCAGGAACACAGATAAGACCATACGGCACTTGAGCATTGCAAGAGCCGGGTTTAAATAGCCCACCCAACTCCTGACAGGCGCTCCTGGGTCCTAGTGCTTGCCCAGCGCCGTCATTTGTGACAGGCGCGCCTGGGTCCTAGTGCCCGCCTGCCTGTACGTTTTGTCAGGATTCTATGCAAGTGCAGATTCGATCGCTGCGGCGATCTTCCCATTCCCTGACAATGCTTGTGGTAAATGGTGAATACCTACCATTATAGATACAGCTGTGTGGCTTGTCCACAAAAAATGCTGATTCCTCATCTCCTTCGGTCCTGCCAGAGCTCAGCCTACAGTTTCAAAGGCTCAGGGTGGCCAATATCGAGCACAGCTGGACCAAAAAGGCCATTTGGAAACACATTACTGTAATTTTCAGCTCATGGAAAGGCAGGGACCCAACCAAGGCAAGAAGCCTTAACATGCTATTCTTAGCTGTAGGTATAAGGTGTGACAATAGTATTTTGAAGTTGTTTTGTGGTGGGCACAGATCCACACAATGGGCCAGTGCATTTGCATATCTGTGCAAATATCACACATGTTAAAAGTATATATTTTTAAACTGCTGTATTGTTTTCTAGCCTAATGCACCAGTTAAAGCTGTACAAGAATTTATCCAATGACACAAAATCTATTTTGTCGTCAACACAAAGAATATGTTGTATTTGGCCTTTTAGTTACCTTGCTAAATCAAAAGGAGAAAAGATGATTTGCAGGACATACTAGAGCTAAGTAAGTTTAAAAGCATCTAATGCTCCTACTCTGCCTGTCTGCCTTGTCTTCTACTGCTCTCTGTTCCCCAGACTGAGCTTTGGCATTTGCTGGGGTTGTGATGTCCCCTCCACTATAATTGGCCAGCAACTGCACTCCCTCTGAATTCTGAGAGGCTGGTGGTTCAGTTTCTCCAACCTATATTCTCAGTTGCTAGGTAGAAGGTTGTCTGCTTAGTCCTCTGTGCCTTGATTGAACAGTAGTGCTGTGGTACGTTTAAAAAATCACAAGCCCACGACTCTAGGTTTTTGATAATTCTTTCTACACGTTTTATTACCTGATCTCTTTTCTGATCTTTTCTGATTTCTTTCTTTCGACAAGTGCCTTGTTTCTGCATCTAGTATGTACCCTGAACCTAATCCTGTTTCTAGTGCCTTGTTCCCACATGCAGTGCCTTGAACCTGATACTGTTTTCACTACTTTGTTCCTGAACACAATGCCTGTATATTTATTCTCTTACCCTTCACTTTGCTGCTTTGAAATCTGACTACATCCTTGCAACTCTTTCTGCCACCAGTCATGCATTCGGCCTGTACCTGGAACTCTCTATTTCCTGCTTTGACCTCAACCAGTCCCTAGAACAAACATGTTGACTGCCTCCTGCCCTGACATAACCTGATTCTACACTCCAGGTTCCTGTCTTTACTATCTCCACCATCAATGGGGATCACCTGACCAAGGTGGTTACTAAAGTTCTTGTTTACTTTTCTGCTCCATTTCTAGTGACCAGGAATTCTAGCACTGTGTCCTAAGACCTGGGGGCAACCAAGTACAGTTAGGTTTACTCATCTTAGGGGAATAAGAGCTGCTAAAGGCAGATTTACCAGCTATAGTCTGACAATTGGTTCTGATGCAAGCATGTCAATGTTCTGCAGCAAACATGGCTTGTGGACTACTGTTTATTAGACAGATTACGGTCTATTTGATTTATGTCATTCAGAACAGCAATTGAGGGACCCACTCCCAAGAGGTCACACACAATAAAAAAAACATTTTTTTGTAGAGTGAAGAAGGGTTAGAACCTCTGTAAGGAATTTAATTCTGCCTGGGGCACTATGGGTGAAAGTTCCCTTCACTTTCTATACTGAAGTCATATAGAAAAAGAAGTGAGAGGGAATTTCTTCAACAGAGGCAAAGACATCAGTTAAAATATAAAAGAGGTTATATCTTTTAACCACTCTATACAAAAGTTGAACAATACAGTAAGTATGTTTTTTTTTCAGTGTGGTAGTAAAAAAGAATAGTAAGGTAGTATAAAGAGCTTCCGGCTAATGATCTGCAAAGTGCATGAATTCATAGAAACCAATTAGATGTTAATCACATTACTCTGCTGTAAAAATATTTCTAATAAGTGTACTATAGGTTATTTTACACCTTATTAGTGCTCTCTTTATGAGCCAGTGGTAGTTATGTTGCATGTTTTCTGTTCTTCATCCACATTTTTTGCTGAAACTCTGAAACTGAGAAAAACTGAGAATGCAAAAAACATAAAAATGCGGGGCAAGTGTAAAAACTGGTTAACTAGAATTATTAGTGCATATATTTTTATATATATATATATATATATATATATATATATATCCATCCATCCTGTTAAATGTTATGCACTACAAAATTGTCTTTAGGGGAGTGTAATGCGTCATGCTAGAATGAAAATCTTCATGCCAATGAGTTTTAAATGAAGAAACAATGCTATAACTCACAGATCACTAAACACCCACACAAACATACATACACTACATAGTATTTTTTTCTCACTTGTGATTTTCTAATCAGCTTAGTCTCTGATAATTATTTGATTAAAAAAACTATGTACTGTTTCTTTGCAAAACACTCAGAGGGCACAATATACAAATGAACATATGAATCTCTTTTCCATCTCTTTGATTAGTATTCTCCATTAACTAATGTTAAAGAGGTTCTCAGAACACACTGGATTGCTTCAACAGTCAATCAATGCAAGCATATAAATGAATCTAATTGACCAAGAAGCTTTGATTAAAGAACAATAGTTTTAAATGTGAAAAATAAATCCCAATGGTATACTAAAATGTGTAATTACAATAGTTTTACATTTCTGTAACAAAGTGTTCTAAAAATAATTGTAATTTTTTTTGGATGTCAGTCTTAAAGAAAAATATTCTCTCCTTTGACATAAATCTCCTACTATACCATATATTCCAATCAACATGACAGGAAAACTATAAAGGATTATAGGGATTCTCTTCTACAGCACGCTAAATCTTTTTTCTCCATGTTAAACAAGGTATCTCATATTTAGCAAATCCTCTTTTTAAAGCAAACCAAATAAAGCAAAATAAATTCATAACATAACTAGGGCACTGGCAAATTTGATTTTGTAATACAGAAATAGAGTATGTACCTGTTGTACTAAAAAAAAAAAAAAAAAAAAAATTAGTTTTGCAAATGAGCATCTAAATAATTTAGGTTCTGATAGGCAATATTACAATTTTTACACTAATGATGGTGCTATCAAATACAGTCTGGACTTACCATTAGTTACAGTTTTTTTCGGTCTGTATCTGTAGATGTATGGGCTGAATTACTTAAGGAGTTGATAACCTCCATTCAATTAATTGAAGATTCACTTAAATTATCTAATCATATGAAAAGCAAATTCATTTTTATTTTATCCGCATATAATTCAGAATTTTAAGTGAACACAGCAGCTACCTAATGAGATAAAGTTCTCAATACGTTTAGTAAATCAGTCTCATCAAGGTGGCTATTTTTTTATAGTTATCATTCATACATGTTTGCCCATCACAAAGTATCACAAAGCTAATCTGCGCATTGTCACATATTTGTAATCCAGGTTAGTAAAACAAGCAAAATTACTAGCAGAGGGGTGTAACATTGGACACAAAAAAATGTAGGCCTACAAGCTGTAATGATAGAAATATGGTCCTGAATGCAGTGCTAATATTTATTGGCTACACCACAATTTTCTAGGAGATAGAGGTCCTAATAATGGCTAGGATACTGACAGTCACATACATGAAAAGCGTCATAAACACGACTTATTTGTCTCTGTCCTAATGCAATGAATGTTGTAAATATCCTCAATGTCTGACAGCCGCATACTCTAATCAAAAGAAGTAAAGGGGGAGGATTAACATGTTAAAACAGTGTACAATGGCTGCACTTCACGGGGCATTGTCATTATTCCTGCTAAAAGGCCCAAAGCCTAAAGTTGAGCTCCAGAAGACCACTTCTTCATGCTGGTATATGCTCATTAAGATTAACTAAGTGTATGTACCTGAATGTGACCCATTCTTTGTTAATCCCCTGTACAGCAGACCTCAGACTGGGAATGAAAGAAACAGTACAAGGAGTCAATCAGATATGTGAAGAGGGCAACAGAAAGTGACAGAATGATGGATTTATCAGTTTGCTGCTTCTTCTTCACTGTCCAGTCAAGTGTTGAGGCAGGGACAAGACCTATATGTATTACTTTGTGTGTCCCTGATCCAGCTGTTCATTAGACAGTACCGCTACTTGTCAAATCCTCCCCCTGCTAGTTCTGCTCATGTGTTCTGCACTCTCATTCATTCTTCCTAGGGCAACTTGTACTTTGATGTCCACAGAAACAAATAGGCAGACAGAGCACAACATGGCCAAGAAGGATTTGACAAACGGCTGTGCGATATCTTGTTGGAATGGGGACAGGTTGACTGTTCTGTCTCTCAAGGATGGGTAAACCTAATGAATAAATGGACAGAAATAAAAAGGTCCCTTGGCAAGGAAAACATATCCCTCATTGGATCATAGAATACCCATAATTCCAGCCACATAAGTGGTATAAAGTGTGGTGTCCCATGTTTGTGTTTTGTTGTAAAACAAAACGTATAAGAAATGCTAAATAAAAGTCCAGTCTACAAATATAATTTAATTGTTTAAAAAACTTTTGTGTGAAAGAACTTTTTATACTGTTGATTCTGATCTATAATATGTTCTCATTCAAACTGAAGAAGCACTTTGCAAGGTAAAACAATTTTGTATGAACTGATTTGAAAGTAATCTTAAAGGATAAGTTCACCTTTGGGAACATGTTCCACCCGTTTTTAAGGTGGAACATGTAACATGTTCCCATAGCTGCAGCCCGCCACCCCCCCCCCCCTCTGACAGATAGTATGGAAAGACTTCTCCCTGTACTATCTGTCAAAATTTGAAAACAGCACGGGGCTCCACCCACACGACCACATCATTCATTCACGGACTTCCATGAATGAATGAACTGTAATTCCCAACAGCCTTAGCGGCTTTTGGCTTGAATATGTTTACCGCTCTTCAAGGTAAAGAAACTCCAAATCTCCAAGCACAACTTCTCCTGTAGGTGCTAGCCCAGCTTGTCTGCTGCATAGAGAAGACAAAGGACGTCCAATTGGCTGCACTCCAAACAATCCACTTTATTGAACCAAGATAAAACCAATACAGACAGTGGAAATACAGTGGGGGACTGGCAGGTAAACGCGTTTCACGCTAAAGACAGCGCTGTCTTAAAAAATTACTAAAAAGACAGTGCTGTCTTTAGCATGAAACACATTTACCTGCCATTCCCCCACTGTATTTCCACTGTCTGTATTGGTTTTATCTTGGCTCAATAAAGTGGATTGCTTGGAGTGTAGTCGATTGGCTCTCGGCTTGTAGTTTTAAATGAACTAGCTCCACAGCGTCGTGGTAGTTCATTGAAGCTTCCTGTCAGAATACCTGCTTGCTCGTACATCCCGTATGGCAAGCAAATATTCTGACAGATCTGCAGGAAGCCTGCATGGCATCAGCGATCTACTGATCACTGGTGCAATGCTTTACAGGCTCCTGTAGACAATAATAATAAATGCACTTTTTTACCTGCAAAAAAATGTGCATTTATTATTTTTGTCTAAAACGTGAACTTATCCTTTAATATCCTTATCCTTTAATATGTACAGCAACCATTACATGTAAGTTTTATGTCCACAAATTAGCATTACTTTATTATCTTAACAGATAATGTTTAACTGTAACAGTCTACCCAGTGTTGAGGCAAGGTCCTCTATCACCCAAGAGAAAGCTGCCAATGTGCAAACCCCTTCCCACCCTGAGCTCTGTAATTTGCCACAACAAAAACTAAAAAAGCTAATGAAATGGGATGATAAAAAATGGGTTAATAAAATAATAAAAGAGTTCAATATAATTTTAATTTTACATTTTGGGGTTAAAAAATAAAATACATTGATGCAGACACAGTAAAAGCTCTCATCCAGCTGTGTTCCCTTGGCACAGCGCCCAAGGTGGATGATTCTTCAGCCTTGGCCGAACCCTGAGTGTACCATATTGTACTGTTAAGCAAGTGGAAGAACACAACTATGCATGCCATTGCCATAATTTGGATGTCTAAAACCATTTTATAAACAGATAATAAATAATTGGTCAAATTTAGATAATTTGGCTAGTTTCTTTAAAATGGGAATGTGCCCACAATTTATTTGTGGCTTTTTTATATGCTGCACATACTAGATATAGGATAGGCGCCCTATATACCACAATTTTAACATTAGGTGCACATATAGTTTAAATGGCAAGTAGCTATATCAGTAGAGAGGCTCCCACTGACTAACAGGATAGGTATACAAGCAGGTCACCCTGGAAGAAGACGCAGGCTCACCCAAGTATAAACACTAACCAGTATTCACCAGAGCAGCTGATGGTGGGCATGTCCTTGGGATTGCTACTGCAGGAGGTGTCGGGGTTAAGTAGCAGTTATAGCAGTTAGGGATCAAACAGAAGCATAGATGAGCAACAAGACAAAGGTCAGTAATGAGTGGCAGCAATGAACATACTGCAGGGAGAGTGACAAGAACATATATTGCTGGAGAGAACACAATCTGACAAACAGGAAGCAAAAAGGCATGGCTTAAATAGGAAGTTCAAGGGAGGAGAAAAGGATTCAAGGTTCAGCAAACAAGATACAAGGCAAGATTATCTAAGGATTCAGGCAGGGATCTGTCCAGCATCGCAGGTGACTAAGCAAGAAGAGATACTGGCAGACACAGCAGAGGTTGCAGGTTTAGATCCAGGTTCTGATAGCAAGTTAACCTCAAACAAAATGTGGTGCATCTTTTCAGCATTTCCATACCGGAACTTTTACCGCACTTTTACCCCCTTCTTGCCCAGGCCAGTTTTCAGGTTTCAGCTCTCTCACAATTTGAATGACAATTGTGTGGTCATACAACATTGTACCCAAACTAAAATTTTATCATTTTCTTCACACAACTAGAGCTTTCTTTTGGTGGTATTTAATCATCACTGGGGTTTTCATTTTTTGCTAAATTAACAAAAAAAGACTGAAAATTTTGAAAACACCTTTTTCTTTGTTTCTGTTATAAAAGTTTGCAAATAAATAATTGTTCTTCATAACTTTAGGCCTAGATGTATTCTGCTACATGTCTTTGGTGCAAATAACCAAAATTAGGATGTATTTTTTAGTTTGTAGGAAAGTTATAGAGTTCACAAACTATGGTATAGATCTGAAAATTGATCAATCCTGAAGTACTGACTGCCAACCTAATTTCTTGAGGTCCAAGAATGTCAGAACAGTACAGATATCCCCCAAATGACCCCTTTTTGCAAAGTAGACAGTCTGACGTACTTCATAAGAGAGATAGCAAGTTTTTTGAAGTTGTATTTTTGTCAGAATTTTTCGGAAAATGAAAAAAAATGAAAACAATTATTATTTTCACTATTTTTTTTTTATATACTGTCACCAGTGCAGTACAGCATCATCATAACTAGCATGGCGGTGATCAGGGACACTGACTGGTGACAGTATGAAAAAATTAAAATTTTCATTACATTTCTTTTCTTTAAGATTTTTTTTTCATATTTCACTATGACCAAAGCAGTACAATGTTACCATAGTAACATTGTACTACTTTGGGGGAAGTGATCAGTATTTTTTTTTTTTTTTACACAATTGCTTATAGCAAAGAATTACTTTGCTATAAGCAAGCATTTACCTGAATGACATAGATTCATTCAGGGCTCTTTTTTTTGTGCTTAGCTGTGATTTGGTCACGACTATTCACATTACACAGCTGGGCTGTGATTGGCCCAGCTTGTGCATGTGATTGCTGTGACCATTCACAGCTAGGCACACTAATATACAATGGATGGCATGAATGAAGCCATCCATTGTATACAACTATCATGTGACCTGCTATGTTTGGTCACAGCAGGTCACATGGTACCGGCAACGGGGCCGGTACTCAGATCTGTCATCGGCCGTGTCCGAGGTACACAGCCGGTAACAGACCGCGCCACTGCGCGGCTCTGCAGGCACGCAAACTGCGCATGCCGGGAAGATGCCATATGGCGTCCACCTGGAACGCTGAGGAATTTTGCTGGCCACCATCTGGCCATAGGCCGGGTGGGTAAAGGTTAAATACATTTCCTTGTGCTGATTCTGACTAAGACAACCTCCAGGATCAATAATAATATATTTATAATGAGGTTTAAATTAAGACTATAATAGGTGGAAGATGACTAAGATGTCATGTTTTTGTAGGTGCTACAATATCTGCAACAAATATGGAAGCAGGAAAGGAGATACTATGGGTTCAGCACTAGACCATGTAGTAAAGTTAAAAGCACAACTGTCCCAGGATAACAAAAAGAAATTGATCCCATAGCAGAATAGCAGGCATCATTTGGTGTTACACAGTATATTTAGTGTGCCAGGTCTCTGCATAGCATACTATACAAAGATAAACTTGTCTTTATATATTTAGAAGTATGCCAGAATCCTTCATGAGGCAGTTCTTAGGCCTGTTGATAGGTTGCTCAGGCTGTCTTTGCACCATATACATACAGTAGAAGTCAGATGCTTAGTGACCAGGGGTGACCTTGCTTTGTGTGAGTTCATTACTTTCAAAAGATACCTTCTTGCACAATATCTATTTAAAGTGGCAAATATATATATATATATATTTGACCTCAAAAAATCAAATCTTCTATACAAGTTACAAAACAAAATTTCTTCAAAACTATACTGAAGCAAAGGCTGTCTGCAAAAATGTTTTGAAAATAGCCATTGAAACATGACTATTTTTCAATTTTCCATTGGAGTTGTTCTTTAATTCAGCGAAATGCATTATGAATCATTCTTAGAAGGAGAAAACCCTTTTCTTGCTGGATATCACCGCCATCTCTTCTTCACTACTAAATCTATCACTAATTAGCTTCATGGAATGGAATATAATCTTCTTTTACTGTATCTAAAACCCATTGATACTAGTATTGAAACTGGATACCTTACACATTATAAATGTAAAAAAACTCAGCTTTTATCTTTCAGAACAGTTCACCTTCAAGAATTCACTAAGATTTCTGAACCTACTATAATCTGCTCCTGCACTCTCTTTCCCTCTTAATGAGTATGTTCAGTTAAGCTTTAAAAATGAAAGCTAGAATCTGTTTGGTTGCCATGCACAACTGCTCCAGATTCTTGCTGCTCAACTTTTTATAAATTCCCCTCATAGTGTATTCAGTGGCTATATAAGTTGCTTAAGTATTGCAATATTAAACTTAAAATAATTTTGATGTGTTTATGTCACCATTTTACATGCTTGCACATTTTATTTTTTGTTGTTATTGTATTAAAAGTAGAGATTTACATATTAGATTTGCTACAACCAACACCCGGCTTGAAAACAGAAGGATATCATCCTCATAGGGAGTGCGTTGTTTTTAATAAGGTTGATTTACTATAGGAGTAAAGCATGTGCACTTTGAAAAGTCAATTTTCACTTAGCTTAGTGAATTAGGTAAAGCGTTTTTAATTCTTGGAATAAAATAGAAATAATCAGAAACTCCAACAGATTTTTTTATTATTCTGTCTTTCCATTCTAAGTAAGGGTGGGGAGGGGGAAAACCCTAAGAGGATCAAACGGTGATTTTTAAAGTGCCAACAAAATCAAATTCAAATTCCATGAACTCACAGGAGGTGCACATGAGAAGCTATGAGGTAGTATCCAAAAGTTTCAAGACTAGTTCTGTAACACGCCAACAGATGGCAGCACAAGGCTGCATGCACAGTCACAGGAAGCACCATCCTTCAGTATGCCAAAAATACATTGTCCTGTGTATATTGGGAGCTGTGCAACTGGTGCTATTCTGACCACATGCATTACCACGTCTGCTATTTCATTACTGACAGCAAGTTAAAACACAGAACAAAATGTGAAATTTTGCGTGCAACTGGGAAAATCTGCCACAGAGACATTTGACATGATTCGGCAAGTTTACAGAGATGCTGTAATGAGTCGTTTGAGGTGTTTTTAGTGGCACATGTGCTTCAAGAATGGAAGAACATCACTGGAAAATGACGAGAGATGAGGAAAACCTTCAACGAGCTGAACCCCCCAAAATCTCAAAACCATTGAGCACTTGTGCACATCAAGGATCATTATCAGTCACGGAATGTGGGTGTACGAGTTCATGCAGAATTTCAGGTTTCCTCTTTGTTCTAACTTACTGTCCATGATAAAATAGCAGACGTGGTAATGCATGTGGTCAGAATAACACCAGTTGCACTGCTCCTGATGTGCACAGGATAATGTCTTTTGGCACACTGACTCATGAAAGTCAGTGCTCCCTGTGACTGTGCATGCAGCCTTCTGCTACTATCTGTTGGCATGTTACAAAACTAGTCTTGAAACGTTTTGATACCACCTCGTATATGAGGGACACCGTGTTCAAAAGTCTTAGCCAAGGAATGGGAAGCTAGTGGTCTTTGGAATAAGATCACAAGGGTCAGGATGGTACTCAGGGCCAAATGCTGATCTTGTATTGATTGTACATTGTAAAAAGGTCATCATTCATCCCATGGAACATTCCTTGTGGCTCTATTCCTTGCCTAATGTGAAGTATGCCTTTCATGTGTGCAATGATAGACCTTACAGGAGGTTAACTCCTTAGCCTATAACAGTGTGGAAATGACCAAATCTGGCAGCATGCTACCTTATGTAATGCTCCATCTGGTGATACAGCACTTATTAAACCCTAAACAGAAAATGTCTTACATTGTCACTTTCTAATTTTTAGATATAGTGGCTGTATTAGTAAATACCAAATTGGATATAATATTTTTGAAACAGGACAGGAATTACATAAAAGAACATAAGAAAGATGATTAGTGCATACCTGTGGGACATTATTTCTCACTGCCAGATTACTATGTGAAAGACATGGATGTTTTGGTTATTAAAGGGAACTTTAAAAATACTAAGAGAAAAAACTTTTGAACTGCAAATGATAATTCTATTTGACACAAGAGAAAAAAAATCTTTAAAACAATTAAGTTTTTCTCAGAAGACAAAAGACATCCTTCCTCCTACACTTGCAAAGGCATGCTGGAAGTGGAAGGGGTTATATCAGACTGGTCACTGTTTTTTGTTTCCATTGTACAAATCCTCTTGTAAGCTGCAGTTTAACCCATTTGTCTCTTAGGCCCCATGTACACAGGACACTTCTGAATAATGGAAACTGACTGCTGGAAAATGTAGGTTATAAAACGTCTGTTTAGCTGCGTTTGCATAACGTGTTTATGCGCATTTGCGTTTAGAAGCATTTTTTAAAAATAAGCACAGGAGAACCTCCCAAATGCCCAGAATGCACTGAAAAGTGGGAAATTATTAACTATATTAGACTGTTTCAGAGAAATACAGAGAGTAAAAGCAGAGATAGCAGTATGAGATTAGCTTAGCTGGGAGTTGCTCATTAACATTTCTTTTGTTTCCAAGGGTGGGAAAGGTGTCTGGTGGACTGAGTCATTAAGGCCACCTGAATTGGTCATTACAATGTGTGACCAGCTTGGTAGGAACATCCTGTGTTCAGTGTTTGGCCATTTGAGTACCTTGCAAAACGCTTTGCATGCCATTTTCATGATGAAAAAAGGCTCTGGACAGCATCGGGAACTGGAAGAGTTAAACAAATTTCAGACGCAAAAGCTTATAAACGTGATTTTCTGCGTTACAAGCGTTCTGCGTTTGAAACGCTGATAAAATCGGCTGCTGAACTTTTTCTGCATTCAAAAAAATGACTGTAAACTCAAATGCCTGTAAACGACTGTAAACGATGATGTGTACATGGACACATAGGAAAACATTAGGGTGAGTTCAGGGGCTGCTGAAAAAAAAATGCTGAACAGCTCCTAAACGTGAGTTTATCAGCTGCAGTGTACATGAGCCCTTAATCATGTGTCCCTTCATGAAAAAAGAAGGCAACAGGTTTTTTTCACATAACTATTAATTAAGCGGAAGGAAACCCAAAATATTCATACTATAATTACATACAGTAGGCAAGGGATAATTGATCAGTAATAAATTAATTGGAGCTTGAAAGCTCATATCAAAAAGTTTCCAGCCTCTTGAGGCAAAATGGAAATGCTAAATGTTCAGTTGATATGAGTATTTTAAAGTTCCATTATACATGACAAATAGTAAACAAATGTTATACAAGAGAACATTTTTCTTTATGTTCAACTCAAGGAAAATGTTATACTTCATGCCGTCTCATTACTGTACATTTTTACATTACTTAATTGATAACAATGATGACAGGAATAAAAGGTAAGACAATTTTACTTTAAATATCCAAGTATCCAACGAAATTCAGTTATTCAGGTATCCAATTAAATCAGGCTCTGACCACAAATAATTTAAATAGACAAGAATAGCACAGCTTTGTCCAACAAAGGAGTTGATTTACTAAAACTGGAGAGTGCAAAATCTGGTGCAGCTGTGCATAGAAACCAATCAGATTCCAGGTTCCTTTATTGCCATTTCAAGATTGGCCAAGTTGTAAAATTAGTAGATATGCAATATTATGCCATGCAAGTAAAATGACAATGCTACATGAATTTAAAAACATTCAAGGGCATTGTAAGATGGCATAAGATGATCATGAGGTCATGTTCTATTGGGATATACCATAATAGCTAGAACTGACAGTAATTCTTGCAAAGTGGTTTTGCTGCTTACAGTCAACTGGTGTACAAAAATAAAATATCTACTTATGGACTTTTTCAGAGACTTTTGTGTACTCTTGACTTATTCAGTAACAGTGTAGTACCTAACATTCACACACATCAGCTAAATACTATAATTCACACATACTGATCAGAATTCATCTTTTACCAACATGGCTATTATAATGTAAACTCTTGTTAGTCGATAGATCAATGCATTTAGCATAACACTACACTTACCACTGCTATATTTAAAAATCCTGTAAAAAAATTGTAGCTTTTAAATTGTAATTCTTGTTTTGTTTAGAAAAATAAAATGTTCTCCAGGAGAACTATATACAGTGCAAGCATTTTAGAAAACATCTTTAAAAATTCCTTTCACTGTTCTGAAGCATTTGTTGCTTGTTTTACAGTGCTTTCCTCACAAAGATTTATCAATGGAAAGGGTTATCTCTATTATCAGCTGAGTAAAGTCAGAATTACAAAAGATACAGTAAGTCTAAAGCTGGCCATAGAGTGTTTGAATCCTGGCCGGTTCAGCCAGGACCAGCCGATATCCAAACCATCTATGGGCAGGTTGATTGTACGCAATTTGATTGCTGTACAACTTGGGTAAAACCAGCCTTTTTGATTTTTTTATGTCACTGGCAATGATCACTGTATTCTCTTGCCAGCCCCCCGCCCCTGCTGGAAAAACACAAAACCTCAATCGGAGGGATTTCCCCATCAACACTGGCTGTGTTGATGGGGAAATCAAGCTTTTTTCTTTCCTGCGTCCCATGATTGCATGAATGAAAGAAAATCCCATTATCTATGGCCAACATAAGGCGCAGTTTAAAAAAGTTATCACTAAATGGTGGACCACAGTCCGCAAGCAGACCGAATGACAAACCATGGCTCCGACACTTAGCAGCCTGGATGTCTTCTGCAGCTGATATCCTGAGGGGCTGTAAAGAGCACTGGGGTGCAAAAAATGGGGGCTGTGAAGAGGACGTCAGTGCAAGGAAGGGGGGGCTGTGAAGGGAACTGAGATGTAAGGAGGGGCTGTGAAGGGGACTGAGGCACAAAGAAGTGGGGCTGTGAAGTGGACTGGGGAGCAAGGAAGGGGGTTGTGAGGACTGGGGTGCAAGGAAGGGGGGATGTGAAGGTGGCTGAGATGTAAGTAATGGGGGGCTGTAAAGGCAACTGGGGTGCAAGAAAGGGGGGCTGTAAAAAGGACTTGGGTGCAAGGGGGGCTGTGAAGGGGACTGAGGTGCAAGGAAAGGGGGGGCTGTGAAGGGGAACTATAAATAAGGGGGGGCTTTAAAGGGGACTAAGGTGCAAAACAGGGTGATTGTGAAGGGAACTGGGATACAAGGAAGGGGGGGCCTGTGAAGGGGACTGATATGTAAGTAAGGGGGGGCTTTAAAGGGGACTAGGGTGCAAACAAGGGTGGCTGTAAAGGGAACTGGGATACAAGGAAAGGGAGGCTGTGAAGCGGAGTGAAATGCAAGTAAGGGGGGGCTGTAAAGGGGACTGGGGTTCAGGTACGGGAGCGGTTATGTAAAGGGGTGACAGAGGACACTGATGTGAAGGGGATGGGGACTGTGATGTGAGGTGGGGGCTGAGGACACTGATTGTAAGCTCCAAGGAGCAGGGCCCTCCTTTCCCTCTTGTATTGAATTGTATTGTTGCTGTATTGTCTCCCGTTATATTGTAAAGCGCTGAGCAAACTGTTGGCGCTATATAAATCCTGTATAATAATAATAATAATGTAAAGGTGGGGTGGTGGTTGTGATGTGAAGGGGAGACAAAGGACAACTAAGTAATGGTGGCACTGGGATGTAATATGGGGGGGGGATGTCGATGCAAAGGGGGGCTGTGATGTAAAGCAGGCACTGTAATATAAAGAAGGGGCTGTATTGTAAAGGGGGATGCTGTGATGTAAAGAGGGGGTTCAGCAATTTTAACGGTAGTACTGTGGTATAAAGGGGGGGTTGTGATTCAAAGAGGGCTGTGATGTAAAGGGGAAACTGTAATGTAAGGGAATGGGGCTGCGATATGAAGATCCCGAGTCATAGCACAAACATGAGACTTGGACCTCTGCTGGATGAAAGTTTTAATGACTGGACCTCCATGAATTTTAATTCAATATCCCTGGTTTAAACCTTCACAGATGCGACAGTGCACCTGCGTTTTTGGGCATCTAAGAGCATCTTACAAGAAAATAAAGTACTGTTGGCGAGGATGCCTGAAATTTTATTTGTATCTAAATGCAGACATCATAGAGAAACATCAAACCAATTACAATAAGATAAAATAAGCATTCTGGATACATTCTGAACAGCACAGTGACTACGTGGCTGGCACTTCTGCCTGGCAGTACTAGGGTCGCCGGTTCAAATCCCAGCCACAGGACCACTTGCCTGGAGTTTGCATGTTCTCCCTGTGCCTGTGTGGGTTTCCTCCGGGTACTCCGGTTTCCTCCTACACTCCAAAGACTTGCTGGTAGGTTACTTGGCTCCTGTCTAAATTGGCCCCAGTATGTGTATGTATGAATGTGAGTTAAGGACCTTAGGTTGTACACTCCTTGTGGAATGTGAATGTATAATATATATATAAAGCTAGGGACCTCAGATTGTACACCCCTTGAGGGTTAGGGACTGATGTGAATGTACGATATATATGTAAAGCGCTGCGTAAATTGATGGCGCTATATAAGTACCTGAAATAAATAAATAATAAAAGGTACAATGCCTCCACACTGCCAAATTAGATGGAAGCAAAGTTAGAATTTTTAGACAATTTAAAAAAAAAATGAGTGAAGCTGCGGATTGAAATGACAACTTTAAATAACAATGAATTAAAAATGGCTTGTGACGCAATTATATATGTTTTATCCATTTTCAACAGTACAGTTTCTCTTTACCAGTTTTATCTTACCACTCTCTCCACTCCTAAAAAGCTAGGATGACTGCTTATATGAGAAGCAACTGATCTCCTAAACCAGGCACCATGAATAATTTGATATCCTTGCCCATCCTGTTTTAAGAGCATTGGACATCAATGAAATCCATGCTATATCTTTGACCACGATCAAACGTTATTATGAAATGCAGAAAGGAATGATTCCCCTGGCTGCTAGAAGGAAAGCTTTCTTTTTTCATCTTCAGATCTGTCTGTGAATGTGAGTACAATGTGAAGATGAGTGTCCACAGAGAGGTCCTATATTTTTGAATTCCACATTGGTATGGTTGTTAGTGGCATGGTGTCCTTTCAAAAAGGTTGTGTTAATAAAATAGCATTGGCATTTTGTGCCGTTATCTTTTATGTGTGGTTTATGTGAATTTTCATTTGTAACTAAACACAGTCAAAATGACAATTCTTAATGTATTATAGCAAATGTGGTATACACAGCACTCTGTTATTTTTGACTAAAAGACATTATGAATTTCATAGTGCAGTGCATTAGCATTTGTACCAGACTTTACTGCGTTACTACCTTTGATGAAACTTAATGGATGTATAATTTACTGGAAGACTACTTTTTACAGCTTCCAATATTTTAGAGTACTTGAGAGATTGTCACTAACTCAAACTGTATTTGATCCTCAGCAATAGCCGTTTAGCATAGTGAACATTATAATTCTCTAAAAGTCTCTAGACTATTAGGCAGAAAGAAACAACTTGTTCCTAGGTTGAAACCTTTACAACGCTCAGTAGGTGAAACTGAAAATTCTATTTTTATACGCAGATTAGCTGATTAAACTTGACATACTTTTATAGTTTTATACAGGACAATGTTGGATGATTCATCTATTGAGATACATCACATTTAGCATATTTTTGTTTCATTACAGAGTGTACTACTTTTGTTTTTTTTTATTAATGATCAAACTCCAAAAGTCAAAAGTATTTAGAAACTCTAAAATCTATAACAGAGTGCAATATTATAAATAAAAATAGCTAGTGTTTTATAGAGGCTTACTGTAATTAAGTATTGTCATTCCGTAACATCATAGATTTCGACCTAAATGAGTTTCTGCAATTCCCTATCATACTTATCTGTAAGGTGCCTGCACTGATTGAACTGAACCTGCTGTTTCAGTAAAGCTCTGGAGTATGTAAACATGCAAATTACCCTCATCTGCTAACAAAATGGCTGACAATGAAAGCCACCTTTTGGCCACTAGAAGCAATAAACAACAAATAACATGTACAAAGGTTTGCAAGTGACTAGTAATGGACCCAAGAGAAAGTCCCTGCCCCCTTCTTCCCTTCCAAAAAATCATCCCACTTGCTTGACACTTTAACCCTCCGCCATCTTGTGCTCCTCTCCATGCTAGAAGTCTCCTCACAACATTCCAGGCCATTAACCTTTATATCCCCAAGGAAGAAATGTCCACACAAAGATAGAGCTGTTGCACTTTCCTGATGTTAGTTTAAAGATGGCATTTGCAATCACATCACAACATACTATCCAGGGTCTGTTGACAGTAGATTGTCAATCACATATAGTGGACAATCTGCATCAGTCACCTGTCAAAGCAGCATGCAGCACATTTAATAAGCCATCTTCCCTAGCTCAGTCTCTCTCCTCCCAGGGTCATTAGTTACATAGTTAGTTACATAGTTAGTCTGGCTGAAAAAAGACAAAAAAGTCCATCCAGTTCAACAATAGCAATTAGTATTCACTCACAGGTTCTAGTTCGTTTTAGGCTGTATGTGTCTACTTACTGTTCTTTCAAGATAGTGCCAATGAGATAGGATCACTGCGGCACCTCTAGCTTGGATAAACCTCTCTCAGGTCCTTCAGGGGAATAGCCTTGTTCCAGGGAACACTTGGCCTGGCCTAAAAGTCCTTTTGTAACCTATCCTACTCTCCACAACCATATGGGTCAGGAAGTCTACAGCCTACTCTTCTGTGTTCAGGTCTACCTCCTCCTGTCCTGTCCAAAGCCTCCACTTGTGATCTACATTTGCCTGATGGCAGTGTCTCTGCCTCCCATGCCCAAATTTCACTAGGCTCTTCCCAACCTGGCTTATATATGAGAACTAGCTCATTCATTGCATTCAAGAAGGCAAAAAGGGCCTAGCATCTGATAATACTATACTCTTCAACCAGATATTCTGGAACAGAGCCACCTAGTGCCAGATTAGCTAACTGCAACTGCTTACAAACAGTTAAAAAAAATAATTCTTGCCCCTCTGACAAAAAGCAAATAAAGTGTTTTTTTTCTGAGTGTTTGTCCTTACCCTTTTCTTTTTACAAGAATTTTAAAGAAGACCTTGAGCTGTGGACAGCATTGACAAGGGCAATCATAAAGGCCAATTGAGGGAAATAAGAATAAATAAACAGGCATCTCTTTTTTGTGGCCTGGAGTGGTTTAATAATAGTACACATGCAAAATCTATGCATGTAGTGATAGAATATTTATGGTCTCTCTTTCTGAAAATGCTAGTTATATGGCTGCCTTGATGTTTTCATGCATTCTGCGACAGTAATCTGGAAAAAGTATATAGATTAGAAGTTTTGACATCACTCTGACTTTCACATCTGCATGGCTGTTCCAGGACAGAGTCAATATTGGAGGCAGAGACTTCCAGAAAACTGTTAATCTGATAACTAGTGATCCTGAAGGGAGGTCACAATGAAAGCCCCTTATTTCTCTCACTACATTTTTCCTGTAGCTGCCCATAAGCTTTAGCTAGTAGTTGGGTGTGATAAAACAATCTCTGAACAAACTTTACAGTAATCACTCTGACGTTGGCCATGCATACATGTGAAAGTTTAGAAGCAAAACAGCATCAACACCAGCCTGCAGTCATAACTCATGTGAAAATAGTCAGCCCAAGATGACTGCCACTACCTGTAGTCATGACAATTGTCGAAACTGGATGAAACTGGCTTGTTAGGGTCACCCTCTTCTCAAATCTATAAATACTTTTAATAGTGACAGTCAGAATGCAATTCAGTAGATCAACTGGTAGGTCTGATTGTAAGAGCAAAAATGGTGGTCAGTTTGTGTAGAACATGTGTTCTGTTGATAAACAACAGATACAAATACATACAAATTACATCCCAAAAGCTCCAGGCATAGCAGCAAAATAAAAAATGGTCAAAAAGTTTTACCTGAATGGCAGTAGCGATGTTAACTTTGCATGGGAAGCTGAACTTTGCAAAGGAAATTGCCCCAGATCTTAGTGAATGTGATAAAACACTTTGCAAAGTATACTCAACATATACAATATAAAAAAGTGAAAAACTGCATTTTTGTTTGTGCATGATAGGATGATGGAAACCAGTAGAGCTTCACCCCATTTACTGAGGGAACAACCAATTTGCCTTCAGCAAATAAACCCCAGATGGTTGAATATACATGGAAGCTTTGGAGCACATGTTTTTAATTTAGAGGATCTACATTGATCTCTCTCATGGGCACGGTTGCCATTTTTAACTTGAAACTGTTGGTAGATCCCATATGATTGCCCATTCGTTTTTTTCTTAGTTTTTGTTATACAATTTTGTAAATAAGTGATTTTTCTCCTTCCTTGATGTGCGCTAATGAGGCTGCACTGATAGGCATTGACAGGCATCAATGATGGGCACTGAAAGGCAGCACGCATATGGCACTGATAGGGGGCACTCATATATAGCACTGTTAGGTGGCACTGATAGACAGCACTAATGCACACGGATAGGCGGCACTGACAGGCACTGATAGGTGACACTGAAAGGCAGCTCAGATGGGCACTGATGTGGCATTGATGTGCACTGGTAGGCACTGAAATGTGGCATTGATGGGCACTGGCGGGTGGCATTGATGGGCACTGACAGCTGGCACTGATGTGGCTACACTGATCATCAGGGCACAGCTGATCACATGACCAAGCCAACATCTTCAGCTCTTGCCGTTGTAAATTTCAGTAATTCAATTCAAAAAGTGAAAATCCTATATTATATGGATTCATTACACACACACAAACTTATCACTCTGTATGTAATGAATCTATATAAGAGTTTCACTTTTTAAATTGAATTACTGAAATAAATTAACTTTTTGATGATATTCTAATTTATTGAGATGCATATGAGAATTAATTTTCTTTCATTTATTCCTATGAGACAAAAGCTAAGGTCTCTGGCTATTAGTATTGTTATTTATTAATAATAATTGGTAATATTTATATATTTGTATTTAGATACACAACTGTAGTATATACAGGCCAACTATGTCAATTTGATTGACGTTTAAGCTAGAGCCAGCTGTATATGTATATGGAAGGAGCTAGTATTACACCATGTGACCTCTTTCTCTGTCATATAAAGACTGTTAATGTAAGATTGGCTCTGAGGAAGAGGAGACTGCTCCTCAAAATGCGTCAGCCATCTGGAGGGTCCTCTCATGATTTGGAGCTGATCTGGTGATTTGGTTGTTCTGGACTTTGATACGCTTTTGTTACCACAGTTGTTTTTGAGTATATATTTACTTTGGATTTAATAAAGGTATTATCTTAGGTAATGCTATAGGCTGGTGCACCCTCGTTTCCCTTATTTTTACATTGACTATCTCTGGGTTTCCCGCCGACCGTTAGAGGGCAGCAATGCCTATGCTAATACTGGACGCATTAAGGACCCGATACATTTCCATCATAGTACACCACTCTTGAGCGCAGGGGACTTTTTGCTTTTAACTGAGCGCAGGGGACTTTTTGCTTTTAACTTTCCACAGGTATCTTTTCACTATAATATATAGATTGAAAAGACTAAAAGAAAGTGCCAAAATATCCACGCCTCATAGTATCAGCATTGGATGAGTGCCTGCCCAATGTATTTGCACAGCCTACATAAATTGGATTGTGTGTGGCTCACCACCTTACTATATATATGTAACAGTATTTGACGGAAAACATATTTCTAGTATTGTCCTGTAATAATCATAATTCTCCTGTCATAATAATATGTTAGCTGAGTATTAAGCTTTTCATCTTCCCCATCTCCTGCCTGAGCGGAGTATTAAAACAGATTCTCATAAACTCATATTAAAAGGTGGGTTACAGGAAAGAAAATGAAAAGTTTGGTTTATTGAATTTTATACTCATGCGTAGAGATGAGCGAAGAAATGAAAAATTCGATTCGGCTGATTCGGCGAATTCCAGTGTGAAATTCGATTCGATGCGAATTTCTCCGCTACGAAGATGACTTATTTAAAGGGTTTCTAGGCTTCAGAGAGCCTTTAAATTAGTGCAGAACACTGTACCTTTAATTTAAATGCCCTTGGAGATGAGGAAGGAGAAGGAGAAGGAGAAGGATGAGAAGAAGGAGAAGGAGAAGGATGAGAAGAAGGAGAAGGAGAAGGATGAGAAGAAGGAGAAGGATGAGAAGAAGGAGAAGGATGAGAAGAAGGAGAAGGAGAAGGATGAGAAGAAGGAGAAGGAGAAGGATGAGAAGAAGGAGAAGGATGAGAAGAAGGAGAAGGATGAGAAGAAGGAGAAGGAGAAGGATGAGAAGAAGGAGAAGGAGAAGGATGAGAAGAAGGAGAAGGAGAAGGATGAGAAGAAGGAGAAGGATGAGAAGAAGGAGAAGGATGAGAAGGAGAAGGATGAGAAGGAGAAGGATGAGAAGAAGAAGGCTGAGAATAAGGAGAAGGATGAGAAGAAGGAGAAGGAGAAGGATGAGAAGAAGGAGAAGGATGAGAAGAAGGAGAAGGAGAAGGATGAGAAGAAAGAGAAGGATGAGAAGGAGAAGGATGAGAAGAAGAAGGATGAGAAGAAGAAGGATGAGAAGAAGGAAAAGGATGAGAAGAAGAAGGATGAGAAGAAGGAGAAGGATGAGAAGAAGGAGAATGATGAGAAGAAGGAGAAGGATGATAAGAAGGAGAAGGAAGAGAAGAAGGAGAAGGAGAAGGATGAGAAGAAGGAGAAGGATGAGAAGAAGGAGAAGGATGAGAAGAAGGAGAAGGATGAGAAGAAGGAGAAGGATGAGAAGAAGGAGAAGGAGAAGGATGAGAAGAAGGAGAAGGATGAGAAGAAGAAGGATGAGAAGAAGGATGAGAAGAAGGAGGAGAAGGATGAGAAGAAGAAGGATGAGAAGAAGGAGAAGGATGAGAAGAAGGAGAAGGAAGAGAAGAAGGAGAAGGAGAAGGATGAGAAGGAGAAGGATGAGAAGAAGGAGAAGGATGAGAAGAAGGAGAAGGATGAGAAGAAGGAGAAGGATGAGAAGAAGGAGAAGGATGAGAAGAAGAAGGATGAGAAGAAGGATGAGAAGGATGAGAAGAAGGAGAAGGATGAGAAGAAGGAGAATGATGAGAAGAAGGAGAAGAAGGAGAAGGATGAGAAGAAGGAGAAGGATGAGAAGAAGGAGAAGGATGAGAAGAAGGAGAAGGATGAGAAGAAGGAGAAGGAGAAGGATGAGAAGAAAAAGGATGAGGAGAAGGAGAAGGATGAGAAGAAGGAGAAGGATGAGAAGGAGAAGGAGAAGGATGAGAAGAAGGAGAAGGAGAAGGATGAGAAGAAGGAGAAGGAGAAGGATGAGAAGAAGGAGAAGGATGAGAAGAAGGAGAAGGATGAGAAGAAGGAGAAGGAGAAGGATGAGAAGAAGGAGAAGGAGAAGGATGAGAAGAAGGAGAAGGAGAAGGATGAGAAGAAGGAGAAGGATGAGAAGAAGGAGAAGGATGAGAAGGAGAAGGATGAGAAGGAGAAGGATGAGAAGAAGAAGGCTGAGAATAAGGAGAAGGATGAGAAGAAGGAGAAGGATGAGAAGAAGGAGAAGGAGAAGGATGAGAAGAAAGAGAAGGATGAGAAGGAGAAGGATGAGAAGAAGAAGGATGAGAAGAAGAAGGATGAGAAGAAGGAAAAGGATGAGAAGAAGAAGGATGAGAAGAAGGAGAAGGATGAGAAGAAGGAGAATGATGAGAAGAAGGAGAAGGATGATAAGAAGGAGAAGGAAGAGAAGAAGGAGAAGGAGAAGGATGAGAAGAAGGAGAAGGATGAGAAGAAGGAGAAGGATGAGAAGAAGGAGAAGGATGAGAAGAAGGAGAAGGATGAGAAGAAGGAGAAGGATGAGAAGAAGGAGAAGGATGAGAAGAAGGAGAAGGATGAGAAGAAGAAGGATGAGAAGAAGGATGAGAAGAAGGAGGAGAAGGATGAGAAGAAGAAGGATGAGAAGAAGGAGAAGGATGAGAAGAAGGAGAAGGAAGAGAAGAAGGAGAAGGAGAAGGATGAGAAGAAGGAGAAGGATGAGAAGAAGGAGAAGGATGAGAAGAAGGAGAAGGAGAAGGATGAGAAGAAGGAGAAGGATGAGAAGAAGAAGGATGAGAAGAAGGATGAGAAGGATGAGAAGAAGGAGAAGGATGAGAAGAAGGAGAATGATGAGAAGAAGGAGAAGAAGGAGAAGGATGAGAAGAAGGAGAAGGATGAGAAGAAGGAGAAGGATGAGAAGAAGGAGAAGGATGAGAAGAAGGAGAAGGAGAAGGATGAGAAGAAAAAGGATGAGGAGAAGGAGAAGGATGAGAAGAAGGAGAAGGATGAGAAGGAGAAGGAGAAGAATGAGAAGAAGGAGAAGGAGAAGGATGAGAAGAAGGAGAAGGATGAGAAGAAGGAGAAGGATGAGAAGGAGAAGGAGAAGGATGAGAAGGAGAAGGATGAGAAGAAGGAGAAGGAGAAGGATGAGAAGAAGGAGAAGGAGAAGGATGAGAAGAAGGAGAAGGATGAGAAGAAGGATGAGCAGAAGGAGAAGGATGAGAAGAAGGAGAAGGATGAGAAGAAGGAGAAGGATGAGAAGAAGGATGAGAAGAAGGATGAGAAGAAGGAGAAGGATGAGAAGAAGGACAGTTCTGTGACAGTTTCTGTCTATTTCTGACAGTTCTGGGACATTCACTCCATACAGCGGTTTCAACCGCTGTATGGAGGGAATGTCATAGAACTGTCAGAAATAGACTATTAATGACAGTTCTGGGACTGTCCTTCCATGCAGCGGTTGAAACATTGTATGTATTTGTTTCCATAAATGGATCCATTTATGGAAACAAATACATACAATGTTTCAACCGCTGCATGGAAGGACAGTCCCAGAACTGTCATTAATAGTCTATTTCTGACAGTTCCATGACATTCCCTCCATACAGCGGTTAAAACAGCTGTATGCAGTGAATGTCCCAGAACTGTCATAAATAGTCTATTTCTGATAGATCTGGGACATTCACTCCATACAGCTGTTTTAACCGCTGTATGGAGGGAATGTCATGGAACTGTCAGAAATAGACTATTAATGACAGTTCTGGGACTGTCCTTCCATGCAGCGGTTGAAACATTGTATGTATTTGTTTCCATAAATGGATCCATTTATGGAAACAAATACATACAATGTTTCAACCGCTGCATTGAAGGACAGTCCCAGAACTGTCATTAATAGTCTATTTCTGACAGTTCCATGACATTCCCTCCATACAGCGGTTAAAACAGCTGTATGCAGTGAATGTCCCAGAACTGTCATAAATAGTCTATTTCTGATAGATCTGGGACATTCACTCCATACAGCTGTTTTAACCGCTGTATGGAGGGAATGTCATGGAACTGTCAGAAATAGACTATTAATGACAGTTCTGGGACTGTCCTTCCATGCAGCGGTTGAAACATTGTATGTATTTGTTTCCATAAATGGATCCATTTATGGAAACAAATACATACAATGTTTCAACCGCTGCATTGAAGGACAGTCCCAGAACTGTCATTAATAGTCTATTTCTGACAGTTCCATGACATTCCCTCCATACAGCGGTTAAAACAGCTGTATGCAGTGAATGTCCCAGAACTGTCATAAATAGTCTATTTCTGATAGATCTGGGACATTCACTCCATACAGCTGTTTTAACCGCTGTATGGAGGGAATGTCATGGAACTGTCAGAAATAGACTATTAATGACAGTTGTGGGACTGTCCTTCCATACAGCGGTTGAAACATTGTATGTATTTGTTTCCATAAATGGATCCATTTATGGAAACAAATACATACAATGTTTCAACCGCTGCATGGAAGGACAGTCCCAGAACTGTCATTAATAGTCTATTTCTGACAGTTCCATGACATTCCCTCCATACAGCGGTTAAAACAGCTGTATGCAGTGAATGTCCCAGAACTGTCATAAATAGTCTATTTCTGATAGATCTGGGACATTCACTCCATACAGCTGTTTTAACCGCTGTATGGAGGGAATGTCATGGAACTGTCAGAAATAGACTATTAATGACAGTTCTGGGACTGTCCTTCCATGCAGCGGTTGAAACATTGTATGTATTTGTTTCCATAAATGGATCCATTTATGGAAACAAATACATACAATGTTTCAACCGCTGTATGGAAGGACAGTCCCACAACTGTCATTAATAGTCTATTTCTGACATTTCCATGACATTCCCTCCATACAGCGGTTAAAACAGCTGTATGGAGTGAATGTCCCAGATCTATCAGAAATAGACTATTTATGACAGTTCTGGGACATTCACTGCATACAGCTGTTTTAACCGCTGTATGGAGGGAATGTCATGGAACTGTCAGAAATAGACTATTAATGACAGTTCTGGGACTGTCCTTCCATGCAGCGGTTGAAACATTGTATGTATTTGTTTCCATAAATGGATCCATTTATGGAAACAAATACATACAATGTTTCAACCGCTGTATGGAAGGACAGTCCCACAACTGTCATTAATAGTCTATTTCTGACAGTTCCATGACATTCCCTCCATACAGCGGTTAAAACAGCTGTATGGAGTGAATGTCCCAGATCTATCAGAAATAGACTATTTATGACAGTTCTGGGACATTCACTGCATACAGCTGTTTTAACCGCTGTATGGAGGGAATGTCATGGAACTGTCAGAAATAGACTATTAATGACAGTTCTGGGACTGTCCTTCAATGCAGCGGTTGAAACATTGTATGTATTTGTTTCCATAAATGGATCCATTTATGGAAACAAATACATACAATGTTTCAACCGCTGCATGGAAGGACAGTCCCAGAACTGTCATTAATAGTCTATTTCTGACAGTTCCATGACATTCCCTCCATACAGCGGTTAAAACAGCTGTATGGAGTGAATGTCCCAGATCTATCAGAAATAGACTATTTATGACAGTTCTGGGACATTCACTGCATACAGCTGTTTTAACCGCTGTATGGAGGGAATGTCATGGAACTGTCAGAAATAGACTATTAATGACAGTTCTGGGACTGTCCTTCAATGCAGCGGTTGAAACATTGTATGTATTTGTTTCCATAAATGGATCCATTTTATGGAAACAAATACATACAATGTTTCAACCGCTGCATGGAAGGACAGTCCCAGAACTGTCATTAATAGTCTATTTCTGACAGTTCCATGACATTCCCTCCATACAGCGGTTAAAACAGCTGTATGAAGTGAATGTCCCAGAACTGTCATAAATAGTCTATTTCTGACAGTTCTGGGACATTCACTCCATACAGCGGTTTCCGGCAAAAAGTGTATGTGCAGAGTTCCTCTATTCTGCAGATACACTTAGAGGAGCTCTGCAGATACACTTAGAGGAGCTCTGCACATACACTTTTTTCCGGTTTGGAATTATTCTTATTTTCATCCTACTTCTTCTTCTTCTTCTTCATCCTCATCCTCATCCTCTTCTTCTTCTGAGGATGAGGATGAAGAAGAAGAAGAAGAAGAAGTAGGATGAAAATAAGATTAATTCCAAGCCGGCAAAAAGTGTATGTGCAGAGCTCCTCTAAGTGTATCTGCAGAGCTCCTCTAAGTGTATCTGCAGAATAGAGAAACTCTGCACATACACTTTTTGCCGGCTTGGAATTATTCTTCTTTTCATCCTACTTCTTCTTCATCCTCATCCTCAGAAGAAGAGGATGAGGATGAGGATGAGGATGAGGAAGAAGAAGAAGAATGAAAAGAAGAATAATTCCAAGCCGGCAAAAAGTGTATGTGCAGAGTTCCTCTATTTCTGACAGTTCTCTCACAGCTTCTTCACATGTACAGCGGTTGAAATATCTGTATCCTAAATGGAAACTAATAGATACAAATTGTATCTATTAGTTTCCATTTAGGATACAGATGTTTCAACCGCTGTACATGTGAAGAAGCTGTGAGAGAACTGTCAGAAATAGAGGAACTCTGCACATACACTTTTTGCCGGCTTGGAATTATTCTTCTTTTCATCCTACTTCTTCTTCTTCTTCTTCTTCTTCTTCTTCTTCTTCTTCATCCTCATCCTCATCCTCTTCTTCTGAGGATGAAGAAGAAGAAGAAGTAGGATGAAAAGAAGAATAATTCCAAGCCGGCAAAAAGTGTATGTGCAGAGTTCCTCTATTTCTGACAGTTCTCTCACAACTTCTTCACATGTACAGTGGTTGAAACATCTGTATCCTAAATGTAAACTAATAGATACAATGTTTCAACCGCTAAACATGTGTTCCTTCTGTCAGAGAACTGTCAGAAATAGCGGAGCTCACTGCAGGGACACTTTTGCCGGCTGATCGGGAAATGTTCGATTCGCGCACCCGAAGTAGGCAAAATTTCGGTTTCGACACGAATCGAATATTTCCTGAAATTCGACTCGAATTCCGGTTCGCCTAGTTCGATTCGCTCATCTCTACTCATGCGGTATCTCAGTCAGAATATAAGATATGTGCTCTAAGCTCGGGTAAAAGAGAAGACAGCCTAACGAGGTGACATTTCTACTTTGACAGAACCAGAATGTAAGTGAATAACAACACATACACCTATCCTTGAGAAGTAAGGCTGCACCTTTCTAACAACTTCAGAGTGGAGAATAAGATTCATACAATTTCCCATCTGACAAACACAATGAAAAGTACTTCTTTAAATATAAGCTCGGTTTATGTTATTTAGACAGTCTATATATTCTATATAGTTTTTTCACATTTTTCTTTACAGTGCTTTAGAGAACAATGCATTATTTGTTTTAGTGTCTGGCCCTAAGATGCTGTAGCTTATAACTAAACCTCTCTACAACAGTCAAACACTAAAGAAACCAAATAACCTAACCAGTATATTTTTTAATATTCAGAGCACCTGAAGAGAGCCCATATAAAAACACAAGGACAGTCTATGCACAGTCAGGAGAATTCATAAATAGTGTCTAAGAATACTGACATGCCTTCAAATATTGGTGTGCGAGACAGATTCACATACCTGTTGACAGGTATTTGAATCTGGGGCATGCACCAAGTGTGTAGGTGCACTGAGCTGGAGTATTCATACAGACCCTCTGCCCTCCACAGTGCAACTGTGCTTCTTCCCTGCCACATCTGTCAGGCAGCACAGCGGCTAGGTGTTTTGTACCAAGGGGTGGAACCTGATGGAGAATCACAGACACCCGTCAGATCTGCTTCCCTTTTGATTGAAAGCAGGCAGTTGGGGGGAACCTTAATCTGCTACTAGCTACAGAATCCACCCACTGCCTGCTGTCAATTACAAGGTGAGAGGAAAAATAGTGTCTCAGCTTCCCCATCAGGTTCAACCCACTTCAGCATCACTGGTTGCTAGGAAGCTGTTGGTTGTGAAGTTGATAGCATCCTTAACAACCAGTGACTTCGAGAGGGCAGTAGCAGCAAATATGCCACTCTGCTACAGTCGTACAGAAACAGGCACTCTGCCTGTCTTTGTATGCCAACTTAGACTTGGCCGTAATTATCTTCAGTTTCATTATTTATGAACTGGAGGTAGTTATTTTTTAATTAGATGCATTAATAGTGCCACTTTTTAAAAGCAGTGCTATTAGGAACTACCTGAATAGCACCACTTTGTAAACGTAGCGCTAAAAGAAATTACCTGAATCTGCAGCACTATTTGCCTTTAGTAAATCAATCCATTTGCATATTTTGTAAGAGTTAAACCAAACACCAAAGTGTTGAAAGCTTTCTGCTACCATGACCCATATGCTCCATTTGAGACGCTCAAAATGCTGTAGTGTTGGGTCTTTTTATTAAATATAACAAATAAGCCTGAATGCATTATGTACTAAATGATATAGCACAATTCCCTGATGTGTTACTAAAATTCTCGACAAGGTCTAAATTTATACCTAGAAGGAGTCTGAATTTATTGGATATTCTTAGCCCAGTCAAAGAAAAGGAAATCTGTAACAGACTTTCATTCACATAACAAAGAGTAGAAAGCTCACAGGCATTACACAGATTAGTGTAACTGACACTCTTATCCCAGCTAATGATAAAAGCATAATTCAATTTATTTGCTTTCCTATAAAAATGAAAACAAAAGCTATAAAAATGTTTTTGGCAAGGTGGTATGGATTTCTAATCTAAAATGAGCCTGCCTCGGGTGAAGTAAGACAGCAGTAAGGCATGGAAGACTGACACAAAGCAGAAATGTCTGATACCTTTTTACAAATGCTTTTGCAAGAACAGTAAATACATATTATGAAGGAAACGTATGAGGAGGGTAGACAAGTATTCCTCCAGTGATAAGGATTTTAGTGTATTATTTAGAAAAGCTAGTAAATGATTGTCACGCATTAAAAAGAGCATACATTCAAGAGATAAATCAATAATTTAACCCCTCTACAGAACGCTGGTTTAGCCTCATTATGATTATGCAGTTTAGTTTTGGTCATCAGCCTTCAGGAAAGACGTTGTTGATTTAGAAAAAGTTCAGCAAAGGGCAACAACATTAAAAAGGAGGATGAAGAACCTTAGCTATGAGGATTGATTTTATAGATTACAGTTATTAACTCTAGAGAAGAGAGAAACATGATTACAATGTACAAATATATTAAAGGTGGCTTCAGTAACTGTAATAAACTTTCTCTAGAAGAGGACATAAGGCCACTATTTGAGTTTAGAAGAAAGGTGGTATAACCTTAGAGATCGAGGAAAGGATTTTTTACTGTTGGAGCAGTTAAATTGTGGAACTCTTTCCCCCAGGAAGTGGTACTTAGTGAAAGTGCTGGCAACTTTAAAAAAGCTTTTAGATGTCTTCCTCAGGAAAAAGTTTGTATAGGGCTTTTGGAATTGTTAGAGAATAGAATTCACACATGCATGCACACATATATTGAGCTGAATGGACCTGTGTTTTTTTTTCAACTTTATAAATTAAGTAACTATGGAGTTAATACATTTAAAGCCTACTTTAGTTCTATGCCCCAATGTATATTGCAATTGGCAGCACAACCAGGGCAAATAGTGTAAATATTTAGTGTGATGACATCAGATAGTAGGAACCCTTCCACAACCTAATCAACTTTCAACAGTTTTACAGTGATAACGCTCTATCCCATTTTCCCAAT
Organism: Staurois parvus; assembly: GCF_062004578.1. Taxonomy (NCBI): domain Eukaryota; kingdom Metazoa; phylum Chordata; class Amphibia; order Anura; family Ranidae; genus Staurois; species Staurois parvus. The sequence continues at coordinate 2,746,792 of NW_028318022.1, read as the reverse complement.
TGTGCTTCTGCAATATCACCCTTTCCCATGAACTTCTGATGAGGGCACAAGTGGCCATTTCATCACACTTTAACCAAGTATGGTCCACTTTTGTCACCATTAGGAAGCCCACCCTCAGAAATGCCATGCAGCTTTCACTGAAGTGCAGGCATATATGAAGTGGGTGAAAAGAGAGATCAGAAACATCAAGATATAACAAAGGATGAAACAATATTTCTTACACAAATGGCAGCTGTTTGGCACAGTGCTTTAGCAAATTAAATGTCAGTTAGGGTTTGTATCTACTTCAGTCTCACAGTTCACTTTCAAAATACTCTAAAAATGTTATAATTAGCTTAATGGAGGAGAGTCTTTACCTTTACGACAATAGTTTTATGACTCACTGCACTTTTTGTACTCCAGGAGTACAAGAGCTTGGACAACTTCAAGGACGTTAACATATTATTCTCCTTTTTAGGCTAGTGTGTATACGTCTTTTTTTTTTTTTTTTTAAAGTATATTTCATGAACTGCAGATGTTTGCTGAAACACTTTAAAATGATAGAATATAAATATAACTACAAAACAGCTTGGTAATTGTGTTTGGATGCCTAATATAACTCATTTGCATTATTTTTTAAAATATAAATGATCATTTAGCTTAATTCATTCCTCCAGTGGATTTTACAGACTGTATGGAACTAGAGCATTTTATGTGATTGTCAGAAATGGTAGCTTGTAAACACATGTACAGTGTTTTTTTAATCTACTTTATAAAAACGGACAAGTCTTTTTTCCTTTTTTCTCTTCTATTCTCACTTTCTCACATGAATCAACATATAACAGAAAGAAAAAAACCCCAAAAAAAACAGAACAGAGGATGTCTTAGCACAACTGTGAGCAAATTGACTCCAGAATGAAAGGTTTCAATCACAGTATCAACTTCCCGCAACTGTATGACTTCTATGGAGCACTTATTAGCAGAGGTTATTTTCCCTGTTACCTCTCCTTAGAAATGTTGCTTTTGCTGCACCGAAAACCTTACTCATACCAGTTTTAGGGAATGAAGACATTTTTTATTTTGGCATTTCAGGATAGTTGAGGTGTTCTCTTATCACCTCCTTGGTAATAATTTTTTTCGCAGACAATTTGTTCTATTCTCAGACCAATTGGTGGGATTTTTGTTTTCCCTATGTATTACTGCCTTCCCATTGGTCCACAAACAATAAAAATCTATCCTAGTAAGAGGTACCCAATGTTGTTCAGGCCATGGACATCCCAAGCATACATATACCGTACCTTGGAAATGCAAGGAGGAAATCAATAAAGCATTTCTGGTGGTATGAAAATGATATGTGGGGTCTTGCCAGCTACTATGGTTCCAAAAATGGTGTTTTGACAAATATAAAGGGTGCAGTGAAATTATATTGAATACATAGGCAGATCGCCTACACATCATGCATACCCATACTAATGTGTCATATTAAGTCAAAATACATATAGTGTCGCGCTCCACTGACAAATAAATTAAGTGTAGGATAAACAATTACAAAAGAACTTTGCCAAAAACAATATCAATATTCCAAAATTAAAGTGTCCAAAAACAAATATCAATAATCCAAAATTAAGTGTCCATATTTGATCCGTGACTTCACACTCTCTCCATTGATGTGGACAAAAATTACTTGTGCTTAATTCACCACTATTGCGTATTTGTAACAATCATGCGTGCACCTCCACCAGCTGTGCTCTCACCTGGTAGATATGACCAAACCGTTAATTGAGGTCATAAATAGATTGTGTCCCTTTTGTTTGGACTTCGACTGGATGGGATTAATATTCGACAGAGTTAGGGATCCCCTCACTTCTTTAAGACTCTTCTTCCATTGGTATATATGCCATAAAGAGTAATGAAAACATAGTGCCTTATCCTCTTTTAAAACATTTATTAAACAGAAGGTATTGCACTCACATGTAAATGGTGATAAAATTGCTTTAAAAAACTGATCCAGTGTGTTTGTTAGAATTCAGTTCAGTGTACTTGCTGTGTTACTGCCTGTCTCCTTGAGTGTCATGATGTCAGAACCCCTGCCCTACCCGTTGCACCACCAGGCCATGTGGCTTCATCAGGGTGAAACCCGGTTGCGCAATGTGTAGGGGAGGGGTTCTGACATCACCTTCAGAGGTCACCTTCAGAGGTCATGTGATCACTTAAAAATAGAAATGTAGAACAAAATGTGTGTGTGTATATTTTGTCCTTTTTATTTATAACTGAATAGATTGCTTCAGTGACAATTCAGGTCTTTTGCCCTACTGCATGGCAATGCTGTGCAAATCTAAAGACTAGATGGACAGAAATACACATCTATAGATGAGATCACTAGCTTTTCTATTTAATGCTTAACGTGTATCTAGTCCATTTCAATTAACTTCCTAATCTAAATTTGAATGCTGAATCTCATTTCTATGTTTCACGCATCTCGAATTTAAATTCAACCCTTACACAGTGGTGGTAGCAAGATTTTTTTTTTTTACACCGATGTAATAGGGTAAAGAACATGTTAAACCAAAGCCGTCAGCCACTGTTGTCTAAGCCACTGTTTCTCAAACTTGTCTCCAGGGATCACTAACAGGTCATGTTTTTTCAAATCTCTTCATGTTATTCATAGGAAAATGATTAGAGTGCTTCTTTTAAACTGTGATTAATTAACACAAAGGTACAAGTGCCTGGAAGTCTGGAAAATATGATCTATTAGTGGTCCCCGAGGAAAGGATTGAGGAACATTGGTCTAGGCTGTGATCTTTCAGCATACACAATTTAATTATCAGATTTCATAAACCTTCAGATAACTCTAACTTGGCACTTGGCATAAGAGCATTCTGTGACTAATTGTCTGGAATAAAAAAAGAATATAAAAAAAGATAAAAGAAGCACTGAGGGTACTATGTAAATTTTTGCAGACTTTGCTATGAAGAGTACTGTCACAGTGTTACTCTCTACTAGTAAAAAAACAAATATCTACAATGAAAATAGGCTAAAATGTATCATGGCTGATTTTCCAACTGTCTGTACATGTATGGAAAATCCGTATAGAGAGACCATAAGGTTGGTTGTGAAAAAGTGACAGTTGAGGTAATTATGTGTTTATTTTCATTTATTCCTTTTTAGGTATATTGTTGTGTTTAAGTACAGTGGGGATCGAAAGTTTGGGCACCCCAGCTAAAAATTTGTATTAATGTGCATAAAGAAGCCAAGGAAAGATGGAAAAATCTCCAAAAGGCATCAAATTACAGATTAGACATTCTTATAATATGTCAACAAAAGTTAGATTTTATTTCCATCATTTACACTTTCAAAATAACAGAAAACCAAAAAATGGCGTCTGCAAAAGTTTGGGCACCCTGCAGAGTTAATATCTTGTACTGCCCCCTTTGGCAAGTATCACAGCTTGTAAACGCTTTTTGTAGCCAGCCAAGAGTCTTTCAATTCTTGTTTGAGGTATCTTTGCCCATTCTTCCTTACAAAAGTCTTCCAGTTCTTTGAGATTTCTGGGCTGTCTGTCACGCACTGCTCTTTTAAGGTCTATCCATAGATTTTCAATTATGTTGAGGTCAGGAGATTGTGAAGGCCATGGCAAAACCTTCAGTTTACTCCTCTTGATGTAATCCCCCATGGATTTCGAGGTGTGTTTAGGATCATTATCCATTTGTAGAAGCCATCCTCTCTTTAACCAGCTTTTTCACAGATGGCATCAAGTTACCATCCAAAATTTGCTGAAATTTTATTGAATCCATTTTTCCTTCTACTCGTGAGATGTTCCCTGTGCCACTGGCTGCAACACAACCCCAAAGCATGATTGATCCAACCCCATGCTTAACAGTTGGACAGAGGTTCTTTTCATTAAATTCTGTGCCCCTTCTTCTCCAAACGTACCTTTGCTTATTGCGGCCAAAAAGTTCAATTTTAACCTCATCGGTCCACAGAACTTGTTTCCAAAATGCATCAGGCTTGTCTATATGTTCATTTGCAAAGTTCAAACGATGATTTTTGTGGTGAGGACGTGGAAGAGGTTTTCTTCTGATGACTCTTCCATGAAGACCATATTTGTACAAGTATCTCTTTATAGTGGAATAGTGTACCACAACTCCAGTGTCTGCCAGATCTTTCTGGAGGGATCGTGCAGTCAAACGTGGGTTTTGAATTGTTTTTCTCACAATCCTGCGAGCTGTTCTGTCTGATAATTTTCTTGGTCTTCCAGATCTTGCTTTAACTTCCACTGTTCCTGATGACTGCCATTTCTTAATTACATTCCAAACAGAGGATATTGTCATCTGAAAACGCTTTGCTATCTTCTTATAGCCTTCTCCAGCTTTGTGAGCGTCAACTATTTTCAGTTTCAGTTTTCTAGACAACTGCTTAGAAGAACCCATGGTGCTGATTGTTGGGGCAAGGTCAGATGAGTCTGGGCATTTAAAACCTTTGAGACTGACATCACCTGGTCTTCCCAGACGATGATTGAGAACAATCCATGACACTGGCAGGTCTCAGCTTTGCCAAGGGGGCAGTGCATGCTATAAATTCTGCAGGGTGCCCAAACTTTTGCAGACGCCATTTTTTTGTTTTCTGTTATTTTGAAAGTGTAAATGATGTAAATAAAATCTAACTTTTGTTGACATATTATAAGAATGTCTAATCTGTAATTTGATGCCTTTTGGAGATTTTTCCATCTTTCCTTGGCTTCTTTATGCACATTAATACAAATTTTTAGCTGGGGTGCCCAAACTTTCGATCCCCACTGTATGTATATGTGGTGCCCTATTGTCATTTTATATTCAGTATTATGGAATTGGCACACTTGAATGGATGTACGCTCGATTTGGCATATAGATATGGTGATACCAGTATGTAGGTTCGATACCTTGGGTGTTCACTACATCTATTTACATATAGTTACATATAGTTAGTATGGCTGAAAAAAGACAAAAGTCCATCCAGTTCAACCATTCTAAAAAAAAAGTTATAATCCTACACCCACAGTTGATCCAGAGGAAGGCAAAAAACCCAGCAAAGCATGACCCAATTTGCTCCCGCAGCGAAAAAAAATCCTTCCTAATCCCCCTAGAGGCAATCAGATATTCCCTGGATCAACTTTACCTATAAATGTTAGTGACCAGTTATATTCTGTGTATCCAAGAATGAATCCAGGCCTTTTTTAAAGCAATCCATTGAGATGGCCACAGCTCTTACTGTGAAGAATACTTTCTGTATTTGGAGATTAAAATTCTTTTCCTCCAGACGTAAAAAGTGCCCCCTTGTGCTCTGTGATGACCTCAAGGTGGAAAACTCTACACCAAGTTCACTATATGAACCACTGATGTATAATGCGTCTAGGGGAGAAGAGCTGAGCCTGGGAAGTCATGCCACCACCTAGTGGATTGGCGAGCTGGATGTGGACTTATAGAATAAAAGATAAAACTTGCATAAAATAAGTTATTTTAGTGGGGCTATAATAAAGTGTTATATGGAGAACACTATGTGTTGGCCTTTTTTGTTTCAAGAGATCATCCCTGCTGGATGTCTGACCAAAAAGGAGGGAGAGAGGAGTTAAGAGGAAGATTTGAGCCTGTTTGGAAAAAGGCTGTGTACATCCTGAAGAGCGCTATTGATTTAATTAAGAGGTGAGCAGGTTATTCACCTGGTGTGATGGTGGTGCACTGAAGTGTGAAAAGAAGAAGATATTCACAGTGTCACATACTTACAACAAGTGGTGTATTGTATGGACATTTATGTTGATGGGACTATTCTTATCACAAATGTTTGTCAATATTCACTATCAATAGTAGTATAAGTTACGTTTTGAATAAGGGTTTTGAGGGAGTTGCGCTGCACTTTTTTATAAAGAACTTCTACCACTAGTCTTCTGTCTGACAAAAATGCTAAAAATCGTGCAATGTTGTAATGAATCTTATGCTATAAAGCAGAGGGAGAAGAGGAACAGCGATTATGATGCCTTATATATATATATACATCACATAGGTAAAGTGGATGCAAGCTACATGAAAAGGCAATGTTATTACAAGCTGATCCCCCCAGAAAAGGTTATATGCATATTACGAATACCTATAATACAAAACAAAATTGATCACAGTTCTCCCTCAATTTTCTATTTTGTTGTTTGATTTTAAATATCTTGCATTTGTATCATAGAACATTGTTATATTTTCTCAGTAATCAGCTTTTATTCACTGGTTATTAATTTGCATGCTGAACTTTGTTTTGTGTTTATCTCATTGTATTTTTATTAGATATTACATTTCCTCTTGGGAACAATATTGCATTTTACACCTCCTTTATCTTTGTCTTCTTTTGTCTATTTCTCATAGCTATTTGCTTCACGTCCTAGCGTTCCATAAAACTGCACTAATGTTTTGCCAGTTTGTGAAAAAAAAAACCAAAAGATGGAAAAATGAATTGGAGTTGGCAATCATCTGTACAGGTCATATTTATCCTTTTTGTAGGACAGTTTGGCAATGGAAATAAAATGATTGTAATTACAGATATACTTTTTATTGTACCACCCAGGTTTCTACTCTCACACTATCCCATAGACTCATATCGGCATTCACTGGTTCTGTTCATCAAAAGTGTCTGTTATTTGTAACACATAAAAGGTGAACCTTTACAATCACTTTAATATCAAACATGGTACACTTACCTGCTCTGTGCAATGGTTTTGCACAGAGTAGTTCCAATCCTTCTCTTCTTGAGTCCCCTGCTGGGGCTCCTGGATCCTCCCCTGGCTGAATCCCCCCATAGCAAGCCACTTGCTAAGAGGGCACTCATGCAGGCTTGCTCCTGGGCCAGCTCTTCATGTCCATTGACACACAGAGTGCAGCTCAGCCCTGCTCCCTCCTCACAGCAGTGGGAGCCAATGGCAAAGAATACCTTAAAATAAAAAGCTTTCTGCCTTTGGAACCACTTTAAAGTGTCTGTGCTATGAATAGGAGCTAGTCAGATTGCAGCTTCCATGGGAAAGTACAAGTAGAAATAAGTACGGAAAGGGAACTTAAATCATTCTACTAACTTGCTTTCAGGCTTCCTATTTTACAGAATATACCAATTCCATTGTATGTCTACACAATTAAATAGCAGCAAGAACCAAATATTGACAAAAACAGAAAAAACACAGGGGTTGATTTACTAAACCAAAAACTGATGCAGCTGTGCATGGTGGCCAATCAACTTCAGCTTCTTAAATTAAGCTTTGACAAACAAAAACTGGAAGCCAATTGGTTTCTATGCAGAGCTGCACCAGAGTTTTTTGCATCAAACTAGTGAAAAACATGACCACATAATATGCACTTAGCAATTGGATGCACAGGAATTGTACATTTCTCACCAAAAATATTGCGTTTTGTATCACAAATTGTAATCAGTTTATAGTATGTCTTTTTTGTAAATAAAATTGTTACACAATTGTTTACACAATACTATGCTGTTTTTTTGCCCCATCAATATGTCATTTTTATTATTTAAGGTATTGAGAAACATTTGCAATGACTTAGCAATGCTGTAGGTTGTGCATCAAACTTTGAGGATAAATTGCTGCACGGTGCTTGTGGTCACACATGTTTGGGAGGTTTAATTTTACGACCACTTACTGTTTTTTAGGAGTATGTAAATACTTAATAAATATACACTGTCTGTGTGTTCATTTTAAGGAATTAAAAAGCACACACAATATAAACTTGCATTGTGGAAAAATGGAAAGGGAACATAGCCACTGACAACTTTACTACCAAAGAAAAATGTACTGATGTGTGTCATGGGTCTGCTCTCCAATTCACGCAGCATGCAGACAAAACACTTGATCCCTCTACAACTATATTGTCATCACATTCATAGCAATATCCCAACTAGTTTTGGTAAAATTAATGTCCCATCTGCATTTCTCTCAACCTTTTTTACTTTGAGGGGGCACAAAATAAAAAAAGAAATAACCATGACCTAATATTTCTGAAAAAAAAAAAAAAAAGCTGGAAATTGATGATGTTTGTAACAAGTGCAGAACAAAATAAAACAATAAATCTCAATGGATTTTTCTCAGACTCTTTTCCAAGGCTCACCTAATCCTGTGCTATTTCATACAGGTGGCTTTTCAAGATTTGTACATAATCTTCACTTTTGTGTGAGATCTGTATTTTTCCTGCAACCAGTTTGAACTTTATTTTTCCTCTGGGAGCTACACTTTAACAAGAGACAATGTGCTCAGCAAGAAAAAAAACTATTTGTGAATGCATGTATTTATTTTTACTTTGTGGTCTAAATAAAATCCTGCAAACAATGCTGTTATATAAAACCTGATACCATTTTTTTTGTATACCTATATATTTAGACAGGATAAGAGCAAAAATAATTCAATGCATCATTTATAATCTTCCTCGTGATTCTCGTGTTTGTTAATCAAGGCTGAGGATGCTTAAATTAAATAGACTATGAGGTTGATTTACTAAAACTAAAGCGTGTGAAATCTGGAGCAGCTATATATGGTAGCCAGTTTCTAACTTTAGCTTGTTCAGTGAAGCTTTGACAAAAAAAAAACTGGAAGCTGATTGGTTTATACAGTGGGGATCGAAAGTTTGGGCACCCCAGCTAAAAATTTGTATTAATGTGCATAAAGAAGCCAAGGAAAGATGGAAAAATCTCCAAAAGGCATCAAATTACAGATTAGACATTCTTATAATATGTCAACAAAAGTTAGATTTCATTTCCATCATTTACACTTTCAAAATAACAGAAAACAAAAAAATGGCGTCTGCAAAAGTTTGGGCACCCTGCAGAATTTATAGCATGCACTGCCCCCTTTGCCAAGCTGAGACCTGCCAGTGTCATGGATTGTTCTCAATCATTGTCTGGGAAGACCAGGTGATGTCAATCTCAAAGGTTTTAAATGCCCAGACTCATCTGACCTTGCCCCAACAATCAGCACCATGGGTTCTTCTAAGCAGTTGTCTAGAAAACTGAAACTGAAAATAGTTGACGCTCACAAAGCTGGAGAAGGCTATAAGAAGATAGCAAAGCGTTTTCAGATGTCAATATCCTCTGTTCGGAATGTAATTAAGAAATGGCAGTCATCAGGAACAGTGGAAGTTAAAGCAAGATCTGGAAGACCAAGAAAAATATCAGACAGAACAGCTCGCAGGATTGTGAGAAAAACAATTCAAAACCCACGTTTGACTGCATGATCCCTCCAGATAGAGATCTGGCAGACACTAGAGTTGTGGTACACTATTCCACTATAAAGAGATACTTGTACAAATATGGTCTTCATGGAAGAGTCATCAGAAGAAAACCTCTTCTATGTCCTCACCACAAAAATCATTGTTTGAACTTTGCAAATGAACATATAGACAAGCCTGATGCATTTTGGAAACAAGTTCTGTGGACCGATGAGGTTAAAATTTAACTTTTTGGCCGGAATGAGCAAAGGTACGTTTTTAGAAGAAGGGCCACGGAATTTAATGAAAAGAACCTCTGTCCAACTGTTAAGCATGGGGTTGGATCAATCATGCTTTGGGGTTGTGTTGCAGCCAGTGGCACAGGGAACATCTCACGAGTAGAAGGAAAAATGGAGTCAATAAAATTTCAGCAAATTTTGGATGATAACTTGATGCCATCTGTGAAAAAGCTGAAGTTAAAGAGAGGATTTCTTCTACAAATGGATAATGATCCTAAACACACCTCAAAATCCATGGGGGATTACATCAAGAGGCGTAAACTGAAGGTTTTCCCATGGCCTTCACAATCTCCTGACCTCAACATAATTGAAAATCTATGGATAGACCTTAAAAGAGCAGTGCGTGACAGAAATCTCAAAGAACTGGAAGACTTTTGTAAGGAAGAATGGGCAAAGATACCTCAAACAAGAATTGAAAGACTCTTGGCTGGCTACAAAAAGCGTTACAAGCTGTGATACTTGCCAAAGGGGGCAGTACAAGATATTAACTCTGCAGGGTGCCCAAACTTTTGCAGACGCCATTTTTTTCTTTTCTGTTATTTTGAAAGTGTAAATGATGGAAATAAAATCTATCTTTTGTTGACATATTATAAGAATGTCTAATCTGTAATTTGATGCCTTTTGGAGATTTTTCCATCTTTCCTTGGCTTCTTTATGCACATTAATACCAATTTTTAGCTGGGGTGCCCAAACATTCGATCCCCACTGTATGTAGAGCTGCACCAGTTTTAGAAAATCAACCCCTATGAGTCAAACTGATATCAAGATTGGAACTTCTGTAAGATAGATATAGATACGCCCCAATAAAGGATTATTTAAGCAGGCCATACACAGTGCAAATTTCTTTCCAAATGTAGACAGTGTTGACAGGGGAATCCTTTCTGCTGGGTCATTGTATTCTCCCGGTGGGGGGGAGCTGTTCACCCGCTAGCAATAAATCGCATGTAAGGCTGGCTATACCCAAATTGATCGATCAACTTGGGTACATTGAGCCTGACCATAGATGGTTCGAATCTCAGCCGGTTCCTGCTGAACTGGCTGAGATTTGAACCATGTATGGCTGGCCTTTTTTAATTTTAGTTACGATACATTTCTCAGTTTCTTTTAAATTACTATGTAAAATATATGCATTTATTTTAACCCCCAAATGTTAAATTTACTAACAAACTGTTAGTACATATATGTATCTTTTATTTGTGTTAAACTAAAGGCTGGGTAACCTAAAACGTGTTAAAGACTTTAATGTCTCTTCCACACTGATCAGTTATTTTAGTTAAAAATACTGAAGAAAATGAATGAAAAATGCATCCCTTTAACCACTTCCTGTCTGGCCCATGTCTATAAATGGCTGGATAGGAGCGCTGCCGAAGCCGGTTTCAAACCGCATTCACTGCCTGTGCATGCTCCCTGGGAGCGGGCGGCACCGCGATCCGGTGCCCACTGTGTCCTCTGGACACAACGGAACACTGAACGCTGTAAGGGACCTCTGTGTGAGGTCCCGATTCATGCGATTACTGATTGGCCAATCAGTGATTACATGAGCAGTAGTAAACAAGATGTCACTTCCTGACATCATTGCTTACTACTTGTAAAATCTATGAATGACCACAGAGGTCAAATGGTACAAGGTTATTCAAAACAGCCTTGTACCATGTGACAAGCTGTGTCCAATCACAGCTCTCACAGTATTTCTCAATGGCTGCAAGAATGCAGCCAGAGAGAAATAGAAATGATTGCTTTTACAGACTTTATGTGTATAAAAGCAATCAGTGTAAAAAAAGAAAAAAAATCTGCATCACCCACCACAAGTAGTAAAGTGCCACTATGGTGACACTGTACCGCTAGGGTGACAGTATGTAAGAAAAAAAAAAAAAAAAAAACCACAAATATAAAAAATAAAAATTTAAAAAAAGTTAGAAAATTATAATTTTTGGTTATAAACTAATTTGGCTTTTTTTTTTTTTTACTAAAAAGATATACTAAAAAAAATGCTAACAAATTCATATGGGTGCAGTGTTGCATGACCATGCAATTGTCTTTCAAAGTGTGATAGCACTGAAAGCTGAAGCCTGGGCAGGAAAGGGGTGAAAGTGTCTGGACTTGAAGTGGTTAAATGCTTCGCAACTCTTCACACCAGTCAGTTGCCTTTCAGTTGCATTCTTAAAAGTCCTGCTTGCTGCATTTTTGGTGCATGTTAAAAACTGCACTAAACACACACTTCTCCATTAAAATGAATGGAAAATGCATAAAAAAAAAATCAAAAATTTTTGGTGCATTTTTTGAGTCATATGTTTAAGTTATACAAGCACATGCTGGGTAATAGGACCCCAAAAAACACCCTGGAAACACATTAAAAAAATGAGGCATAAATGCACATGCATTTTTGCAATGGAGCAGTGTGAAAGCATTCTAAAGATTATACATTAAGGTCAAGAACAATTTGTAAAGTGCAGTAACCAATGCTAACTAATCTGAACTCATCTTTCACTAGTCTGGCTGCAATAGGCTGACATGTGATTGGTTAACATGGATTAATGCACTTTCGCATCTAACATTTTAAAATCCTGTTTTTTTTTTTTATTTTAAGGAAAAGTACAAATTTATACTGTCATTAACAAAACCAGTCAATGGGCAAGGGAAGTGTATTTACTTTAAATCATCAAGAGCATCAATGTTTTCATTTCCTGTGCAAGATCTTTATCACTCTTAGCAAAACAATGAACCTACACCCATATAGACCTTACTGATACGTGTCTAAGCATTTTAAATGCTTGGATATATTCCAATTTCAGTTTCCTTGAAGCTCCCATTCAGGATCTCATTCAACTGCCTACACTGTCATGTAAGATTATGCATCTGTTTGGCAGGATTCCAGGTTGTCTGGTTGTTTACATCTCATGCTATAGTTCTGGTAATTTGCCTGCTATTCTGTAATATTTTTTAACACCTTTGCAGGGTAATTATATAAGTATTCCCAAGAGTCTCCAGGCTTCAAGAATAATCATGAAGAAGAAAAAAATATCCATCACTTTTCAGGATCTTTCTGCAAAAGCAATGCTAGTGAAAAAAAAACGCTAAGTCTGTTTATCATATTATCCACCCATTAATACAGAATCTCAAGCAGACAATGTATACTTCTTTATTGAATTGCTTGCAAGGTTTAAAACAAAAAAAAAAGTACTGAAAAACCTATGCATTTTTCAATAAAAAAATGTTTCCATGTTGACAAAAACAATATGCTGTCATAATAAAGCACACTTAAGTTGTAGACAAAGTTGGAGTTGCTACTCCAAAGCATGAAGAACAAACTCTCAATAGGACTGAATAGAGAGCGCACAGCACATACTTAGATTTCAATCAATAGGGAACTCAGCTGTGCTAATTGACTCAGTGAAGGGGGAGATATTGGACAGCTGTGAAAAGACTGCTCTTCCATTCAGAAAGCAGTGGACCTCAACTGCAGATGACTGACAGAGATGGGTTGATTTAGGAGTGCCGGGACTGTATTCATTAAGAACCCATTGGTAAGAACTTAAAGAATATGTAAACCCTCACCTTGTAAAACAACCCATTCAGTTTAAAATAGAAATAAAAGGCAAAACATTATGTATAGATATAAATAAAACATTATAAATACCTTTTTTTTTCCATTTTTCAAAAAGTGATTCCATTCCCTCTGTTCTCAGCTGCATAAAGAGATGAGGGAGGAGAAACAGCAGAACACTAAACTTCCCAGCGAATGACTGTGCAGGGGGAGTGCAAGCACAAGTCTGATTGTTGGAGGAGAGCAGGCTGAGACCTCAGCATGGCTAGAGAACTGACCACAGTGCATCCTCTTGCTAAGTTTCAATAAGAAAGCAGAGGGACTGGCAGGAACACCAGGGCTTTCACACAAAAGGAAGCAATACAAAGAGAACAAGATACTTTTTCATACATGTACAGAGTACAGCAGGCACATATCAGGAGCATAAAAATGCTCTTTGCTCTTTTGTCCTACTGCCTTAATGTACCTTCTGCCTTAATGCTACAGGGAGCTGGGATTACTCCCAACCCTCCTCCCTTCTCTCTTGTATGATATGTCAAAATGCCTATGTATTGGAAATGTATGTGTAATTATTCAATAACAGAGTGTTTCATATCAATGCCTTTTTCAATGCTATGTAAACATGAAAAAAAAAAGTGAGAAAAGTTGGGTTTACATATTCTTTAAGCTCCTACTGTTTTATTGTACCCTAAATATGTTTGACTTCTAAATATTTTAAAGACTTCAGTTTGGGGTATATTTGAGTGCAGGATAATTATGTAATATATATATAATACACACACACACACACTATAGAATTTAGTGTATAAATTTAGTGTATAAAAATGGTCATAACAATAAGAAAAAGTAGAGCTGTTGCTCTGAATTCATTGTTTTTCCATTTTTAAAAGCTGAAGCTGGATTAATTATATATGCAACAGTTCCACTTTTGTTCTAGTTTACATAAAACTGTCCCACTGTGCTTCCAACTTAGTGCAATAGAAGAACAATGTCAAACAAGTGCTTTTCATGTCTGCAATCTTTTATCTGAAAATTGCAGCTTGCAGCTTCCTGATTAAGCTGATCATCACAGTATCATCTCAGGGTGGAAGTCAATGGGAAATATTTTTTTTCCTTTTTGGAGGGACAAAAACCTCTTGCCTGACAGAACTGAAACCATGAAACCGTATTACATGATCCAAATGGAAGACTTAAATAAACCAGATCCAACAAAACGGTCTTTGTACTGTATTTGTTATTGTCTCTTACAATAATTTTACCATCAAATTTACATACATAAACACTGTGTAGCATGCAATGATCACATTTTCAACAGTTATTTAACTATTTAAAACAAAACTGCACCAGAAAAAGTGATTGTACCATTTCTGACATCAATACACATCCAATGGCAAGGTGCACTGCTAGTCATTTCCCATATAGAAGAAAAATATATTTGAAATATATTTTAAAAATATTCTTCTCAAGTATATTGCCATATATTTCAAATACTACAATTTTGTCCATATGCAATATATATATATATATACACATACATACACACACACATACATATACACATATACATATAAAATGCATTTCAACATGCAGTGTGTGTGTATGTATAACAAAATATATGAAAAATATTTTAAAAATACATTTCAAATATACTGCATAAATACATGTAAAAGTATATGTTAAAATGACTTTTATATGTTTTAAAAAAATCTGAATATATTTAAAAAAATATTTTTAAACATTTATATTTTTGAAATATATTAAATTTTTTTTACATCTAAAAAATACATTTTAACATTTTTAAATACATGTGTAAATGCATTTCAAAAATGTAGATTTGTATTTTTAAAGACATACAGTATATTTGAAATGTATTTTTAAAAAAATGTTTCATATTTTGTAATAAAAACACATTTCAACGTGCAATATATATATATATATATATACACACACACATACATACACACACACACACACACACTATATATATATATATATATATATATATATATATATATATATATATATATATATATATATACATACATACACACACACATACACACACATACATATATACACACACACACACTAAAATATATTGAATATGGACACAATTGTAGTATTTCAAATATATGGCAATGTATTTGGGAAGAATATGTTTAAAATAGATTTCAAATATATATTTCTTCCATGTGGGTTTAGAAAGACTGACACTACATTTCATTTATGCGTGTGTTGTAGCATGTTGCAATAATGTGAGTGTTACCCTAAATTTATAGTGCAAATGGGCTCTAAAAAAGGTTTTCAACTTAAAAAGAGGGAAACTAGTTCAATGCTATGAAAGGAAAACCACGTGTTATGGTTTAGTGAATTGGCCCTAATGTTTGTAAATGGACAGTACTGGTAAAATGTAGAAACCTTACAAACAAAGGTGGTGCCTTGATTATAGTAGTATTACTTATACTGGTGGTTTGCACCCTTTGCTGAACCTGGCAAAATTGGTGTCAGTATAACTTGCAAGTGTTCACGAAAAATCTATTTTTATAATGATATCACCTGCATTTTTCTTTCTTTCTGCAATAATTCATCAATGTTGAAAGTCATTCCTTGCATTTTAATAACGTGCTTTATCCAGAGCTCATTGATATTGTTCCTCAGTGGATTATTTTATTAAGATATGGGCTCTTTAATATATGTTAATATATGCACAGCAACATGTTTTATATTCAGCCTCCAATATTTGTTTAAACATAAAACATTTTGCTCCTTGGAGCTGTGTGCTAGCATTCAAAATAATAGACACTTTCAAGCTTACCTAGCATAAAACAGTAATTCATAACTCATTCAAATAATGTGGGTATTTGGTGAAACAGCTTGCACATACCTGTATGTAGCCTACTTTCTCAACCTTTTCAACACAGAGGAGCCCTTGAAATAAACTTACAATCTCAGGGAACCCTGCTAAAAATGAATATATCTACAATTCATGATACATTAGTATGATGGTCAGTTGGACAAATGCTCCTTACAGTTGTGATCATTGTGAAGAATTTTCCCTTTACAGATAGATATAAAGATCAATGGTATCAGTGGGAACTTATCTGAGAGGCAGAAATTTCCCCTAGCAACATCTGGAGGAACCGTAGTTGAGAAACCCTGGTATATAGATTATACAAAATGCTTTGCCTTTGTGATAATTTGTGAATCTTCAGAGGTATATTAGGACATATAGGTGAACAGTCTTTAAAATTGTGGTCAAATTTTTTTTAAAAGAAATAGTATAAATAAATTAGGTATATTTTCTATGTACTTGTTATCTTCCTTTAGGAAGAAACGTCATATTGCCATTGTCAGAGTGATGGGCAATAGGCTGGCATTGACCATACCAGACAGTTTATTCTACTCAGGGGTGGACTATTTAGAAACTCGGGCACTGCCCGAGGGCCTGGGGTCAGTAGGGGGCCCCATGAGATGCCCCTGGTACATTTTGCATAGGCTTTTTTGAGTTTTGGCAAGGACACAGGGGCCCCATGATCCCCTATTGCCCAGGGACCCCATGAGCTGTCAGTCCGCCCCTGATTCTACTGATACCTCTATCAAATATGTTTCTTTCCATAACCTCTGACATTTGGCCACAACTCCTCTCTCTCCTGGCTCTGAAATTTTTTTGCTCTTTTCTAATGCTTTGTTTCCTGTTCAGCTGAATCTCTGAATTTTTACCCCTGGTTCATATATATGCTTCCGTGCGGGCCGTGTTTTGAGTGGGCACGAGAGACCATTCATTTGAATGAACTCCAGAGCCCCGAGACACGCAGGGAAGAAGTCCCTGCACTTCTTCTGAAAATGCAGCCCGCACAGGAACCTCAGTTCCCAGTATGGTTGCGGTTTCCAGTGCAGGCAGCGTGCCATTAGAACAAATGGCACCTGCCCGCATGTCTGCATTCCTCTATGCGGGTAGCACGGCTGCACAGATTTTCATGTGGATCCGCAGCCGCACCACCCGCACATATGTGAACCTAGCCTAATGCAGGCCATACATGGTTCGAATTCCGAACGATTTTTTGTCTGAAAATCGGAAACGTTCGCTCTGTAATCCGATGGTGCCATCAATGATTTTGAAAATCAGCCGCCCAAGTCATGAAGTTCACCCCATATAACATGCAAAATTTCTGTTCCTTCCAGGTCACAGCTCATGCGCATATTCTTTTCGGAAAAATGATCGTACGATTTGAACATCGGTCGTTTTTCACAAATTTTCCAACATGCCCGATCAACGAAAAGGGGAGGAACCAATGAAAATTGGCCGGAGCCATTGACCCACTAACAGAGCGAAAATCGGCCAATTATTCTTAAGTCCAATTTTCAGACGAAAAATCGGTCGATTTTTGACCCATGTATGGCCGGCCTTAGTGCATACTTAATTTAAAACTTACTTTTATTTGTGGCGCTAGGAAATACCAGGTATTTCCAGGTATAGGAGAGTATATGGCCCTCTCCTTTCTCCCATGATGTAATGGTCAGCTCCTGAGTGGCAAATCACCAAGCCAACAAACATTGCCACATGGGCACATGGAGCTTAAGCTGGCCATGATTCATTTTTTTTTTTGATCATCCAGTCTACTATGTATATCACAAAAAATGGGTAAGCATTAGTGAGATGAAGAAGAGGTTTCAGAAGCAAGTTGTGCCATTAGTCCACATTTCACAGCCAATAGAGTGAAATCAAGCCATACTTCAAAGTAAAGCAGAGTACACACTAAGGTTTTTTTTTTTTTTCATTCAGCTCCCAGGTTAAATGAAAAAGAACTCACAGATTCCTGCATCAACACAAGTGATATTGATACAGAGATCTTTCTTGCTGTTCTATTGTACTTTGACAGGGGGGACTCTTCACCCCATCAGAATACACAGATCAGTGCTGCAGCTATTGACTGCAAGCACTGATCAAATGCTAGTTTTCCAGCATGGCCATATAACATAAGTCAGTCATTAGACCCTGAAATTCGGACAATTCCTGCTGAAATGGCTGATTTTCAGTACGTGTATACTCAGCATAAGAGGGTATGGTATTATCTATGTCAGAATGACCACAGAAAGTAATTTAGTGGAGCATTCTTACCATTTTAATTGGTTTTCTTCAAATGTGTAACTCTGCCTCGTTGTCTTAAAATTACCCATATCATTTTTTACTTTTCTGTGTACATTAATAACATTTCACACAATGAAACAACAGTCCATATGTTAATTTAAAGCAGGTAAAAAGAAGGAAAAAAAAACAAAAAAAAACTCAGCATTTTCACTGTGCACACCTTTGTCACGATGCTTGTCTGCTGTTAATACTGTATAGATCAACGCCAAATTCCCAGCAGAAATAAAATGCACACATTAATGTAGTTCTCTGTAGTATTTATTCATACATCGTAACAATTTTTTTTATATATGCATAAATGCCTGTAAAACTTTGATGTCTGATGTATGTATAACTTTGATTCAAAGTCATTTGAAACAATAGCTTTTAAAACACCCAGAATTACAGATTAAAGGCTAAGGTTACTGGCATTACTTGAGATGCAGGAAAAAAGGATGGCCCATGGGCCACATCAAAACTCATATAGCATATTGTTACAATATTCTCATCCAAATGTTTTTATTCATGAGCTATTTGGTTTAAATTTAAATACATTTACATTTCAGTGTTGAAGATTACTGTGCTACTGTCATCCAAACTTTCAGATAATTTCCTACACAAAAAAAAGATGTTTTGCATCACTGTCTGTAAATGATGCATCAAAACTGTAACACACAATTAGGGATGTATTTATAAAAAAATTGCAAATTGATATGCGTATTCTTTTTATAAATATACTCCTTAAAGTAACTATGTCAAGTATTTAAACAAATCTTAATGTGTTACTAAACCCACAGCAGTTAAATCAGTCTGTATATGCAGTAAAGCATGCTTGTTATACTCAATGTGGAACCTAAAGGGTTAACCCTCCACATTGTGTAAAAAGGCTGTTTTATCCTGTCTTCTCTGATCTTCCCCTTCTTTTACTGTCCCCAATCCATCTTTTGATAGAACAGAACCTTGGGGGCACTCTGCACATGCTCAGTTTAGTGTATATGGCTAGAGAGGTTTTTTTTCTAGGGAGGGTGCATGTGATCAGTACAGGGCCAATCAGCACTGTCCAGAGGGTTAGGAGTTGTGCAGCCTCATAGGACAAGCATGGGAGAATGGAAACTCTTCCTACAAGCTTTAACCAGTGCTCTGCTGGACACTGATAAAAGTCACAAGACTGCTTTATTGTGCTGATGAGAAAAGGTATTTAGCAGTTTATATTTACTAAACTACTTGCACTTCCATGCTCTGTGTACTGTGGGAGACCAGATATAGTGAATGCAGGATGCTGGGTTTAGTAACGCTTTCATAACCTTTGATAATCTTCTATAATACTTCTGTGGGACTTGAGATTTCTTTGATTCTGAGTATATACTGTACAGAGGTTAATGACTTCTGTCTAAATTGTAGAGATGCCCCACCACCGGTAGACCTACACTCTCTATTTAACAGCAAATTGCAAAACTTGATAGCAGGGGGCAAACAATTTCCAATGACTACTCGTATGCACAGAAATGCAAATGAAAACTACAGAAGATACTCGCAATCACAACAAGGAATATATATTTTGTACAATAAATAGTACATTATGGACATGTTGACGTGCAGTACACTTGCTTGGAGTACATGGCACTACAATCCATATTGTATTAAACACTAAAACATTTTCCTGTGTGAACTGAAACATTTAGGAGTACATAAGAGTCAGATTTTTATGAAAAATATAATGATGTCCTACCTGACTTTTAAATTTCCTTGTTGTGGCTGTCCATCGTACACTGATAGAATATCAAAATCTTCCTCCAGAGCAAAAATGTGAAATGACAGTTGTATCCTGTTTCTTTCACCAGTGATTATTATCCACGTGCAGTTTGCATAATTTGGATACCCGTGTGGAAATCCCGGACTTTCGATTGTACCATTTGGACCCTGGACCAAACCACCACAGTTTTGCCCTGTAAAAGAAAACACTACATGAGAAATTGCACACAAATTCTTGCATTTACATTTAAATTCAATGTAGACAGTATACATTGCATGTAATCTAACTGACAAGAAGCGCACCTTATTGTTGTATATTATAGCATTATGTTAACAAAACTTTTTTTGGGGGAGGGGGGAATTAAAGCATAAACTCAGCTAAAAAAAAAATAAAAAATCAGTCCAAGGATTGGTATTTACAATTGATGAGTTGTGTGCCTTCTGGTGGTGGATACTGTTGTAGTTAAAGTCTTAGTCCTCTGCCCCTTCTTCCATACACCCACAGCAGTAATCTGCTGTGCTGTGGGGGTTACTATGGCTGCTAGACCTGTCATAGACACTCGTCAAGAGTGCTGACTATGCCCATCATGTCTGCCCCACTCCTCCATTCATACAAGCTGTAAAATAGCTTCCATCAGTTGAAAGTGATATGAATCTATAAAAAAGTGAACTATCATTTATCCACCTATCCTTCATTCATAGACTGCTTTTCACTCATATAAGTTATAGAACAACGTCTATAAATGGAGGGGCATAAAGGTTGGGCATAGTCAACACTCTAGATAAGTGCCTATGAAAGGTCCACTGGCTGTATTAAAAAGGGAGCTTCAGTCTCCCCCCTTCCCCCCCAAAAGTCAGCAGCTATAAATCCTGTAGCTGCTGACTTTTAATATAAGGACACTTACCTGTCCAGGGTCCAGTGCTGTCCTTACTAGAGCTTGTTCTTCACTGGGCTTTAGGTCCCTAGCGCTGGCATTTTAAAGGATAAGTTCATCTTTTGACAAAAATCTGGGCAAACAGATACTCAGGAAGAATCAATGAACTACCACAGCGCTGCACAACACCATGGTAGTTCATTGGGAGATTACAAGTCGACGAGATCCGCAAAGGATGTTGGTACTTGTAGTTCATTCATTCGCAGAACTATTGACAGCTAGTACGGAGAACTTCTCCCTATACTGCTGTCTCGGGGTGGGGGGAGGAGGGGTCATGCAGCTTCAGCATTGGAAACATGTTACACATTCAACCCTACAAATAGGCGGAAAATGTAGCGTGTTCCCAAAGGTAAACTTATTCTTCACCTAAGAGAAACCAACCAGAATTCTATTGTGCATGCGCAGTCTTCTGGGACCTGTAATGTGTCTCAGTAGGCTGAGAGCGAAGGGAAGGGTGAATTTCCACTCAAATCATCATGGCAATCTTGGCAGAAGTGCTAGTGGGTACTTGTCAAAACCAGGTACCCTCCCCCCCCCCAAAAAAAAAAAAATGATGTGCCAAATGGTAAAGAGGAGGGAGAAGACAAATGAGTGGCACTTCCCCTTTTCTTCCTATGGAAGGGCAGAGGACCGAAAATTTGAATTAGGTCAGCAGCCAGCAGTACAAGAGACATCTCACTGAAAGTTCTGCCCCTTTTTAATAAAAAAACAAACCTAGTCTTTAAGTAAATTGCTTCAAATTCAAATGTTTTGCTCACCACTCATATTGCTACAACTTGCTTACACAAAAGAGATGTTGCAAGGGTTTTTTTTTTTAAGCGGAGTTGAATTAAAGATTTCCCTGTAGATTTTTAATGAAAGATCCTCTGACACTCAGGATAGACAGATAAATCTGAAAGACTGGAGCACATCTCAAGATATTGTGACACTAATCAAATGACGTCATACACCATTTGCCAGCTTAAAGGAAACCTTGCTCTTCGACCCTTTATCCACATTAAATAACTGAATGTTCTCATGGCATCAGACAGGGGTATCTGAATCTGTAAGTTACTCTTCACTAACTATGTTTTCGCTCTGCTAATTTTTCATGTCCAATATGTTCATTCTGTAGTAAGGATTTGTATATCTGTTCACCAGTATCATATTTCACATAACCCTGAACCACCATATAGGTTATGCCACCAGTTCCTGTTTTGGTTGCAGGTTCTTATGTCACTTCTCTGCCTTTGTCCAATACCTAGACAGGTGAGCAAGAAAGCTTTATAAGAAAATAGTAAAATTATACGTCAGGCTATGCAGAGATGTGTGGACCAGGAACTTGGAAAAAAAAAAAGTCCTTTGGTAGGCAAAAATGTATTTCAAACAGGTATTTTACTGTTTACCTGGAATACTGCTTTATCTTTGGGTGTATCAGTAATTCCTATCACACCTATTCATTCCAATATTTGATTTTTCAATGTAAGCTTTAAACAAGTAACAGCAATTGATTGGAGAGCTGCACTTAAGACAATCACCCACATACATTCCAACCTCCTCTGCAATCATTACTGTCTCGCTTGCTGATAAGTGGGGATTTTCTTAGAGCTAACTATTGACAATCTTTGTTAGACCATGCAATCACAGAAGCAATCTCTTACTATATAAAGGATCCATAAAAGTGGAATTTCTCTCACAAAACCCTGCATTTTGTGTACATTTATTTGTTCTTCTCCATAAAGCTGGTGGAATTACTTGAATGTATATAGTTCACTGCATATTGTTTCACGAGAATGATACAGTTTATATCGATAATCCCCTGCAAATATAATTTACCAATAAAAAGAAATACTTTATTCATGCCTCATTCCAGTCTGCCGCTCTCTATGGATCAAATTTAGGTGGCACTAAACTCTGGTTTAAAATGAACAAATTTCAAGTATTCAAGTGTGTACTCACACCTTTTGGAACATGTTACATGTTCCACTTGTTTTTAGGGTGGAACATATAACATGTTCCCACGCCTGCAGCCTCTCGCTGATCCACCTCACCCCCCATCGTGACAGCGGGCCAGGGAACTTCTCCCCAAAATTGCAGTCACAATTTGAAAATAAGTCACACATCTCTGCATAGCTTGAAAGATAATGTTATCTGTAAATGAGGAACTACAGAGAGATCTGTAAATGAATGAACTACAAGTATCAACAGCATTTTCAGCTGACAGTTTGTAGTTCTCTATGAACTGCCATGGCAATAGTGAGTGAGTTGGTAGTTCATTGAGTCTTCCTATCATTGAGTAGCTGCCAACCCATATGAGGTACAAGCAGACAGATACACATACAGTCTGCTGATCATGGGTGCAATGCTTTACAGGCTCCTAAAAAAAGAAAATTAATGCAGTTTTTAACCTTTTTAGAAAGATGAACTTATCTTTTAACTTGAAGAAGTAACTTCTATTGCTCTCAGGCTCCCCAAAATCCCTTTGATTTTGCTGCTGTGATCTTACCTCCTATTTGAGGCTTGCTATGTTGATTCCCCATGGTCCCATTGTATGTAGGAACATAGCCTCCTTCTCTTGCTCATTCCAAAAATGAACTAGATTCCAATGACGATGGGGTTTGTAGTGTGCAAAGAGCAGTGCACATGACCACATAGAAAATGCACTGCTCATTTCAAAGAAACAGAAGTAATGGGGGGGGGGGGGGCTCATGAGCTCACAGAGGACAGCAATACACAGTTTCACACCGAGTTTTTGAAGCATTTTTGCATTAAAAAAAAAGCACTTGAAAAGTGCTTTCCTATGTATGTGAATGTATATCTATGTATGTTTTCACACTGAGGCGTTGCACTTGCGGTGTAAAAACTCCTGCTTGCAGCATTTTTGGGGCATGCTTGGGGAGTTGAAAAAAAGCCCAAAAAACACCTCTTCCCATTGAAATCAATGGAAACTGCCTGAAAACACCTCAAAAACGCCTCTGAGAAGGGTTTTTGATGCAGTTTTTAAGTCATGTGTCCTTAAAAAATGCTCAGAAAGCACAGAAAAAGAGTGGTAAAAACGCATATGCATTTTTGCGGCGGATCAGTGTGAAAGTAGCCTAAGAATCAATTGTGTGAAAATAGATTATGGAGGCAAATAAGTAGTGGATGTGTAAGGATAATTTTTATAAATTAATGATATTGTTTAATGTCAACCTCTGGTCTTATTACATTTTAACAGGAGAGACACATATTTAAAGAAGCCCATCCTTAAATTCAATATTGATATGTACTCTATCAAGATCCATTTAGCTTTCTTTAGATGATTTTTATTAAGCTGCCGATATGAGAAATGTACACAATTCTGTCCATTTAACTGTGAATAAGTGATAAGACAATATAATGATATTAAATAAATTAGTAATGATAATAAAATAGAAATTTAAGATTGTTTTAAGTCATAATAAGTTATCATGATAGTTAATATCTAAATAAGTTTGCTCTGTAATATATCTGTTCCTTGTATGGTTCTAGAGTGAGTAATGTGAAATGAGTTCAGTGTTATACAGCAGAAAAAAAAAATGTATGTAGAACTTATTTTTACTTTTAAAGATAAGATACACACTTGGTTTATAGCTTGTTTGAAATATGTTTTAACTAGACAATTTATTCTAGCATATTAAACTGCAAGGGACACAAGCCTTACTGATTGGGTCTAGATATGAAAAAATGCCCAGCATCATCTGGACATTTGGCAAAACATTTCTTATATCCCACCTTTCTCCCTCTTCTCTGCATGCATTCCCATTCTCTGTGTCTGTATAGTCTTGCCTACCGCCAACCCTACTGTGTTATTTACTGTAATGTGGAGCACCCTTCATAAGAAGTATATCATTGGAAGATGAAGCAGCAGTCAGATCCAATTTGAAACTATTACCTGGAGATCGCTTTATATTACAGAGTAATTAATACAGCAGGGATGGCTTCAGGCAGTGATGTATAGAAATAGAGAAAACACATATACTGCACTTATGTATGAAGCTGAAAAAACCACATGAAGGGTTTCAAAACCTGCCTCTAATTATTTAATATGGTTAATCACAGTGAGCAATTTCAATAGTACTACTGAAAAAAGGGCAAGTTTTTGTTTATTTATTTAGTTATTCTTCTTATAGTTTTCAACATAGATTGTTTTTGACATTTTAAAAAGAGATAGCTTTATATATGCAATTGATGTGCATCTTTTGTTATAAAAATCTACCTGGTTTCACATTCACTTAGCTAAGGGAAAATTCCCTTTACATGCTAAAAATCCCCTTTGCAAAATGAACAGCCCCTTTGTCACTAGCAAATAAACCCATTCACTAAGCTAAGGGCAAATTCTCTTATAAAGTGAACAGGCTACTTGCTTTTAATAAATGCTTTATAGGGTTTTTTTTTTCTTTTCCTCTGGATCAACTGTGGGTATAGGATTGTGTATTGTGTATATAGGATTGTATAAAATTGTTTTCCATTCCGTTGGTTGAATTAAATGGGCATGTGTCTTTTTCAACCACACCAACTATGTAACTAAATCAAGCCCATAGTCGGCTTCTACCTTCCTCTATGTAATTTTGGGTCTGAATTTCAAAAACGAATGTGGTCAGCCCTGGCTTTGTTTCTAATGCATAAAAAAACCCTACTTATGCACAGTCAGGGATCACTTCACATTATTTCTGGCAAAATCAACTGGTATTTTTTGCACTTATCAAACAGATGTTGAAAAAACAAAAAATAATGAAGTGTTTATTTAGAAGAGAAAAGCAAGCACATAAGTTCAGTATTAGGGTTTACACACACATTATGTGCCATTTAGACACTGTGGGCAGCACAGTGGCTAAATTGTTAGCACCCCCACCTGGCAGTACTAGGGTCATCAGTTCAAATCCCAATGATGGCACCACCTGCCTGGAGTTTGCATGTTCTCGCTGTGCCTGCGTGGGATTCCACCGGGTACTCCAGTTTCCTCCCACACTCCAAAGAAATGCTGGTAGGTTAATTGGATCCTGTCTAAATTGGCCCTAGTATGTGTATGTATGAATGTGAGTT
Organism: Staurois parvus; assembly: GCF_062004578.1. NCBI lineage: Eukaryota > Metazoa > Chordata > Amphibia > Anura > Ranidae > Staurois > Staurois parvus. The sequence goes on along the minus strand of NW_028318022.1, from coordinate 2,720,894 downwards.
AGGGACCTTAGATTGTTTGCCCCTTGAGGGTTAGGGACTGATGTGAATGTACAATATATATGTAAAGCACTGCATAAATTGACAGCACTATATAAGTACCTGTAATAATAATAATAATAATAATAATGATATGGCTGCATGGCCTAGTCTTTAAAATATTAGTTTCCATCCTTCCTTATGCACTCTTGTTTCACAAAAATGCAAGATAGCATGCATATCAATTTCAAATACAGTTATGTTTGATATATGAATACATGATTTTCATAAAATTAGTCATACAACAAAGCTATATTTCTATCAGTCATCATCAAGGGCCATAAACAAAAAAGTGACACATATTTCACATCCCTTACCATTCCAATCATTAATTTTTCTGTTCCTTCAAACTGGTGACCAAATTGACTACAAATTATGTTTCTATCAATCACTATCAACCTTGTAAGCTCTAGTTCACATTACGTACAATAGACTATTCTCCTTCTGACCTTTTATCACCTAGTGCTTATTATTTTCAGATGCGCTATTATTATCCTGTCATCAGTAGTGGTGTACTGTATCTCTTAAAGAAATGCAGACAAACAGTAGTCCTTGATTCTTTGCTTTAGCATTGCAATTATATGGCTTGTGTTCCTAGATTTTTAAATATTAGGCATCAAAACAGTTTGTAATTTAATGGCAGTGTGTTAACTCCAGTCTTTTTTATGTTTTGCATTAATGTTCATCATTTATATAACCTTGATACATATTTAGCACAAGAGTATAAATATAATGCATGAATACATTTTGAAGGTCTGGAATATTTTGAAATTTGGTAGCGTTAAATGTACTCTTAATGTAACAATCACCTGCAAAAATATTTCTTTGCTTTCAAGGTTAGCTAAAGGTTATTTTGGGGATTGAAGAAAAGTAGTTGATTTAATAGGATCTGTGAATCATAGCTTGCCTTTAAACATTGATAAGATTAAATAAATGTTTTGTTGTGAGGAATTAAGAGAATTAGTACTTTAAATTCATACATATTCTGTGTTGTTTAAATAATAAACACAGATGGCATTAATCTGTGTGCAGATGTGTAAAACATTTGCTTTTGGGTCTTTTATTTTTATTTATTTGTTAACAGAACAAAATGAAAATTGTTAAAAAGGATAAAATTAATTCATGTTTCAAACACGTTTAAACAACAGGTTCACTTTAATGTCTGCCTGATGGAGAAATTGTCACTTTTATTCTTGTTATTGTTAACTAATACATAAGAATGCATCCCAGGCCTGGTTAAGCGGCCATATAGGGATGGCTTTACCTTAACTGATCTAATACTGCAGAAATGTCAGTACAAACTGACCAACCGACCAAGCCCTTTCAGGAATGTGTGCTATCTTCCTTAAAAGGTATTACTTTCCAATGGTTAGGGCTGATCATTATAACCAATTAATCCTGTGTATACCACAGCCAAAAACGGGAATATGTTAGGCTCCTGCTAGAGATGCTACATGCATGCATCTGGTATGATTATCCGCCAAGCGATTGGAAAATGGGCAGGGAACTCCTTGGCGGAAGGAGTCTACACCCTGTTCCAAATTATTATGCAAATTCTATATAAGTGTCACAAAGATGAAATATTTTGTTTTTAAATTTAACTCATGGATGGCATTGTGTCTCAGGGCTCTGTTGATCACTGAAAACAATCTTGGACACCTGTGATAATTAGATTGGCCGGTGAGTCCAATTTAAGGAAAAACTACTAAAGGAGGGTGTTCCACATTATTAAGCAGAGCACCATTTTCAAGTAATATGGGGAAGAAAAAGGATCTCTCTGCTACCGAAAAGAGTGAAATAGTTCAATGCCTTGGGCGAGGTATGAAAACATTAGATATTTCACGAACACTTAAGCGTGATCATCGCACTATTAAGAGATTTGTGGCTGATTCAGAGCACAGACTGGTTCGTGCAGATAAAGACACATTAGGAAGATTTCTGCCAGATCCATGCATCAGATCAAGAGAGCAGCTGCTAAAATACCATTACATAGCAGCAAACAGATATTTGAAGCTGCTGGTGCCTCTGGAGTCCCACGGACATCAAGGTGTAGAGTCCTCCAGAGTCTTGCAACTGTGCATAAACCTTCTATTCGGCCACCACTAACCAATGCTCACAAGCAGAAACGGCTGCATTGGGCAGAAAAATACATGAAAACTAATTTTCAAACAGTCCTATTCACTGATGAGTACCGTGCAACCCTGGATGGTCCAGATGGATGGAGTAGTGGATGGTTGGTGGAAGGCCACCCTGTTCCAACAAGGCTGCGACGTCAGCAAGGCGGTGGGGGAGTTATGTTTTGGGCCGGAATCATGGGAACAGAGCTGGTCAGCCCCTTTAGGGTCCCCAAAGGTGTAAAGATGACCTCTGCAAAGTATGTGGAGTTTATGACTGACCACTTTCTTCCCTGGTACAGAAGGAAGAACTATGCTTTCTGTAATAACATCATCTTCATGTATGACAATGCACCATCTCATGCTGCAAAGAATACCTCTGCATCAATGGCTGCTATGGGGATAAAAAGGAGAGAAAGTCATGGTGTGGCCTCCATCCTCCCCTGACCTCAATCCTATTGAGAACCTTTGGAGCATCCTCAAGCAAAAGATCTATGAGGGTGGGAGGCAGTTTACATCCAAACAGCAGCTCTGGATGCAAGACTTGTGAAGCTGCTATCAAATAAGGGGTCCTGTGTTAAAACGTGACCTGTTAAAATGTTGTTAAAAGTTTGATTGAAATAGCTTTTGATTTCAGTAAGTATGCTGCAAACACAACAAATTACAATTTTCAGTTCTTTACAACCTAGAAAGTGTTTTGAAACTTACTGTGTGTAATAATTTGGAACAGTGCATTGTAAGTTTTTTATGTTTAAAAAAATTACTGTTATTAGGTGGTTTGTTCAATAAAATTTGAATTGTACTCTTAATAGTTGATAACATGAGAATTATGCTGACTGTTATTTACATCAATTATTTAGGTAAATTAGAAAAATATCATTTGCATAATAATTTGGAACAGGGTATATAGCTAACTTTCTTGTTATATTTTTCAGATTATACAATTCCATATTATTACATTTGTTATCTGTCAATTCATAATTATATGTTATACACAATTTGATTTTACCTGCAAGTGTTTGTGTGGTCTCTTTGCACATCCCGAAAAAAATCCAAAAACAAACTATCACGTACCTGTGATAAAACATGACTACCTCCATACATGCTTACTTTACCCTTGCTCTATCTTGAATCACTTTGTTGGCCAGCAAAAAAAAACTGGTTCTTCTGTGTATGGGATAGCATGTACTTTGTGACAAAGTTGGATCATTGAGTCACTAATCAACAAAGGAATTAACGTTTTTAGGCCTGTGTATGCTCCAATTTACCAGTTGGAATTTACAAAAGGTTAGCTCTCTTCAGTCATACTGTACATTTATATATAAGATCGCTATGTATTTCATTTTTAGGGGACACCTGCGCTCAAAGAAATATGCAAATTGAAAATATTGATCTTATCTTGAAATGTGAGTTAACTGGCCGATCCTGGCTTCAAAATCTTCTGATGCAAAAATGAATACCACAAAGTCCTAAGACAGCATTGAAGCCACAAAAATCAGCATGAATGTCAGGCAACCACTGTTTTCAAAGGGAGAGGTCAACAATGGTGGACTATATAGCTATCTTTCTCAGCATAGGTATGTTTCAAGTGATTGCTGAAATACTGATAATGTGAACATTATATATCATAAAAAAAGGTGTTTAAGTTGGACCTATCCACCAAGATGGCAAATACAGAATTTCAGGAAAAGGAAACAACATCTGTAGTTAGGACTTTTATTAAAAACTTCTTACCTTTCTCACACTATTAACTTCACACTGTTGAGTGGTAATCAGTAGCCATGGACAATTATTGCAGAAGAATAGGCTTGGTAAACAAGCATGTACCTTGATAAACAGGTATGTAGCTATAATATAAGTATAATCAGACGGCGCACCTAAATTAGACATACTGTATATTCTGTGCATATGTACTGGATAATTCCAAGGATTCAAAACATCTATACAGCAAATATCACACCATCTCAGTAGTTTACAACATAATTAACCATTATTAGAGTCCCAGATAGGGAAATAAGTGCCCGTGCTTGTGTTCCAAACTTAAATTGCTTCGCTTGTTCAGCTACTTGAAGGTGTTCCACAGAATATATGTCTTATTCAGGTGCGCGGTCTGATTATACTTATATTATTTTCTATATTGTGTTAGCATTGCACATTTTTTGGGGACTGCTGCAATAGTTTTATGTTGGGTTTGTACTAAATTGCAATGTACTGCACATCCACAAGCTCATGAACACTATTTTTTATTACGTATGTATCTATGACATCAATATTTCCAGCACATTATTTTTTGCTTGTGATTTCAAATCCTGCCTGAAAATGGATTAGTAAGGATAACATCCATATGTACCCACTTCTCCTTTTGGGTGTTATTTTTAAAGTCAATAATCTTACAAGCATTTATATATACACAGGTGCTATTCATTCTGATTTTGTAGAACTGTCCAGGTTTTAATGGTTTGATAAAATCAGGGCTTGTTTAACCATTTCCTGCCCAAAGGCAGTTACAGGCATCATCCCACTATAAAAATTTTTGAGCGGCGATGCTCTGTATTGTGAAAACAATCTTAGTGGCTACATAATCACTGGATCTAATGCCTTTCCAGGCTGTCCTATTCCACTCAGGAGCCCAATTCTGCCACCTTACCATTGAGATGACCAAGGACTGAAACCTCCCTGGACATCTCTATGGTCTAAGAAACCGGAAGCAATGAGGATTACGTTACTTCTGATTTCCCCAGGATGTAAACAAGCCATTACTGGCTTGTGAAAGCATCTCATCAAAACACTCCTATTTTGATCAGATGCTTGTAAAAGGGGACCTGGAGTCTAATAGACTTCAGATGTTTCAGTAAAGAGGACATGTCATTCCCCATGCTATCACAAGGGTGCATAAAATAAATAATGCTCATGCACAAAGGTGAATTCATATGCAAGGTTCCTCATGCATATGTATACAGTGTTTGTACCATGCATGTGATGTATTGCTGTGACATCAGAGCGAGATAAAAAATTCTGGCAGCAGACCTCCTGTGTAACTCTAAACTGGTAAAGGTAAAGGAATTTAAAGCATTCCCTATGAAGATTTTTAAGAATTGTAGTTTGGAGCCGTTCCATGGTGTACACAATTTTAAAGCATGGCATGTTATGTGTATTTACTCTGTGTAACATCATCTTTTATATTTTACTAAACAACTAGTATTACACTGTTTGTGTGCACTAAAATTCATTAAAGTATATTTTTTCCAGAAAATTTGCATCAAAAATAGCTGCAAATATTGTGCAATATAAAAAATTGCAACACCTGCCATTTTATGCTCTAAGGCCTTTCCTTAAAAATATATAATATTTAGGGGTTCTAAGTACTTTTTTTATTTTAAAAAATGATGATTTTCACATGTAGAAGAGAAATGTCATAATTAGCCCGGTAGGGAAGTAGTTAAAGTAAAAATTCTCACAAAAGAAGTATGGGGACAGTCATTGCAGTCTTGTGAGATGGCTTTTAATATGATCCACTGGCTTTATAATCTTCTTATTTACCAACACAAAACAAGTATGCAGATCAGGAAAGTCAGAGAAAATGTCTGCATACTTGTTCCAGGTCAATGACTCAAAGGATATCACTTACTAAAGCTTATGTATGCATTGTGATGCATGGATTGTGGGCAAACAACAAAATCATATAGTAACAGTATTTATTATGCACCCACAATGTGAGTGGATACATGCACAGATTAAAACATTAATTAGTGTATCGTGCTGTTGTTTCACCCAAGTAAACATGACAACTTCTGTTTTTGTATATTGTACTATAATGAAAATTATATGATGCATGAATGAAACAAAAGATTTTTTTTTTGTTTTGTGCTGCTCTATTTCAAGCTTTCTATCAACTAAAACAAATGATTCTTAAATAGTAACAAGCTTTCTTCAGAGAAGTTTTTGTTTCTTGCCATAGCAAATAAGTCAATGGAATTCTGTATGTGTGGCTGCTTTTCTACTATACCATAAAGATTGTTTGTAGTATATATGAATAAAAATATGTAATAAATTGCTGAAATTCTTGCAATATTGGTAGCAGACCAGAGCGTCAATGTTTTTTGTAACTGGAATTTTTCTTTAGGTTTTTCTTTTTTCTGTTTAAGATTTATTTTAATATGTGAGCTCATTACAAACTGTATTTGTGTATGCCAAGGTTCCCTAGCATATTATGTTGAGTACACGGAGTTACAGGCGCAACTATTAATCTGGTAGTCAATAAGTAATATTTTTCTCTTGACATAAAGGTCGGCTAATGATAGCAGACTAGATCAGTCATCTTTGATGAGGCATTAATAGCAATGAATCAAATGTGTCACTTGCATCTTTTTAGCATCATTATTTAATATTTTCTGTACAAAAATCTGACATTTATGGCAATATAATTTCATAGCTTCATAAATTAATATACAGCTTAAAAAATAAAACAATAATTCTTGTTTTCTCCTAAAACTGCTTTCAATGGTTCATATAATTGTATAAAACCCTAGCATAAATTAAATAAATATCACAGCATTTAACACATTATTATGGTCAATTCAAAAAAGCAGTATAATAAAATAATGTCTAAGGCTTAGGAAAAGTGAAAACATAACCAACAGTACATTTATACAATTCCAGGTTATTTCCACTTGTTATTCCTTTGTATTAAATACAAGCTCCAAAAACAAAAATCCTTTTATTGGAGGATATACTGCAACACATCCAGTTATGAACTACTTTACTGCTTATCACTAGTGATGAGTGAATATCATCTGTATGCCAGGTGCCCCCTTTTTTGACCAGTCAGGCTGTATGCTCAGAAAAGTGTATGGTAGGGATTTTGGGGGACCCCACTTTTTTCATGAGGTTCCCCCTTAAATCTATGCTAGACCTATCCTTTGAGGGTCTGTAATGGATTTTAAGACAGGCCCCATGCAAGAATTTTTTATTTTTTTTTAAAGATGCAGCCCACCAGGACACTTGCCATTAACATGGGTAAGGTACCTTGCTAGGGGTGATCCATATGGCAAAGCACCTTGTCTTTATGTTGGTGGGGAAAAGCAACTCAACAGCAACCTTGTACCAGGGGTTGTGGGTGTCTATAAGGTGGACTTACCAAACTCTGGAAGCCACACATTAAAAAAAAGGGGCCCTAGATCTTGGCTGGTCACCTCATTTGAATGAGTAGGGAGTACATACAAAGCAAACATTGTTGCACTATACTGTACCTTTAAATTCCTAAAACATACATAACATCCTTAAGTGCAAAAAATGTGTATAAAAATCCAAAACATCTAATATAACTAGTGATATTAAAGATTCTTCAAAGACCCTTTTGACTCCACCAATATATAAAATGCCTCCTAAAAATGCCTTGGAATGACTGAAAATCACCAGCAGAGATCAAAAGGATTCAGCTGCAGCCAATACCTCCAATCAGCATGTGTCAGGATTATTAAAAAAATAAACAAATAAAATAATAAAAACTTCATAGTGTAAAAAATGTTTTACATTTTTTAGCAACAAGGTGAGGTACTCACATTAATCAGCAGAGTATATGAGCAAAACAAACATCCCAGGCACTACTCACTGCAGCAGAATGATTACTTCAGCACAGGCTCCACCCTGACATGTCTCAGAAGACATTCTCAGGGAGCCAGGCCTTAAGGACATGAATCCTGCTATGGTTTAAGAGGGGAACTGTACCCTTGCTTCCCCTCTCTTCCCTTGCCAACTAAGCTGCATGCCTTAATTGGGGCCCAGAATAAATTTTGGAGGGACCCAACACCAATTTTATTTTTGTCTTTTTGCACCCTTATCAAAGATAGGAGTCTGATGTACATTTTTATGGGGACCACACGCTGATTTATTTTTGTTTGCTTTTTCTCCAGGGTATGAGATGTGGTATGGTTTAAAAACAGATATGTCATGGCGTCCCACCCAAAATCTATATCAAATCCTTATCAAGTCAGTCTGGCTGGCCAGAAAAGAGACAGGCAGTAAATGAGACCCAAACCCAAAGCTCATCCCTAGTTACTTAGTATAACATTGTGCATACTCTAAAATGATTGCATCACCAGCATATGACCAATTTTTTTCTAGGTATCACTGAAGTTTCCTGAAATCATTTAATTGATTTTCAAAGATTTAATTAAAAGTATTACATCCTGATTTAAAAATGTCTTCATTTGATTCTATACTCTATATATGAAGCTAATGGCTATGACATTTGAAGGCAATTTGGGTAATCAGATATCAATGCTAATGAAAAGTAAATTGAGCCTGTCTTCCATGCAGCTTAATTATAAATAATTAATAATTCTTTGCCTTTGAAGTGTGGTGTTAAAGCATCCTACACAGAAACAGTGTAGCTAGAAGAAATCAAAAAAGGTACATGAAGTTTTGTACACTTGTATTTAAAAAAAATGGGAATGACTGATATGTTAACATCCTCGTGACTACTTAAAATTCTATTTTAAGGCAAATTCCCACCTATTGATGTTACGTGTCATTTCAACCATAAAACATTTAAATTCATATTCTACCAGTTCACTTAAAAAAAACATTTAAACTGTTTAGTTCAAACAGTTTCACTTTCATTAGTATACAGTAACTTTATATCTATGTATGAAATAAGATACATTTTGCACTGTATGGCAATTATGCTAAAAAAGGACTATGAAGGTATAGGCCTATGAAGCCCTAAAAGCCTATATGTGAAATAACAAAATTTGAGCTATTGAGAACCACATGATGCAGTTTGTAAGCTTGAATAATAAACAGTCTGATACAAATGCAATGGATGCCCATTGAATCAGCATAGAATCTGGGAAAGAGAAATGCTAGAGTTTTACATTTGAAGAGACCTTGTCACATAAAAAAAAACCCTAATAGTAAAGCACATATCTGTAAAGAAGAGGAACAATTCTTACCTTTTGTGGTCACCCATGTCACTCACTGCTGCCCTGTTTCAGAGAACTAGACCCCCAAAGTTTTGGGGAAACAAACTTTCAGAAATATTGAACACTGTGGTCTTACAGGTTCTTTCTGCTGACCTCCGGATCACTGAAGGAAAGGGTAATGACATATCAGACAGAGGAACTAATGAGGGCTGCAGGAAACAATGGAAGTGGCAGATTCTTGGCAAAGTTTGGAGGAGCAGTTCTCTACACTGAAGCAACATTTAGCAATGGGGATGGCAGTTAAGGTACAGTAAGTATTCCGTCTCTTCTTTACACGTGTGTGCTTTGCGGTAAGAGTTTATATACCTGACAGGATCTTTTTTTAAAATATACAGACTTCTATAGCTTCCATAAAAGAAATATAAATACCAAAAAGACATTGTGATACAATGATTACCGTTTTATAAAATGGATCACTTATTTTGTTTTGATTTTTCAATATTATTTGTTACTTTCACATACTGAACTCCACCCAACACATTTTTAGAATGGATTACAATTATGGCATGGTTCACACTTTCCATTAGGACCATCAATGTATTCTTGCAGCAAGAATCTGCAGATTCCTGAGGCTGGAATCACAGGTGGTCATGAACAGTTACAGCTGGGACAGAAGATCGATCCTGAGTGCAATCTGTCCAGGGCCAATCAGCGGTCACTAAATACAGGTAACTACTGGATTTGCTGTTACATGTAAACAGTGGTGGATAGCCATGACTCTTTCCAGCTTAATTGCTTTGTACAAGTTTCCCAGCCTCAGCGGTTTGTAACCACCTGTGATTCCAGCCTCAAGAATCTACAGATTCTGACTGTAGGAGTCCTAATCAAAAAAGTGTGAATGAGGCCTACCAAAAGTAACTAACATTAGACTAATTTTGGTATACTGACATCATTCTTTTCACATCTGTCCATTTGTTAGTACATGCAGCATTCATTAATAGGATCACAGTATGGACTCTTTCATATCTAATCTACAATGAAACAAATATCTCTCACAATGTTGCTCAGTTTGTGCTTAGCTGTAGCCTATTATAAATCAAAGTATTAAAATGTTTTTGAATACAGAAAATAACCTAATGTTTCATGTCAAACAAAACATTAGTGACAATGTACAATTATTATGAATTGTAAGTGGTCTAGTATTGTATTGGGATTAGCACTGTTGCTAGGCCTAATCCTGCAGGCTATGATTAGGAATCAAGAAGGATTCAGTGAAGACTATTCTATGCTATTTTTAATTTGGTGAGCTACTGCAGAGCTGAATGACATTACTAAAGATGAATGCTTTGTCCATTGCTACCTATATTTATACATTAAACTAAATTAAAATAGATTCATCCATCTTATTTGTCTTGGTGACCATTGTCACAGACAGAAAGATGTGACCAAAACAAATAGCGATGGTAAATCCTCCAATGGCACATGTTTCAAGGACAACTGTCTAAGGGCTCATGGGCACATGGTTGCAAAATACGCTATATTCAGATCATTTTTGGATATCAATGCAGCTGTATGTTATGCTGTGCACCGTTCCATAATCTGGAACTGAATTCAGTTGCGTACAAAATTAGAAGAGTCTGCATCCATAGTCCTGCTGATGGACCATATTGTATGCTTTATGCCCAGGGGTGGACTGACAACTCATGGGGCCCCCGGGCAATAGTGGATCATGGGGCCCTGTGTCCTTGCCCAAACTCAAAAAAGCCTATGAAAAAAGGTACCGGGGCATCTCATGGGGCCCCCTACTGACCCCGGGCAGTGCCTGAGTTTCCAAATGGTCAGTCCGCCCGTTTATGCCTGTAAATGTTTGTGCAAATGTTCACTTGTGCAGCATTTAGCACAGATATACAGTACTGGCCCTAAATACAAAGGGCACTATGCAGCAGGGACAGCCTGTGTCCTAGTACCCAAGGATGATAGGTAGGATGAGCCTCCTGTGTCCTATAGATCAAGGGCACAAGTAGAAAAAAAACCCTGCATGCTAGCATTGAAGGCACTAGATAGCAAAAGCCATCCCCACTAGGTAGCAAGGCCATGTGTGTTCTAACAGTCAAGGACACTAGGCAGTAGTAGCTGCCTGTATCCTTGTAAACCAGAAAACCTGCATTCACATTTGCACTGTATGCATATAAAGATTTGCACAGATGTTACACATGTACAATGTATGGACAAGGCGTTATGAAGAATCTTCCTTATTAAAATCATACGTATGGCCCTATGCATGAGCCCTAAGCAAAAAAAAAAAAAATTCTACTTCATCCAAAACTAATAAGAAAAAAATGAACGGTTTACAAGGCAATCTAAAACCAAGTTGCCCTGGGTATTTACCATTTCTCCCTTTGTAAAACAGAAATGGGTCAGTATATGTAGATGTGCCCAGAGGCTACATTGGCCCTTATTTGTAAAAGTCTCTGAACAGAGTTAGATTCTTCATAGCAGCCTGTCGATTTGCAGGAAAAAAAAATAACTTTTTCTTTACAAAGTTTTATTAAAAAAGTGACTGCGAGCTCCTGCATTGGGAATGATTTTCTAAAGAGAAAATGTTAATTTAGCAAAGTGAATGTGCACTTAAAGTATATGATAAACCATCATTTCTCTTATTTGCTCTCTGGTCTGGTAAACAAACCATTTTGATCTGTTTTGTTCCCAAAATACATATTTATCCTTTCAGAAATCTTGTCAGCCTCTGCTGACTGTCATCAGTTACCACTCTTCCCAATTGTCACTGTAGACTCCAAATGCATCCAGCCTTTATTATGGAAAGAAGGAGGGAGGGGGGTTGTTCTGTAGTCTGATAGAGTGACAACACTGCTCCTCTATATGCATAGCACCATGACTGAGTGTTGTCACTTTATGCAAAGAAGTGTAGTAATAGGTCATAAGATAAAAATAAAGAAAAAAAAAGTCTTAAAAAGACAATGAATGCAACCAAACCATCAAATGACTGGTAAGCTGCAACAAGTTACATTTTTTTAATTTGGGTTTAGACATGATTTAGGTTGGGTTTAACAGCCACAACTCCTAACTGTGATTCTCCTAGTAATTCACACTGCTATGGGCCACAGAGAAGTTACATGTGAACAATTATTTTTCAGTGTAATCACCGAGTAAACCATAAAATATAAGCTATAAATACATACACTATAGAATGTCTAGATATTAACATTTTAAAAAAGGATATTAAAATAATGTTTCCCTTTAGGAAGAGTTTACATTTGTTCACTTATCGTCTATATGTTATAGCGTTAAAGGACACTAAACTATCTATATAAATTACATTATATTATAAATTTATTTTAAACTAAATTATATAGTGTGTATTCCTAAGGCAAAAAAATAATTTCTGTTGCTCTCAACCTCTTCCAAATCTGCAACATCCATTTTTCTGTAATGGAGCTTTTTGTTAGAGGGAGGCTACACTTGTTCTCCTTGGTCACACTGTGTGTAGAAATGTAAACACCCTCTCATTCCAGTTTCTGAGATGAACTAGGGACTGTGGACAATAGGAATTGTCCATAATCCTTAGTCCATTTTGGGAACAAGCAAGAAAGGGTGGCAACATGACTGCAACCAGCTCACGGAGCTCATGGGGGACATTACAAAGAGGAAGAAATACACAGAAGGAAAACATTTCATGATAAACAGATTACAGGGCCATCAAGTATGAATTATTTTTGAAGAATAGGGATATCGTTTAGTGTCACTTTAAGAAAAAAATGAGTTATGCATATCCAGCAAATATTAGAGTCCTGGACAATTCAGCTAGTTAAATTACTATATCTAGCAATTTCCCTTAAGCCAGATATTGTTCTGGTCATTTCAGCAATTTGTCAGCATTTGTGTCAGCAGCCTCAGGACAAAAACTGTACGTAAATGCCATTAATACCGACAAACAATGAAGCATGTTGTTGTGTTTGAAAGGGTTACAGAATACAGTAGTGTGTTTTGCTGACCTTGGATTGTGTATCTTTATTTCTTCCCAGGGGAAAAAGGTTCTTATGCCCATTTATGCAATTTAATGTGTTGCAAATATTGCATTTATTTAAATCATGCAATGTCCCAAGAAGCTATTCAAATGAAGTATGATTAAACCTGGAGAAATCTAGCTTTAGAAATACTTTCGTTAGATTTCCCAATGGACCTGTAGCAGTATTATGTAGCATTATGGTGTATGAAGTAGAAACTTGGGGCCTAGCAGAAAAAGATAAGAAAAGAAACGATCAAGGCTAATAAGACAAACAAACACATATTAACTCTGTTCATCAGTATACCTTTATCCTGTAGCAAATAAAGCACATTTAGAAACTTAAAGCAGACCTTTCAATGATGTTCAGACGTCAGAGTGGGGCCCACAGTATGTTTACGAGCCAGACATTATAAAAGCTATCTGCACTACATCCAGACCAGTGATCACAGCACTTAGCAAAGAGACATCTTCCAACACCAATTTTCTTTTGCAAATCTGAGATATTCTGTGAATGAATGCCAAAAGCTGCAAATTAGGGATGAACTGAATGTATCTGGGTTACATTTGAAACATTCCCGGGGTTTGCTTCAAGGCGGGTTCACAGAAAATAATTAAAAGTTTGGGAATGACTCTGAACCCTATTGAAGCCCATGGCAGCAGAAAGTAAAAAAATAGTTATTGAATTTTTCTATGCCAATAGGTAAGGGACTGTCAAACCAGTGCCTTGAAGAGGCTGGACACTGCCCTGGAGAACATGTACAAAAGCAAAAAAAAAAAAACAGTTTGGCAGGGAGCAGCAATTTTATAGAGAAGAAAATACTCACTTCATCATTTCACCAATGCAGCAGTTAAATCCCTCACTGGCTACTGTCATCTCCTCCCCAGCTCTGGGCTCTGGGTTTATGACCTCTTGATTGAATCGTGGCAGAACAATGTCATCCCACACCCCACACATGTGCAAGGAAGTTCGCCAGTCCGGATCAGCTCGGTGTGCATTCAATAGAAGAGTAGGCCATAAAAGGTTTTGTTATTTAAGAAAGGACATTGCATGTCTCTTTTACAATAAAGAGCTATTTTCAGTTTTTTATAATATGCTTGTAGTTCTGGCTTTTATAATGTTTTAATCCTTTCACAGCCAGAGCGGCTTTTGCATTTTTTACACACATACTGTATTTCAAAATTCATTTTGGGACTAAAGATTATGTAAAACCCCCAAAACATTAGATATCTTCTGAAAGAAGACATCCTAAAAAATAAAATAGTGGAAGTTCCAGTTATTTATGCCACACAGTTTTAGTACAATAGTTTATGAAATGCTAAATTTCAGTAAAAAATGCACTAACTTTTAGGGCATGTGAACTCACTTTGATACCTAATTTTGTGTATGATATAAAAGAAGAGATTGTGCCAAGTAAATAGATACTCAATATGTAATATCAAAGCCAACAGTCGGCTTTTCAGATTTACACACATTCCCAGCAGTTCCACACGGAGTGTGTATAAAACCTCTTTTCCACAACCAATGTACTACATACATTGGTGGCAGTAAAGGGGTTAATGGCATCATTAACAACACAAAGTTCATTTAAATAGCATGTCTGTGGGATTCCCTTATCCTACTTGAAGTAGGTAGGTGAAGTGGAACATCTGTAAAATGTATACAACCTATTACAAAACTGACATTTAAAAAAAAAATGCAATTTAAGTTGCCAGCACTTAGTCTATACCAGGCCCTTATCCTAGGGTCTGAAGAAGATATTATTGGGGATCCTCACATACAAAAAATGTGCAAGGGTCCCCTAAAAATACATACTAGGCTCTTGTTCTTGATGTGAGTCTGGTACTGATGTCAAAGGGGCGCCATACAAAAAAACAGCATGGGGTCCCTGAAAATTCCATACCAGACCTGAAAGGTCTACACCCCAATCTATACAAGACCACATGCCCTCAATGTGGAGGGGAAACTTGCTGGTCTGAAAAGGGCATATTGGAATTTGAAGCCCCTTTAATAATTAAGGAATGTCCAGATACCACCCTCCATGTGATTGTGTATGAGTACATATCAATGACTCTCATGGTGCCCAAAATATGGCCACTATTTTAACCCCTTTGTTTATATAACAAGGGATTCATGGCCAGTAAATTAATGGGACTTGGTGATGTAACAGCTTGCTAAAGACTCATAGGATGCTGGCACCCTCCACTTCCTTATCATACCGGTCATATGTAGTAGCAGCAGAAATACTACTACTGTATAAAACATTAATCTTTTCCCGAATGCTCTAAAAGACCAGTGTTCGAACAAAATGTCTAAACAGCCAAAGTTCAGTCTGAACTTGGGTTCAGATCAAACCCTGAGCTCATCCCTACTTCAAAGGAAGCTGATACTAGAAGATGTGTAAACCTCTGTCATAGAAAACCATGTTCCTTATATGTACACATTATTATTGACACCTATTTCACCATGGCACAATTTTTATGTTACACTTTCTCTCTTTAGTCCACACAAATCTGTCCCTGCCATGAAACCATGAAAAAGCTAGTCGACTGTGCTTGCCCCAAGGCTAATGTTTCCCAGTCCCCCCATTTTGCTTACTTTTAGCTCTCCTTACCTTTGTTTTCCAACACATGCTGCACAGTGGTAACAGTTAAAGCTAACCTTTGAGCAGACTCCCTTTCAATAAACTCCACTCCACCCCCTACCCCCACTAATTGCTATGTAAAATTCCTAATGAAAATGCTCATCTTAACCTGTTGGCGCCTGCAGCAAGCAAATGTGATGCCTCCTAGTGTCTGGGCCTTGATGCCGAGCGGCTGCACATTTGCATGCAATTAAGAAAAGCATATGTGCTCTAAGAGCACGTGCCCTGCGTGCTCCCAGCACACGTCTGGTACTCATGGAAAGGTCCCGATCTCCTCTTGCGATCGGGACCTTTCCAGATCATGTGACCACCATGACAGCAAATCACAGCAGTCACATGTCCCTAAAACCCCGCCCCCTGACTTATGAAACCCTTAAAGGGCCAGGAGGCGCCGGTGCCAAGGGGTTAATCCATGGTTACATTATATTCTGGTCCTGAATCTTTAATTTTCTTGCTAGAGAGAATAGTCCTTTAGGTGTCCACATCACTGCCTGGTTGATGTGAAACTTTGTCTCCAGCTGTAAGGTCTTTTGAAAACTGCAGCTGCTGGCGACAGCCAGAAAAAGGAATTGGTTGTAGATCTCCTAAGAGTGACACTGGTGAGGGACGCAGACAGTGGGAGTAGAGTATAAAAGCACTTCAACAAGTGTTTTCTCAAAAAGAAAAAATACCTGCTAGAGAGCTGAAAGGGGGTCAGAGGGGACTATGGGAGAGGGATAAGCCTTGTCTGGAAATTGTATTTAAGTGAAGTGGTGTGGTGTGGTACTGACATGCAGAGAAGATGAAAAACCTTACAGGGTGGTTCCACAACACTGATGGAATAGGATAGAACCCAGGTTGGGAATCCACCAAACAAAAGCTGTCATGGCAAAGACATCACCAGATAATTCGAACTTCTTCCAAGCACTATGCTTTTTTTATATACTTCAATATATGACTGAAAGCATGAACACGTTCACAGAACAAGTTAGATATGGGTGAATTGTTGCTGAATTATTTTCCCTTGCACGATTGGGTATTTGAAGTGAACATACACTACACTAAGTGGTTTATGTTTAAATGTTTTCGAACAATTTTCTCCTAAGATTCACAGATATTTCCAATTGAATTGAAAATGTTGGAGTCTTTGGAAAATGCTATGGGGATTTTGTGTGAAAACATTTACAATCACAACCCTTAGTGGATATACAATTGTGAACTTTCATGTGAACATGCCATCCAGTACAAAGTATTGAAGACAGAGACAGCCAGGTAACCAACATTTTGAGCAGAAGGTGAGTACTGGCAACGTTTCATTTTTCTTTAGTAAAAGGACAGTTTACAGATATTTTTTGTGAACGGGTCTTCAGGACAACAACTTTCAAATTAAACCTTTTGTCATGTCATCTTTTATGACAAGAATATGAAACTTCACAATTTATTTGTGCAAATGCGTGTTCATTTGTCATCTACTATATTTGTCATTTATTTAAAAATGTTTAAAGCTAAACAAACACGTTTTCTAATTAGTATGATGGGATTAACCTCTTCATTGCAACTGCCTCATTTGCAATACATAGTTAATTGCTCAGCAAAGTAAATCTCATGATATTAAAATATTGAAATGCTTGTTGAATTTGGTTAAACCCTGAGTCAACTCCCCAGGCTGACAATCAAAGTAAAATAGCATGCTTAGAAGTTTCATATTTTTTCCCAGTTCAAAACGTTTTCCTATTCAAACTCCTAGGGTTGTATGTATCAAAGTTTTCTTATTAGGAACTAGAGTTACTATCTCAGACACCAATCAGCATCAGTCCTGCCGTAAAGGTTTGAGCCTGATTGGTGGTTGAGAGGAAATAACTCAATCTCAGTAACAGTATTTTGATGCATTAAAGTATACATCTGGGTAAAAAACAAACATTCAGTACATCTCTGCAATACATGACAAAACTGCATTTGTTGCACTGAAAACCCAAGCAGTATTGTCATCCCTGCCTGAGTTCTATGGAGCTATGGATATGAGAAAAGGTGTTCTATAACCCAGAAGGAAAGAACATGTATTGCAAATATGTACTAAATATGTTTTTTTGTTTGTTTGTTTTTATTTTGATCAGACATTCACTTAAGGCAAGTAAATTTACTTCACACATTCAACAAAGAATGTGCCTTGGGCATAAATAATTAAAAACATGGATGTGTTGATAATCAGTTTATAGCATGATCTATATAGTATGAGGCCCAAGGCAAGGCAGCCAACCGCTAGGGATAAGATAGTTCACTCTAAACCTAGCTTTTGTTGCCCGCCCAGCATCTTGTTGGTGAGAGCCAAGTAACATATATAAAACTGGTATTTCTACAGGTTCTATATATGATAACTTTCTGTTATCACTGGTTCCTAAGGACGTTCTTAGTAAATGCAGAGTTGTTAACATTAGGGTCATTGCAAAAGGACAAATATGTTCTGTACCCGGAGGATAGGGAATATGAATGTCTCATACATAAAGTTTTTCTTACAGTAAAAGCTATGAAAATCTGGAATAGTCAACCACAGGAGACAGTTATTACCAATATATTAGATTGCTTTAAAATAGAGCAGAAATGTTTATTATTGCAAAATGGACATATTCCAAACAGCTATGAATATGTATAAGAGATGGCACTGTACATTCTTGATCCAAGGAGTATCCAATGGCCTCTGAGAATTAAAAAAAAAATTATATATATATATATATATATATATATATATATATATATATATATATATAACTACTTTATATGCAGGGATTGCGCTTCTCTCAGTTACCTGTGGGTTCAAGGTTCTGTGCATAATTACTATTACTGGATATCATATAAAAATGTAGATGTAAATGATTTTTAATCTTTAACCACTTCAATACTTGACATGTTTACCCCCTTCCTGTTCTTCATAAATTTAGGCCAAGATGTATTCTGCTACATTTCCTTGGTGAAAATAACCCAAATCAGTATTTATTATTTAGTCTGCAGGAAAGTTTTAGAGTTCACAAACTATGGGATATATATTAAAATCTATAATCCTGAAGTACTGAGGGCCAATCTAATTTCTTGAGACTCAAAAATGTCAGGACAGAACAGATATCCCCCAATTTACCCCTTTTTGCAAAGCAGACAGTCCAAGGTATTCATTAACCACTTGCCCTCCTGAGGATTTACCCCCTTCCTGACCAGGTCATTTTTTGAGTTGCTGGGTTACTTTGACAATTGTGCGGTCATGCAATGCTGCACCCAAATTAAATTTACATCCTTTTTTCCCACGAACTGAGCTTTCTTTTGGTGGTATTTGATCACCTGTGCATTATTAATTTTTGTGTGCTATAGAAAAAAAAAAAAAAGACAATTGTGAGAAAAAAAAACATGTACAAAATCAAATTTCATCATAAATTTAGGCCAACATTTACTCTGTTACATGTCTGCTACAAAAAAAATCCCAAAACATGTAAATTAAATGGTTTACATTAAAGTTATAGTGTTTAAAAATGATGATACAGATACTGGAATTTTTTATTTTTTTTTATTAGTAATGGTGGTAATTAGTGACTTATAGAGGGAGTGCAGTGGGCATTCTGACACTGGGGGGGGAACTGATTTGGTGTCACCGACATCCCCAGTGACACCAATACAGTGATCAGTGCTAAAAAAAAAAAAAGCACCGACACTGTACTAATAGGAAGGGGCAGGAAGGGGTTAAAATGATGGGCAATCAAAGGGTTAACTGTGTGCTGGGAGTGTTTTACTGGGGAGCGGTGTGTTGGTGCTTTACTGTAAGCACACTGCTCTGGATGGCTATGCCTGATCCGAAAGGGAGGAAGACTGTTAGTAAACAAAGCAGTCCTCCTCATCAGAGATGCTCGGTAATCGGATGCCGGCCGGGACCCGATGACGTGCAGTCGCCGCCGCGAATGGTGGTGCGAGCCGCATGCACCCCCTACCCAGAAATGCGAAATCACGTATATCTCTATATCTATCAATTTTGCACACCCCTGTCACCCTGTAACAGTATATCTGCTATACGACGGCGGGGAAGCGGTTAAGAGGCGTGGTGATAATTTTTTGGAAAATGAAGAAATTAAAAAAAGTCCCAATTTTTTTTTTTTTTTTTTACACATGAAAGGAAGCCATCTATTGTTTACAATTTTCCACTTGCCCAATCACAGCAGGTCACATGGTACTGGCAATGGGCTGCTACAGAGATTTGTCATTGGCCAAAGTACACAGCCGATAACAGATCTCACCACATCAGGGCCCCACAAGGACATCATATGATGCCCACCCGGATCGAGTCCCGCTCGGCCATCATTCTGCTATTGGCTAAGTGGGAACAGGGTAAAATAGACATTTTGCGCCCACAATTTTCAGGGTATATAGGCCTTGCAGCTAGGGGTCTATTTCTAAAACATTAATTGGACAAAAGTCACAAGCATTTATCCAGGTTGCACAAAATTCCCCATCATTTTCACGAATACTATGACTTGATATGATTGCCAACTCCATCTAGTGAAAAAAAATGAGGTATATTTTCTAAAATGAGTTATTTCAGAAAAATGTAACATATGTATAAATGGTGATCATGTCTCCTCTTCTCAAGGATGTACATAATGGATATATCAGCATTACCTCTCTTACTATGTGATCCAGTTTCAAATGTAAATGTGTTGAATACTTTCTTTTTATAAGTTATAATTTGACAGTTTACTTTACCAAGGTTAAAAAAAGAAAGTGATAAAAAACACGGATAACAAAATCTGAAATTGCAGAAAATAGCAATAAATGGCTGAGATTTAGTAGCTAAGTGATGTTGAAACTTGAAAATGCAATCCTTTAAGAACATTTTCTTTCTATTTTAGTAAATGTCACTATATAGTAAAAACCACTTCAGGAAAAAAAAATGTTTAATTTGGCTGAAATGTAAAAGAAAAAAAAAAAACCACAGAAATGAGCAGTGATTTAGGAGGATTTATAAACTGAGACTGGAATTTTTTTTTTTGTTTTAACATAGGTGAGCGGGCAAAAGAATATGCAATCTTGACTAAATAAAAGTCCTGAGTGTAGAATTGTGTTTTGGAAGCATGAACCATACCAGCTTTATCTCTACAGAAATGTTAGTCAACAATTTGACTTTTAACATACTGATGATCCATACTACTGAAAGGGAACAGAATCTTATAGAAGCTTCTCTAGCTGCACATTTGTATTGCTAAATGTGTACTTGTAAGAGTTTGGAGAGAAGTATATAATCATTTCTGATATGATGCAATCACATGGTCATCATAAATACCATGCATAAATTGTAATTCAAGTTCATGACATTTAACCACTTCGCGTCTGGCCCATGTATATAAAACGGCCAGACAGGAGCAGTGCAGGGGCGGGTGGTCATTTATAAATGGTGTCCCCGCTCCCTGCTTGTCCGCGCTCCCTGGGAGCGCGCAGCACTGCAATCTGGTGCCCGCTGTGTCTCCGGACACCAATCATTGTACGGGACCTCTGTGTGAGGCCCCGATCATGTGATCACTGATTGGCCAATCAGTGATCGCATGAAGAGTAGTAGGCAAAATGTCACTTCTGACATCATTGCCTACTACATGTGAAATCTGTGAATGATCACAGAGGTCACATGGCACAAGGCTATTCACAACAGCCTTGTACCATGTGACAAGCTGTTACCAATCACAGCTCACACAGTATTTCTCAAGAGAGAGAGAAGGAGAAACGATTGCTTTTGATCAGTGTAAAAAAAAAAAAAAAAAATCTTCATCACCCCTACAAGTAGTACAGTGTCACTACGGTGACACTGTACTGCTAGGGTGACAGTATGTAAAAAAAAACAAAAACACACAAATATAAATAAAATAAAAATGTAAAAAATTTTAGAAAAATTATAATTTTTAGAATTATAAACTAATTTGGGTTTTTTTTTTAATAAAAAGATAACTGAATACATTTTGGCCAAGATTAATGAAGAAAGATTTATTTGCAAAATTTTATAAGAAAAACACTTTTTCAACATTTTTGGACTTTCATTTATATAGTAAAAGAAAATAAAAATCCCAGTGGTGAATAAACACCACCAAAATAAAGTTTTATCTGTCTCAAAATAGCACTGATAGCACTGAAAGCTGAAAATTGGCCTGGTCAGGAAGGGGAAAAAAGTGTCCGGACTTGAATTGGTTAATAAAAAATGAAAAATGCCATATATGTTGCAGTCTGTCACTAGCATTAACACAGCAGTTTAGGCTTTCTAAATTACCCCTGTACAACAGTGTTGATCTGGCCAGTAGAAACCTTATTTTTACACTTCTCTAACTTGCCAAACTATCCAGAAAGGGCTTTCAGTTATAGGGGCTGGCACACGAAACATACCACTGACAGGGGTGCTTACAACAATCAGCAGTTTTATATGACTTTCAAGGGACTCTAAAAAACAAAAACTTTTATATGACAGACTGTAGCATATATTCCATCTTTTGCCAATAATTCCACTTTAACTGAAAATGTATCATGCCATTTCAAATTAAAGTTTATTGAATTTCAAACAAAACCTGTTAAGCCAGAGTTAGCATGCTAGAGTTCATTCAACCTTGCATTTGAATTTTTTTTTTAATCCGTTGGTATTTTGTAGTTCCGATTTTCTGCTCTTTTCTACCTCTGTTAACATACATTTACAATTTGCATTTACAAATATTCTGCTTTTGAAAAAAAAAAAAAAATCAGAAGGGAACTTTCTAATTAGAAAATAATAATAAATACAATTCCAATTAGTGCCAATTTGTTAGTTTTCAAGTGTGAATTCCATTCACAATTTTGTGAACTGGTATATGGTCCCCTTACCAGTACATCTCCTAGCTGCCATTTACGAGAAAACTATCCCACAGTCTGGGTCTCCTCCTTTCATTCCTTGATCTCTGGTCACCTTGCAAAATACCATATAGTAAAAAAAAGGCACTGATTTCCATGACAATATACTCATTGTATTTTTTTTTTCTTGCCCCATTTTTAAGTCATATGCTTCTACTTCATGTGCATTTTAATGGTTTTGCATTCATAAATAAAGGTTGGTAAACGGATTACATATTCGTAAAAAAATAAAATAAAATAAAATGTATTCCCTGATCTACCCCCAAAGTTGAATGGAGATGAAAAACAATTGTGCTAATTTGCTGCTGTGCTTTTAAGGTGGTTATTGTTTCCAGTGCACAGGGTTAGTGTACACTTTATATTGGGATTGTATTTCTATGGGTTTTTAAGTGTTTGGAAAGTTTTAAATACATGATGTTTTTTAATATTTTTTTCAAGTGATATTGACCAAGAAGGAGTGAATTGGTGTGAGAGAAGTTCCATGGTATATCCAAGGTGGAAGAAGCTGTGTATACATTTTTAGGAAGCTATGGAGAGATATAGCCAAAATTAAAGGGCAAGGTGCAATATGACCCATTTCCACCATAGGTCATTTTTTTGAAGGTGAGCAGATGCAGTGCTTGGTGTTGGCATTCACAGAGGTGATAAATCATAAACGATAAGTATGCTGATGCTGGAGTGCACTCATTTGCGTTTATTTGGAACTTATTTGCATGCTATAAAAAAAATTGTACTTCTATTTTGGGATTGTATAAATGCATAGCTTAAATAACAAGTACATGTATATGATAAAATAGAGGACACGTTCTACATTCATTTACTGTATGCTGTTTATATTTTTCTGATTGTATATATATTTTTGTACTGCACTTTATATGGTATATGATTGCATACATGCTCCCATCCTCTGGAATTCCCTGCCCCAATAGCAGATCATCCCCTGCAGTTATCACCTTTTGTACCACCCCCCGCTTCCTTTAGATTGTAAACTCCACAAATGTATTGTAATTGTACTGCCCCCCTTTATATTGTAAAGCACTGCACAATCTATTTGCGCTATATAAATCCAGTATAATAATAATTGTACGCCAGAAAAAAATCCTGTTTTGCTTTAAATTACACACACGATTGGGTTTTCAAAGTAAATATTGGTTTACCATATTTACTGTCATTCACTCTGCATAGTGAACACAGTTTGAAAGTGAACATTAATTTTAAGTGAATATCACCTGTTTAGTAAATTAACTGCAATGCATATCTCCATAAATATTTTTGTGTTAATAAGTTCTCAGTCTATTATCCAAAGCAAATCAACTTGCCTTCCCAGGAGGTGGTCTTAGGTGTTTAGCTGAAGGATCTCACTAGCAGAGATTAGACTTGGCTTGATTTTTCAAGTATTGCATATCAATTTAAAAAATTATTCCTGTAATCATTTGATTTTCTTTTTGGTTTTCACTTATCATTTTGCAGTTATTGACATTATAGCACAGTGGAAAATGTAGCACAGATAATATAAAGGATGTGCCAGCATGAAAATGACCTTTTAGCATGATCTAAACTATACAATCATTTAATAATTATAGAAGCAAATGCTGCTTTTTTAAGGTGCACCTATTCTTGATGTATTTTTACATAGGGATATAACCAAATAAAACCTTCCAGATGAGGTTAATGAAAAAATAATCAACTAGGGAACATTGCTGTCAGCGTTTAAAATGCCAGTGGCGTTAAATATGTGATGAACTACACAATCTACTGCAGAGCAGATGGGTTTGCAATTAATACATTTAAAAGCATTCAAAAAGTAAAAGTACTGCAAATCAAAACGATATAAATTATTTGTATAAATATTTTGGCCTTCAATAAACCATTTTTGGTAAAACACATTTTACATTCTATTTTTAGAGCATCTAAACATATTACATATAATGCAAGAGACACCTTTAGTAAACACCGGAGATAAGTGGTTGTTAAAGTAAATCTTAATTCCCTTTTATGTATGTTGTGGAGTCAAATGCCTACACTGGGGGAATTTGCTAAAGGTGAAGAGCAGTAAAGTGAGCCTAAGATGGCATCACAAATCCAATCATGTGCATGAGGAGTTCCTATTTATTTAAATATGCTTCCACTTTACATTAGTTAATTTAAGCATATTTCAATTTTAGTAAATTGTCCCACATATGTAGCTTAACCCTTTAGCTTCAGAAATAATTTCTCCACTTTCACACACACATGGTAAAACCATGAGACCATGAAGAATAAAATGGTCATATTTCCAGTTTTGTATGTCACACAATTAGCACAAATGTTGATTAATCTCATATTTGTTGTTTAACTACTTGCCTACCAGGCACTTATACCCCCTTCCTTACCAGGCCAATTTTCAGCTTTCAGCGCTGCCGCACTTTGATTGACAATTGCGCGGTCATGCAACATTGTACCCATATGAAATTTTGATCATTTTTTTCTCACAAATAGAGCTTTCTTTTGGTGGTATTTAATCGCCACTGGGCACTTTACTTTTTGCGCTATAAATTAAAAAAAGTGCAAAAAATTTGAAAAAAAAAAAGTTTATTTGTTTCTTTTATAAAATTTTTCAAACAGGTATTTTTTCTCCTTCACTGATTTGCGTTGATGAGGCGGCACTGATGGGCACTGATAGGCGGCACTGATGGGCACTGATAGGCAGCACTAAAGGGCACTGATAGGCAGCACTAAAGGGCACTGATAGGCAGTACTAATGAGGTGGCACGGATAGGCGGCACTGATAGACAGCACTAATTAGGGGTCACGGATAGGCGGCACTGATAGGCGGCACCGATAGGTGACACTGATGATGGGTACTGATAGACGGCACTGACTGGCATCACTTCTGGGCACTGACTGGCGGCACTGACTGGCACAACCCCTGGGCACTGACTGGTGGCACTGACTGGCAGCACTGCTGGGCTGCACTGGTGG
The DNA here is from genome assembly GCF_062004578.1 of Staurois parvus. Taxonomy (NCBI): domain Eukaryota; kingdom Metazoa; phylum Chordata; class Amphibia; order Anura; family Ranidae; genus Staurois; species Staurois parvus. The sequence continues at coordinate 2,695,318 of NW_028318022.1, read as the reverse complement.
GTGGCACTGGTGGGCAGCACTGGTGGGTGGGCACAGGTGGGTGGCACTGGTGGGCACAGGTGGGTGGCACTGCTGGGCACATGTAGGTGGCACTTCTGGGCACAGGTAGGTGGCACTGCAGAGTGGCACAGGTGGGGGCACTGCTGGGCACAGGTGGGGGCACTGCTGGGCACAGGTGGGGGCACTGCTGGGAATGGGTGGGCGGGGCTAGTGGGCGCACTGCTGGGCGGAACTTGCGGGTGTCACTGCTGGGCACCGATCATCAGGGCACTGATCATCAGTGCCCTGATGATCGGTGCCGATCCCCGCTCTGACAACTGCCGGTTCTCGGCAGTACTTTCCTCACGATCTGACAGCGTGAGGAAAGTGCAGCCGAGAACCGGCACTTGCATTTCCCTGTGATCAGCGTGTCATTGGACACCGCTGATCACGTGGTAAAAGGCCGGTGGGATCGGCCTTTCACCACATCACGTGATCAGCTGTGTCCGTAGGACACAGCGATCACGGAGATCGCCGGGTGCGCGCCCCCTGGGGCGCGCAGGAGAGCGCGTTCTGGGAGGACGTCATATGACGTCCACTCAGAACTGGCCGGCCGCGGTGAAGCCGTCATTCGGCTATGCGCGGTCGGCAAGAAGTTAATGTAATTTTAGTGTGCACATACACAATATGTTAATTGTTTTGTTGGTACAATACAAAAGATGAGGTTGCATTGTGTAAAGACATACTAAACACGTCAAGTCTTAAAATTGTGTTTGCATGTGAAACAGCGACTTAATACAGAACCTCAAATTGTCAGTAATAGATGATGCTTTAAAAGTCTTTGCATTTCACCAGTTTAAATTTAACCATGAATGATGACGCTAGAATTATTGCCTTACACTGTGGCTGTGTGGCACAATTATGGCTTTTTATATGTAAGACCACCCAATGAATGTATTCATGTTCATATGTATTTGAATATAATGTCAGGGGGGCTTTCTGATTTTTTTTTAATCAATTTAATTTGTTATTTTAATTATATTATTTATTTTAAATTACATTTATTGCTATCACATGGGGGGATGACGAGGGAAATGGCAAAATAAATAACCAAAATTAATACATTTAACACTTGAGATAAATAAGTAATTATTTTCTTTAATTTGACTTCAAAAGCTCCTGCACACTTGTAGAACACTTGCTACTGAATGCAGGTCAACATGAGGTATTTCGAATGTTAACATGCTTTGCATTAGGCAGATCATTATTTACAAGGCGATGTCAATGCACAGCAATGGAAGAAAAACATTCCTGCAGCATTTTTAATGCAGTGAACTACAATGCAAGGTACGTGTATTGGTATGTGAAGCCGTGGATGTATGTTGCAGGCTACTGTTCATTTGGGTGCCATTCTAAATTCTTAGCATTGCAACGCAACACACCTTGGAGTGGATTTACTAAAGGCAAATGGACTGTGAACTTTGGATGTGCAGTTGCACTCATTTTCCCCAGAGCTTAAATGACTGTGGTTTCACTTTGTAAAGAATACCCAATAAGGTTTAAGGAAAATAAAAAGCAGCATTTTTGCTTGCACATATTTGGATAATGGAAATCAGCAGAGCTTTACCACAGTCACTAAACTTTGGGGAAAATTACTGCAATGGCACCTCCAAATTGCAGTTTATTTGCCTTTAGTACGTCCACCCCAAAGTGTCAGGAATCAATTGGTGTTAGGGCAAAGTGTACATTTTAACTTATGTTACCACTATGCATAGGTATGAAGTTTTTTTTTTTCTGGTACTTAAGAATGACAAAAAATAGTGTGATTTAATAAAATTGCTGTTTAAGGTTTCAGTTTCCATATTTTCTAAATTCTCCTTTCGTTAGCTTCAGTTAAGCACTTAGTGATTGTTCAATACCGTTGTGCCACATAGACGTGTATGCGTGAGTCTCACTAGAGATATATTAAGTGCGTTGGAATGGTTTTGGAGCTAAATTTAGTAAAAACATTATTTAATCTTAAAAACATGTTATTTTCTAATGGAAGGAAATTAAATCTTGCAACGGTTTGGGTATGTTTAGCAAATTATTGCATACACTGTAATGCTTTTGAGCATGCCATTTAGGGAAAATATGTTTTAGTGGCAAATGTACTCAATTTAAAAAGTATACATTTTTAAACTGAAGATTTGTGTTTTTTCAGGTATATCATTTTTTTTTATTTTATGAAAGTATACATTTTTAAACTGAAGATTTATGTTTTTTTGAGGTATATAAAAATCTTTATTCAATAATCTATACATCCATGACACACAATGGTTTTGTAATATATTTTAGGCCTTCTAAGCAGAAATAAAACTTCAACAATAGGGTCAAGTTTATAAAGCAGTGAAAGTAAAATTCACCAAGCATTCACTGCAGGAGACTCAATCACTGTAATTTAAAACACATGTACTTGCTATAAATGTTTAGTAAGTGTCATATTCACTGCTTTATAAATATACTCCTAGGTTTTTTTTTTCAGTAAAGCAGTTAACAGCAAACCTGCAAATCCACCTGCTGTATATAATTATGAAATAACAGCAATAAATGCAATATTTTATACAATTTTATATGTTTAGGTCTTGCATAATAAATACAGAAAATATATACAAAACCACTGTTTTTCCCTTTAGAGAAGTATGTATTGGTGCTAAATTAAAAAACGCAGCACATAATAAAGCAACTAAAAATTGTGCGTTGGACTTTACTGGCATACCAAGTTGTACACAGATTATATAGTAAAATATAGATTTTATTACATGTGTAACCACTTGCCTACCGGGCACTTTTACCTCCTTCCTGCCCAGGCCAATTTTCAGCTTTAAGCACTTTGAATGACAATTGTGCGGTCATGCAACATTGTACACAAACTACATTTTTATTATTTTTTTCAGACAAATCTAGCTTTCTTTTAGCAGTATTTAATTACCACTATGTTTTTTATTTTTTCCTAAATAAAACAAACAAAAAAAAGAACAAAAACTTGGAAAAAAAAAGTTTTTCATAGTTTCTGCTATAAAGTTTTGTAAGTAAGTGCTTTTTCTCCTTCACTGATGTGCGCTTCTGAGGATGCACTGATGGGCTGTACTGGTGGGCACTGATCAGTCTGAACTTATGGTCACTGATAGGCGTTGCTGATGGGCACTGACAGGAATCACTGATGGGCACTGACAGGCATCACTAAGAAGGCACTGATATCCAGCACTGATGGGCACTATTGGCTGCACTGATGGGCACTTGTGGGGCTACAGTGATCATCAGGGCACTGATGATCACTGCCCTAATTACTGTAGATGCCCCCCCCTGAGAAATGCAGCTTACCGGCTCTCCTCAAGCGCTGTCAGCATGAGGTAAATAGAAAAGGTATTTCCTATTAACACTATGATCAGCTGTGATTGGACACACCTGGTCACATGGTAAAAGGTGGCTTTGATTGGCCCTCTACTTGGACACATGATCCAGTGTGCCTAAAAGACACAGTGATAACAGATCGCGCACGGGGGGGGGGGGGTTCTGGCAAGACATCCATGGACGCCCTCCCAGAACTAGCAGACTGAGCTTTAGCCATCTTTTGGTTATAACGCGGTCGAGGAGTGGTTAACCACTTCAAGTCAGGACACTTTTACCCCCTTCCTATCCAGGACAATTTTTAGCTTCCAGTGCCATCACACTTTGAATGACAATTGCGTGGTCATGCAGCACTGCACTCATATTAATTGTTTAGCATTTTTTTAAAGACAGATACAACTTTATTTGGGTGATATTTATTCACCACTGGGATTTTTATTTTTTTTGCTATATAAAAGTCCAAAAATTTTGAAAAAAAGTGTTTTTCTTATAATATTTTACAAATAATCTTTCTTCCTATATCTTTGGCAACATTTTTTTTAGTAAAAAAAAAAAAAAAAAAAAGATAATCCAAATTAGTTTATAACCAAAAATTATAATTTTTAAAAATATTTGTTTACATTTTAATTTTATTTTTTATATTTGTTGTTTTTTTAAATACTGTCACCCTAGCAGTACAGTTGCACCATAGTAACACTGTACTACTTGTGGGGGTGATGAAGATTTTTTTTTTTTTTTACACTGATTGCTTTTACAGCCATAAAGGCTGTACAAGCAATCATTTCTCCTTCTCTCTGACTGCATTCTTGCAGCCATTGGGAAATACTGTGAGAGCTGTGATTGGTCACAGCTTGTCACATGGTACAAGGCTGTTGTGAATAGCCTTGTACCATGTGACCTCTGTGATCATTCACAGATTTCACTAGTTCTAAGCAATGTCAGCAAGTGACATCTTGCTTATTATTCATGTGATCACTGATTGGCCAATCAGTAATCACATGATCGGGACCTCACACAGAGGTTCTGTACAGCTCCCAGGGAGCGTGCACAGGCTGAAAATGCGGGCGCTGTTTAAAAAATGTCAACCCGCTCCTGCACTGCTCCTGTCCTGCCGTTTATGTTCATGGGCTGGACGGGAAGTGGTTAAAAAGAATATATCATTCCTCATGGGTCAATGGGTTTCTCATTTAAGCTTCTTCAGGACTCATGAAGATAACTGCAGTGATAACTATACAAAAGAGAACACAAAATGTAATTATACATGTTACCTTTTTTACCAAAATGTCGCTGAAATCAATCACATGTGGGTCACACCTTGGCACTAGTGTCCAACATGCACACAGGACAGTCCCTGGGGGGGGGGGGGAAATATCAAGAAATATCAAGAAGAGGCTACATGGACAGCATAACCCTGTTTGTATATATGGAGACAGATATGCATATGTGTATATTTTCAGATTATGAATAATCCTGAAGAAGCTTAAATGAGAAACGTGTTGACCCATGAAAAATCATTATTTGTATCTCAACATTAGGCAAATTAGCCTTCTAAGCATATGCTTAGATACTTTTCAGTTGGCTTTATTTATAGCTGACAAACAACTGTTTTTATTGTTTTGTATATGGATTTTTATATTATAAATTCTTTTTAAACAAATGTAGTAAAATCTATCTTTTACTATATAATGTGTACTCCTTGTCATGTCAGTAAAGGCCAACACGTGTTTTTTAGTTGCTTTATGTACAATTAGGATGGGACAGTGAGTTATTGTATTAAACATAAGACTTAATGTACACTGGCATCTCCGAAAATTGAGTTTAGTAGCTTTTGGAGTTTTTTTGCCAAAGCTCCTAAATTCAACTCCATAAAAGCCTATGTGTCCATGTACACATAGGATTTTAGCAGAGTTTAGGAGCTGCTGCGTTTAGGTGAGCTTAAAGCTTCCTCTTCTGAACACAGAAGACTCGTGTTCAGGATAGAAAAATTTTGACCACCATCCATGGGAAAAATGCAAAACACAGCAAGAACCCGTGTAAACATGGTACCACGTTTACATGTGGTTTCATCGCATTTTGCATTTTTCCTATACCTGTGGTCAGGGTAGGAGTGTTGCTCATATCATCCAGTCAGGTACTTTCAATTATAAATTATGAACCTAAAGCAATTGTCCTATAGGTCCTACAAACATTATCTTCACCACTCTCTGCTCCACTGTTGATTAAAACTGTCCTAGAGGCCATTATGGCACTATGACACACACAAACAATTCCTGTTCATGTAAATACATCCTCCAAATAAAGCAGGTATAACTGTATGTAGTACTTGAATTGCTTTAACACTAACACTGTGTGCGAATGTAATGGCCTGGAAAGGATATTAGAGGTTTTGGGGCAATATATTTCATAAAATGCAGTCAGAATTAGCTTGCGACACATAAAAAATATAGAGAAAGTTAAAAGGATCTAAAGGGTTTTCTTGAGGGCCAAGCGTCAGTTCTGTATGACCTATGCAATCTGATAAGTAATGTGGAACAAAAGAGTTGTGTTACTCCTTATAAATGTTAACATTTTATAAATTATTTTTTTTAGATACAGATTGTTTTACAGAAAATGATTTTTTGCATGTAAATCTAACTGCCAAACTCATTTCCTTGTACAAATGATTTCAGTTCAGGTTTTTGGTCTTTAGCCTCCAGCTTATTTTAAGTTAAGTCTTTTCTCAACTTAATTATAACCAGATGGCTAGTCTGAAGCTGTAACTGACTTCTAGGTCAAGTAACGACATTTACTGTCTATAATCTCCAGCTGAAATATTACACACATTGCGCTTCCTTGCATTGCTTATTAATCTTCATTGGCCCCAAGTTGGCAGCCATAAACTCAGAGCAAGTCTTGCCTTTCACTGTACACAGATTGTCGCATATGTATGTATAATGGCTAAGAAATGCCATTTTCATTGTGTCACTTTTATCTCAGCCTTGACATAGATATATTACATTGAAAATGTTTTCTTTTATGTTCGTAATTTTTATGAAGTTGAACATATTTTGCAAAAGACAGCTTGGAAAGCCATTCTAAATCCTCTTATTTTTGATTATATAAAAAAATCACCAGTGACGATATCTTTAAAATGATAAAAGATAAATGTTATCACAATATTATCTGCTATATCATGACTATGGATAACACAAATTGTGTCATGTAGGTGACTGTATTGTGCATTCAGCTAGTCTGACAATTGGACAATACAAGAGTCACAGTTTTGGTTTCAACTCTATAAGAAGCCTAGGTTTTATGGTTTCCCTTGAATTATCACTGTATTTGTGTATTTGCAGGGTGCTTACAGCATATACAATAGGAGTGAAATCTTCTTATAGTGAAACTGAGTGATATACAGTATGCTGTATAGCAAGAATTCTAGCAAATGTCTTATGAAGTCCTGGGTTGACTGCATGTTGTACTAAGTTTATGCTTCTTATGATAACCTTTCTATACACACATCCAATGTTTTTGTTCCTTTCTATGTTTTTGTCCTTCAGTCCGTCTTTCTGTCCTGCTTCTCTCCATCACCACCTATATATTTTTCCCTTCTCCCTTTTACTGTTGTTTATGTAAGGGTATCTTTTCATCTTTCTTATGGAGCATTTCCATCTAATTCTTGTCATTGTTTCACAAGTCTCTGTGTGGTTACATTCTTAGCTTTGTGATTCCTTTATATTAACTATTTCTTTATTTCAATATTAACATGAAAAAGTTACATAGGTATCAGTATGGGGAGTATATGGGGAGTATAAACACTCACCAGCCACTTTATTAGGTACTCCTTGCTAGTGCCAAGACAATATCCCCAACTTCATTACACCACCACCAGCCTGAACTGTTGATACAAGGCAGGATGGATCCATGCTCCATCAATGTTGTTTACACCAAATTTTGATCCTACCATATGAATGTTGCAGCAACCAGTCTGCCTATTCTCCTCTGACCTCTATCATCAACAAGGCATTTTCAACCACACAACTGCCACTCACTGGATATTTTCTCTTTTTTGGACCATTTTCTGTAAACCCTAGAAATGGTTGTGTGTGAAAATCCTGGTAGATCAGCAGTTTTTGAAATACTCAGACCAGCCCATCTGGCACCAACAACCATGCCACGTTCAAAGTCACTTAAATCCCCTTTCTCTCCCCATTCTGATGCTTGGTTTGAACATCAGGAAACCATCTTCACCACGTGTACATGCCTAAATGCATTGAGTTGCTGCCATGTGATTGGCCAATTAGCTATTTGTACTACCAAGCAATTTAACAATTGTACCTAATAAAGTGGCCGATGTGTATAAGATGTGATCACATTTTCAGAAGGTTTACATGATTTAAGTGTGCAGCAGCATCAGTAGTATGCCTCATTGAGGCCTTATATGATTAGTTTTCTCCTGTACTGGATCCAGAATTAACATTAGCAATGTTTATTCTCTCTTTTTGTTTAATGTTACAGCTCCACCTTAACGCCTGTTCATTTCTCTTACTTGGCCATGTTCATCTTCTTCCCCTTTTCAATTCTAAGGTGTGCTTGTTTCTGCTCAGTGCTCATCTCAGTTTGTGTTTTCTAGCCAATTCCCATTTACTGGCAAAGCCATCTTGGTTCATACGCTCAATTAATAATTTATGGGTACTGCATGCATTTGCCCTGTTATAACACTAACATCCATATTGAGACAGTAATTATGATCCACTCTGCCATAGAAAAGCAACTAGCTACAGTCAGTCCGCCTGTCCTAGCCAGAAAAAAATCAGATACAAAACTAAACACACACTACAACTGGATTGTAAAGACATGTCAAGCAAGTAATATGAAGGCAATTATTGCTAGCCCCCTTCAGAGTTTTCTAGCTGCTGTGCATGTGCTGATCTAAAAGCTTCAACTCAAAACAGTAACAGATCAAGAAAATCATACAAAATTGAGATTTGCATCTCTTCTTCTTGCCTCCTTGCTTTGGCAGAGAGAAAACCTTTGAAGCCCCTGTGAAAAAGTTGCAGAAAAAAAAAGGAGAGGATTTCTTTGCTCCAATGGCATTTTGATGATGGCTATAAGGTTTTTTACCAAAACTCATAAGCGGCTGTAACTTGAACACTATACCCTTATCAATACTTTTATTGGGAAAATTAATTGTTGGTTCTTCACCTTATACTCTCATGCTGACACTACTATATTTGGCCTGGGTATTGAGACATCAATGTCTTCTGATCTTAAAAGGGTTAATTTTGTTAAACACAAAACTTATAAACAGCGATCTTAAAGTGGAGCTCCATCCAAAAGGGGAAGTTCCACATTAAGCCTTTGTCCTTTGGGGAGCGGGTACCCGAATTTGACAGGTACCCACTCCCACTGCGATCACCTGGGCAATCGTAAGCAAAAGTTGTCCCCCCTCTCTCCCCATAGTCTTCTGTGACACGTGACAGGTCCCAGAAGAATACGGGGCCATTCACAAAGCACAGCGCTTCTCGCACATGCGCAGTTTGCACCCGGCTGTGAAGCTGCAAGCTGTCACAGCTGGGTGCCCACACTGAAGATGCTGGGGAGAGAAGATGGCCGGTAACACCAGTCATGGTGAGTACACCACTGGACCGAGGAACAGATAAGTATCTGTATTTTAAAAAAGTCAACAGCTACAGTTTTTATAGTTGCTGACTTGAATTTTGTTTTTCAGCTGGAACTCTGCTTTAAGCAACCTTTCATGGCTGCCAAATAATGGTAACTAATTTCGGTACCTAAATATTATGATTTTTTAAGTATTTTCATTTATTTTAATAAATATAGTCCTATTTTATTATTGGCTAATATTTTTTAAGACCTCATGGTTAACTTGATAGTTGTCAACTTTTTACTGTATATTAAGTTCTGATCAGTCCATGAGCTCACAATACTATTATAATGGCTACTCTTTACTCTGAAAATTAAATACATCTTTTGTTTTCTTTTTGCTTTAGTTTCTAGCACATTTTTGTATTTCCAGCTGCCATAGTTTGTACAAATGTATATCTATAGACATGCAAACATGTAGCTTATTATATTGTCAGTTTTATAATCATCCACCATCTCTACTGAAGCTTATCACAAACTGTATTTTACCCTGTTATTACAGCATGACCCTCATTTTTCACAACATCGCATTAACTAGTAACTGCTTCATGACACTTCAACGATAGTCTAATCAGGAAGATTTTAGTGTGACAAAAGGCTATGGTAAGTCCATGCATCCATCGTCATAATATTTCACTTAGTGTTCTATTTAAAAATAGTTACTTAGAACAGATACTGTATGCCTGTACCAATAAGATGAATTTTGTGAGGTCAACATTAAACTCTAGCTCAAAATATCATTTTATTAGCATATTACACACAAATAATCCTTTAGTATTTACAATGGAGATAGTCACAATGCGTATAAGAAGATTAATCATAATCCCGCAATGTATTTGAAAGTTTAAACATATCATGGATAAACTCTTTGTACTTCAATTGGATTTACACTTTTTTTTTTTTTTTGCAGTGTTATTTATAATAGATTTGGTAATGAATTGTGCTTAGACAACATGCAATGTAGACAATGTTTATTTAATGGAAACTCTCCCAGAGCAATCACAATTTACATTATAGCTGTTTTCCCTTGAGGGTAAAATGTTACTTACACTTTTCTCTGGTATTATGGACATCTATCACTGAGTTTTTGTCTGGATAACCTTTTTTTTTTTAATAATGAACATGCACTTTTACTTTTTTGCTACAGAGCTAAAGAATTGTCCCTTTCATATTGCAGAAATACAGCTTTTCCAACTAATTTTACAAAAGTATGCCATGACCACACAAAATCATCCTAGCATTTTTAAAGTAATTTTTTTTCTATTTACTTTAATAGCAACCTGTCACAAGCATGGCCGATTCAAACTGAGCTTACAGTGAATGAATGCATAAGCAGAGCTTACCTTCAGTAAAACTACATGTCAAAATGCTAATTAGATCCAGAAATATGGGCAGATACATTTATATGCAAATTTTTGTTTTCCTCCAAAATAAGCCTGTAATCGACCCCCTGAGCTTCTCTTTTAGGGCTATAAAGAGATAGGCAGCCTCACTGACCAATTGAACAAGTTGGCAACATACTTTTATGAGAAAAGTGAAGGTCTTCATACAAGTCTAGTATCATTTTGACATGTGTTTTTACTGAGGACAGTGGGCACATTTTGATTTGAATCTGTGTGATGATTACTTTAACTTTACAGCTTTAATTTTTCCTCCCAGGTGATGTGTTCCAACTGCTATTTGTTTCAACTCATTTTTTTTTTTTTTTGCACCGCTTTCCAAAGAAGTAAATATCAGTTTTGCTGTAGAAGGTTGTACACAACATACAAATGTGCCACTTTACATTGAGGTCATCCTCAAGGTATGTTATTTAAAAAAATAAAATGTTTAATGTTGCTCTTTAAAGCATTATTAAAACCACTGCTCCCTGGTAAACATCATTTTTGGTACCTATGTCCAGGGAAATATCCATCCTCCCTTGCCTTTAGCTTAGAAAAGGCCGTTTTTTTAATATTTGGTTCCCCAACACATCAATAGAAGAAAACAATTCTCCCCAAATTAATCCACAGCTCCCAACCATTACATCAGGCGCTCTGAATGACACATGTAGTATTTATAACTTTTAGCTACCACAAAAACATGAAGATGTCCTCATCATGTTAATTTATTTCCTAGCAAACCCAACTTGATTTCATTTTATACTATGCTAGCAATATACACAACCATTTTTTCTTTAGATGCAATTTATTAATAAAAAGGGGGGCACATATTCTGAATTAATGTACAAGCTTTTATGCTGAGCCATTCCACTGATTTTATCAAATTCATGCTGTACTTGAATTGATTATGTTTTAGGTAAACATTTGGGGATGTACACTATTTTTAATTGTTTCCCTATCTTTTCCTATAAAAACCCTAGAAAATATGAATATGTGTATCAAAGTGTGCAACCCCAGTAAGGTCTTTTATATCCCAAAAATTATTTGTACTGCTTGTAGTAGACTAAAAAACTTATATAGGTATAAAGTTAGGCACTAAGATTCCTAAAATGAAAAAGAAATGGTAACAAAGAGGTTAATAAACTTGTAATTTTTGCAAAAACCCTTCTACACACTGGGATTGATCTACTAAATTTAATAAAGAATGTTCAATTAACTTAGTAAATAGAGTGACGTTCACTCTGAATGCCCAATAATGATAGAATTAAAAAACAGGATTATTGTTTGCATTTATTTATAGTTTATAATTAGCACAGCTTACAATAATCACTAGGTTAAATGATAAGTTAATTCATCTTGTGGACGTATTCCTGTATGAAGGTTAGAATAGTATTCTAACCTATTTATTATGTAATTATTCAGAATACACTGTTGCTCTTTTGTGAAGGGTTTGCCATTATACACGACAGAAAATATATTCACATATTAAACTAATGTTGTGCAAAGCTGTGTTGACAATGTATACATTTCTAAGTGTATTTAAAACACCAAAATTCTGTCTATAAGGAGAAACACTGATCCATTTCTTCTAGAGGAAAAAGCACAAGTCCAACCATGGCTTGATTTTTTTTTCTTGCTCAGTCAAAATTTGCTTACAACACGGTAGGACCCCATGTAATGTATGCAATATGAACCATAAAAAAGGCAAGGCAAACACAGAGTTAACAAAATACACAATTTGCTTTCAAATCTGCTTAAAAATTAGTTCACACCCAATGAAACTATTTAATTGTGTAGAAATACAGAATGTAAGGGCCATTTATAAATGGCTAGTGGAATTATATTGAATACAATTATAATGTCAGGGCCGTACTGGACATAGGACAGTTAAAAGTGTCCAGGTGCATGTGAATGCGCGATCCTGCAGGTGCCCGTCACGCTGTGCAGAGGTGCGTGTATATGCTCACACATATGCACATGTGCATGCATTTGCCACTAATGCTGGCACCAAGTGACCTATATAAGTACAGCAGCTGTATTAGCTTGCTGCTGTCTGATCTGCAGCTCCCCCTGTGTTCCTGTTCCCGTGTTTGACACTTGTGATTGACCTGTCTTGTCCTGACCTCGCTTGAACGCTACCTGCACTAACCTTGGCTTGTTTCTCAGATTCTGCTCCTGTCTGATCCACCTCCTCTGCTGCCGACAATTGCCCGTGACCTGACTTTTCTCATGCCTGACGTCTATGCCTGATTTGCCCATCTGTTGCTGACCCATCTCATCTGACTTTGCCTGCCATTGCCAGCCTGCCACCAGCCTGCTCCACAGTGCCAACGGCCACCAGCCTGCTCAGCTGTTCCACCTGCCCTCTGCCAGCCTGCATACTACCAGCCTGCTCTACGGTGCCACATGCTGCCAGCCTGCTCTGCTGCCGTCACCCATCCAGCAAGGCACCAACCACTTCTGTGCAAACTGACCTGGAACTCATACCCCGCTGTGCTCTTGTGGTGGCGGTCTCATTCTCAGTGGCCCTTGAGTCGGAGTTATACAAGAGGCCTTCCTCTGAACGTCAGGCTCACCAATGAGGTACGTGACATAATAAATTACAAAGTAGACCTTAAATCCCTATAATTTTGATATTTAGAAATTATACCATGACTATGTTATTCAATTTCATGTTTATTGCCAGTAAATCTCAATCTATCAAACTCAGAACAATATGTGGTACTTTTAGAACAACTCACTGTCTGTTTTTCTCCTTGTGAGTCAATATTTCTCAGAGAGAATGTAAGTTAATCTGCAATTTTCTCCTTCAATGATTTCTTCAATTGTTATCATTTTAATTTAAAATACATTCAGGAGTTTCCAAGTAAATTCTTACTAATGAAACAGATATTTGGCTTAACATTCTCATTTTAACTACCCAAATGTTAACCACAAGCAAAGGTAATTGCATTGCAAATTTGTAGAGATGGAATGTTAGAGATTTAGGTGTCTCTTTTCCAGAACAAAATATATTAGCATATTTTTGATTTGTGCTATACTTGTTAGGCCATCTCTAATAGTATCTTTTTAATACGGAATTTTTTATTTTTATTTTTCATTCAGTATGTTTTATTAGTGACATTTTATGTATATTATTTGTATTACTGTTCCTTAGTTGGCGTAAAGATAAAGGTGCTATACTAATCATCATAGCAATATTATAAATGTCATCAGTCTGCTGCAGGCAGGAGGAAGCATTTCTTTAGTCTCTCCCTCAGTAATCAGATTTCAACATTGTAATTGTATGTTACAAGGCAGGAGACTGCAACAAGGGAGCTGATTTGTGTCAAACATTTGTGAAGACAGCCATTGACTTCAAACTTTAGGGTGTATTGTTACTATGTTAAGCCATCATCTCTGGGAAGTAGATGCTTATCTTGTATGATGTCTGGATAAAGATGGTACCTGGAAGCTCCCACGTACAAAGTGTGAATTACACAGCCATTCGCATTTGAGTGTGTTCTGACATGTTCTAACTAGCAGTGGGTTTCCTGGGTCACAGACCAGATGGCTCTTTATAGAGTATGTGACAGTAGGCAGGTAAAATCACCTGATTATATCAAAGATGGCAGATACATTTTTCCGAGATTCAGGCTCTATGTGGATTTGCTCCACTAGGGGGAAGTGCTGAGCCCTTCAGCAGTGAGGTAATGAGCCCAGCTGAAGCAAGTGGGTTCATTAGGGCCTCTATAAAAACTTCCCAGCTTGCAAAGGGAGTTGCTCCATCCTGGAACCAGTTCTGTGCCTGAGTAGACTGGGGAGCTTCATATCGGGGGGGGCAGCACAGTGGCTAAATGGTTAGCACTTCCACCTGGCAGTACTAGGGTCGTTGGTTCGAATCCCAACCACGGCACCTCCTGCCTGGAGTTTGCATGTTCTCCCTGTGCCTGCGTGGGCTTCCTCTAGGTACTCCGGTTTCCTCCCACACCCCAAAGACATCCTGGTAGGCTAATTGGCTACTGTCTAAATTGTCCCTAGTGAGGTATGTGTATGTATGAATGTGAGTTAGGGAATGTAGATTGTACGCCCCTTGAGGGTTAGGGACTGATGTGAATGTACAATATATATGTAAAGCGCTGCGTAAATTGACAGTACTATATAAGTACCTGAAATAAATAAATATCTGCCTGTGCGGTGAGACAAACACCTGTGTGGCCAACCTCTAACTAATGGAGATAGGGACTGGGTACAGCACAAGGCTGCACCTACAGTTGTGACCAAAATTATTCAACCCCCAATGCTGTAAAGGGGTTTAGGGACTATAGTGTACATTTGGAATTGTATTCAGAATCAAATCCTACAAGGACGTTGTAACTACCCAAATGCAACTAAAATGACATCAATTGTTTATGTAATACAGTAGTAAATGGTTCTTATGTGGTTTCTTCATTGCCACAATTATTCAACCCCTTAAAGACTACCACTCTGAAGAACAGAGGTTCATACAGGTGCTTTCCATCAGGTATTGAAAACACCTGTGGATGTCACCGAGCAGCAATCAAGCATAATAAGCACCAATTAGGCAGCTTTAAAATGACTGTGATACTCAGCTCCTTCTAGACATTTACTGGTGTGGTTACAAACATGGTGAAGGCAAGAGAATGGTCCAGGAAGACAAGAGAAGAGGTGATTTCTCTTCACAGGAAGGGCAATGGCTATAAGAAGATTGCAAAGATGTTAAACATACCAAGAGACACCTTAGGAAGCATCATTCGCAAATTCAAGGCAAAGGGCACTGTTGAAACGCTACCTGGTCGTGGCAGAAAGAAGATGCTGACTTCGACTGCTGTGCGCTACCTGAAGCGTAGAGTGGAGAGAAGTCCCCGTGTGACTGCTGAGGAACTGAGAAAAGATTTGTCAGATGTGGGTACAGAAGTTTCAGCCCAGACAATAAGACGCACACTGCGTAATGAAGGCCTCCGTGCCAGAACTCCCAGGCGTACCCCCTTGCTGTCTCCAAAGAATAAGAAGAGTCGACTGCAGTATGCCAAAAGCCATGTGGACAAACCACAAAAGTTGTGGGATAGTGTTCTGTGGACTGATGAAACAAAATTAGAACTGTTTGGGCCCATGGATCAACGCTATGTTTGGAGGAGGAAGAACAAGGCCTATGATGAAAAGAACACCTTGCCTACTGTGAAGCATGGTGGAGGGTCAATCATGCTTTGGGGCTGTTTTGCTTCTGCAGGTACAGGGAAGCTTCAGCGTGTGCAAGGTACCATGAATTCTCTTCAGTACCAGGAGATATTGGATGGAAACGTGATGCAGTCCGTCACACACCTGAGGCTTGGGAGACGTTGGACCTTTCAACAGGACAATGATCCCAAGCATACCTCCAAGTCCACTAGAGCATGGTTGCAGAGGAAAGGCTGGAACATTTTGGAGTGGCCATCGCAGTCACCAGACTTAAATCCGATTGAGAACCTCTGGTGGGACTTAAAGAAAGCAGTTGCAGTGCGCAAGCCTAAGAATGTGACTGAACTGGAGGCCTTTGCCCATGAAGAATGGGCGAAGATACCCGTAGATCGCTGCAAGACACTTGTGTCAAGCTATGCTTCACGTTTAAAAGCTGTTATAACTGTAAAAGGATGCTGTACTAAGTACTAAGATTGAATGTCACTTGGGGGTTGAATAAAACTGATAATGCTGTGAGCACAGAAAAGACATTTGTGGTTATTTCATTATAACTGTTATGTTATATTTGTCTGACCTACAAGTGCCTCTTTAATGTAAATGTAAGCAAGATGACTGAATGATCAAAAGCAATGTCAAACTGGCCAAAACACTCAATTTCAGTGGGGGTTGAATAATTTTGGTCACAACTGTAGTTGATAGCAAGGGAAGCTGTGTGTATAGTAAGTGGCCAAGTTGGCAAGGATTTATTTTCATGTTTCTTTTTGTTTTGATGTTTTTCCTCTTGGAAATAGTGCAAATAAACCACACCTTTGTTTTCGCACCTAAACTGCTGTTTTCCTGTGCCTGTTTTGTGTCATGAACTCATCCAGGGAGTCACACACACCCGCTCCTGAGCTAACCCCGTTACAAGTAGTAGAAGAAATAACACACATGTGTTACGCTGTTGGTGGAAAATGAGTTACAGGAATCTGGAGCATCAAATTTTGCACGAAAATTGGCAAAAGTACAACTGAAATGTTAGCTCTGTTACAACAGGCTTATGATGAACATTCCATGAAGAAATCAAGTGCACTTGAATGGTATAGGCAGTTTAAGGAAGGGTGGGAGGATTATCACGATGAAGCGGGCAACCAAAAACACAAAGAATGGATGCAAAATATAGACAGAGTGTGAGACAGAGATTGAAGACTGAGTGCGCGAATGATGGCAGAAGAATTGACCATGAACAGGGATACAGTGCAGCATATTCTAACAGAGGATTAGGGAATGAGAGAGATTGCCATAGAGATGATACTTCAAATCTTGACATTAGAGTTGAAAGAACATCATCTTAAATTTTTTTTTTGAATAATGCAGCGGTGTTTGATATGGTTATTACAGGCCCATTCTGGGAATTAGATTGCCACAACTCGTATATTTACAGCAACCTACAAATGTTTTCAATTATGGCTGAGTCCCTTGACATAATAGGGAAAGTTCTGACACTTACAGCTAGCAATTAAACGTGTTGCCACTTTCTATCTCCTATGCATTCCTATGGGCAAATGAGGAGGTTCATCATAGCAATAAAATGTTAGTGCCTTGCCTATTAAAACCACTTTACAACCGTGCTATAGCTGAATGACGTCTACAGTGCAGTTTTCCATTTCTAGGAGGGCGCCATATGATGTCCTCCCATAACGTGCCTCCAGCGTCATGCACCTGGCACTGTCTGTGATTGCTGTGTCCTACAGACACAGCTGATCACGTGACAAGGTAAAAGGCCAGTCACAGCAGCCTTTTACCACATGATAAGCTTTGTCCAATGACACAGCTGATCACAAAGTAAATACAGTTATCAGCAGAACTTCCCACACACTGACAGCGCGAGGAAAGTTCTGCTGATAGCCGATAACTATTTACTGCCGATAACCCGCAAGTGTCACAGAAGACATCTGCACTGATAATCAGGGCACTGATTATCAGTGCCCTGAATATCAATGCAGCCCCAAAAGTGCCCAGCAGTGGCGTCCATCAGTGCCATCCATCAGTGCCACCAGTCAGTGTTGCAGGTCAGTGCCAATCATTGCTGCATATCAGTGCTCATCATTGCCACCTATCTGTACCCATCAGTGCTGCATATCAGTGCAGCATCATCAGTGCCTCTCCATCAATTCCCACCAGTGCTGCCTCATCAGCGCAGCTTATCAGTGCCCATCAGTGCTGCCTATCAGTGAAGCCTCATCAACACACATCAGTGAAGGAGAAAATGTACCTGTTTGCAAAATTTTATAATAGAAACAAAGAACATTTTTCAAATCTTTTGCTATTTTTTTTGCTTATAGTGCAAAAACTAAAATACCCAGTCCCAGTGGTGATTAAATACCACCAAAATAAAGCTCTATTTGTTTGAAAAAATTTATAAAAATGTCATATCGGTACAGTGTTGCATGACAGCGCAATTGTCATTCAAAGTGCAACTACGATGTAAGCTGAAAATTGGCCTGGGCAGCAAGAGGTAAAAGTGCCAGTTAGGCAAGTGGTTAAAACAGAGGATTCATCTTTTGCAGAAATGTCTTAGAGGTATGTGCAGACATCTCCTATTGACAAGCAATAGCTTCAAATAGACTTTATGTGGGGCTATGTTCTGAATTTGAAAACCCTAGGGAGACAGTCCCATATAAGTTTTCGGGAAGTTACTGTGCTGGAGTGGATAGCACACAGGAGATTTGTCATGAGGAAGTACACAAACACTCAAGGTCACAATGTTATAGCAAGCATGCATTTGATAAGAGGGAAGGAAAACATGGTTTATTTTAATCATCTTTAACCTTTTGTTTAAAAGTGCTGATGGTAAAGTAGATATTAAACAGAACCCGTATAATGGGATTGTCCCTTTTGAAATCAACATACAGAACAATACATCTTGCCATAGGTTTAAGCTGACATTTTAATAGCATCCCAAATTTTTTTTTAGCATGATTTGTAGGAGCAATAATTCACACGGCATATACTGCAGACAAGATGGTAGCCTTTTAACATTTACTTTTACTTTTCCAAATACCTGAGTCTCTGGGTCATTGTACTTCTTCAATCCTCTTGTGTCCCAGGGCATTTTTTTCTGTTTTGGTGATCTGTCTATCCTGCACAGTATATCTTTCAGGATTTGTAGTTCACCCTAATTTATTATTTATCTTTATTGAGACATATTGGGATTTAATTTGGCAGCCAATGTGTAAACATTTATATTTTTTTCTTTTTTTTATTGGGAATAAACAGTATAAAAAAGAAATAGTACAAATTTTAAATTGAAATGGTAATGCTCAAAGTGAATGTAATTCCTTCCATTATTAATTTAGGATATCTTTGTTCGCCTTGTGATGATAGGCTGCAAAGTACACAGGGAAAAGAAATGGTTAGCACATCATTAACATAAGATTAAGTTGGGTTGCTGAGGACACAAAATTAGCATGGCGGCAGCTTTTTTACAGGTGTTTGCTAAAAATTGGAAAGGCATTGCATTAAGGTGTCCTATGAAACCGTGATCAGCGGCGATCCTGCATTGTAGATCGCTTCTTCATTCGGAGAAGTGATCTACACCACTTCATAAAAAGGCAGAGGAGAATTCTCTCCTCTGAGAATCCCGGAGAACTGAGAAGTGGTCATTTACCGCTGCACAATATAAGGACACCTTACTTAGAACATTTAATGAACACAATTGTCATCCGGATCACGCATCATTGTTGGGTCCTGGGGATTAGATTCTTGTAATATATATTGTACATTTATAATTTTTTCCAGAAACCCCCCCACCAATGCAGCTTATTACTTCTGATAGTGAACAATTGCTGGCTTCAATCAACCACCAAAAGATCACTATAGCATTGAAATACTGCCGTAGAAAGAGGCTGGATTGAGCGGTCACAGCTCTGCCTAATTCCAGCCATACATGGGTCGAAATTGGAATAATAATCAACAGATTTTCAATTTGTTAGTGGATCAATAGCACTGACCGATTTTCGTGGTTCCTCCCCTTTTCTGTGATCGGGCATGTTGTAAAATTAGTGAAAAACTGAATAACTAAATTTGATGGTCAAATCGTACGGTTGTTTTTCCAAAAAGAATATGCACATCAGCCGTGACCTGGAAGGAACAGAAGTGTCACCTGTTATATGGGGTGAACTTTATGACTTGGTCGGCTGATTTTCTAAATCATTGATGACGAACGACATTTTCTATTTTCAGACGAAAAATTGTTTGGAATTCGACCCATGTATTGCCTGCATAAGTGTGACATTAAGTGCTATGATGTCAAAATATTCCCAATTCAAACACATATGGACACATTTGCTCCTATTGTGCACTCTTATGGAGAGATCTGTTGCACCACCAAAAGTCCAGGAGTTGATTGTTTCAATTCCTGGGTGTAAAGCTGGATACCTGCTGTTATTGATAGCTGAATGTTCCAACTTGGACCCCCAACCAGAATCTGCAAGAGCTGCTTATGTCTTTTTAAACTGATGATAGGAAGAATATCTGCTCTTCTAGTGCCATTTTAAAACAACACTGGGGACTCAAGTGGTTAAAGACCAATTGAATTTATTACTGTAATGCAGTCAGATTGCATATACAGTAATACATTTTTCTCTTTTTCAATTTTGTATCTGCTACAGGCTGCAACAAGGGTTAAAGAAACCCTGTGTTGGCAGGACATAGGAGAGTCTAAGGCTGGCCATACACTATACAATTTTCTTGTTATTTTTGCTTTAAATTTACCAAAAACCATATAATATGAGGTCAAACCTAAATAACACTTTCAGTTGTATCCAATTAGGCAGGCCCTTGCGCTACATAGTTGAAGGTAAATCTAAAGGAAATTGGGCAGAAGTTGGACAGAAAATTGTAAGGAAATTGTATAGTGTATGGCCAGCCTTACACTCAAGAAGCAGCCCAGCTCTCTGAAATGTCCCCTGAACACTGCCTAATCATGGAGTGTGTGTAATGTTGATTAGACCAGTGCAGGAGCGGACTGACCATTTGGAAACTCGGGCACTGCCCGAGAGCCCGGGGTCAGTAGGGGGCCCCATGAGATGCCCCTGGTACCTTTTTCATAGGCTTTTTTGAGTTTGGGCAAGGACACAGGGGCCCCATGATTCCCTATTGCCCAGGGACCCCATGAGTTGTCAGTCCGCCCCTGGACCAATGTTTGATCTAGTGTGTTGGACCATAGAAGAACTGGTGTGTGCTATTGTCCAACATTCTTACGGGCTGGAAGCACAGGGGTTTTTAACGATTGTTGCAGCACTTAACTGATAAAAAGAGCCGTATTTATTATTGTATATGCAGCCTGACTGATTAAGAAGGCTCATTTGGATGTTAAATATCTGTCAGTTATACGTGTTGCACAGGGGAATTTAAAGTATTAAATTCATTTTATAATATTAGCATATTAAATCGGATTCTAAAGTCTACAAAAAAGAAGTCATCCAAGAGAAGTGGGGAAATAGTAATCAGCAGTTCCAAATATAAACCACAGAGAAAAAAAATGAAACCTTGTTTGCACTGCCATTTTCATATGTAACCATGGTAAGAGAGAAGCAACAGCTGTTTTCAAATGAAAAATCACCTACTTGTGCTATGAGTAGGTTGGCTATTAAACATACAAAAATAGTAACCATCTCTGAATCAGTCAAAATAACACCTGCAATATATTCTGTTGGAGCATATGCATTATTAGGGGAACAGAGTTATGTTTATATTGAGCACAGTAATGCCACATTACCTTGCAACCCTTTCACATTTTTTAAACATATTCCTTGCTTCAGTTTGATTTTTTTAAATTCTTTTTTCATTTATTAAAGCCTAGCCCTTGCCAGAACTTTAGAATATGTTACGTTAGAATGCTTTACACATACGTTAGAATCCCTGCAAGTTTTTTTATTTTCTGTATGCATCCTCATCAGAAAAATTAGCTCTCCCTTCCTATCCATGTGTTACATAAGTGCTTGATTTAATAGGGAACAGAAGCTGCTAATTTTAAATGTGCACTTTATAAAATAATAGTGTATGAGTTGAACCTGCATTTACTTTGTATGCCCAAACATGTGCAAAAAAAAAAACTTTTCTTTTTTTCTCTGTGCAGGATTGGACATTAACCCCTTAAGTACCGCCCACCCACAATGTACTGCAGATGGGCGGCTCTTACAGGCACAGTGATGTACATGTATTCCACAATTCACACTGTGATTAAACACAATGGGACTTTGTCAACACAAGACAGGGCTGTGATTGCTGTCAATCAGTTCCCACTCGGTGTCAGCTAGTGTCAGATTGCCCATCGCAATCTCAGTCCCTTTATGACCAGGCCATTTTTTTGCTACTCAGTGCTGTGTTACTTTAGCCAACAATTGTGTGATCATGAATCACTGTACACAATTGAAATTTGTATCATTTTTTCACATATATATAGAGCTTTCTTTTGGTGGTATTTGATCACTGGGTTTTTTTATTTTTTGTGCTATAAACAATCAAAATGTAAAAAAACCAAACAACTTTTTTTTACTTTTTGCTATAGAACATATCCAATAAAAATTAAGAAAATAGCATTTCTTCATAAATTTTGTGTATATTAGTTTGTGTGAAAATTATAGTGTCTACAAACAATGGTATATATACACCAGATCATTTTTATTTATACTAGTAATGGCGGTGATAAGCGACTCATAGCGAGACTGCGATAGTACAGCGGGCATTCTGACACTAACTGACACTGGATGGGAATGGACTGCCACTGAAATCTCTAGTGACTAGATATACTGCTACAGGGTGGCAGGGGTGTGCAAAATCACATATATAATCAGTGATTTTACATTTACGGGTAGGGGGCGCGTGCAGCTGTCAATCACCAGGCCCCGGCCAGTAATTACCCGCTGTTCCCGGTGATTACTGAGCATCTCCGATGGGGAGGAAGACCGTTTTGTTTACTAACAGTCTTCCTCCCTGTCAGCTTGGACACACTGCTCTGGATGGCTGTGCACAGCACAGCCATCCAGAGCAGTGTGCTTAGAGTGAAGCACACCCCCACCCCCTAGTAAAACAATCTCTGTACATAGTTATCCCTTTGATAATCCCACATATTAACCCCTTCCTGCCCAGTGCCATTAGTACAATGTCAGTGTTTTTTTTTTAGCACTGATCACTATTAGTGTCACTGGGGATGTCTGTGACACCAAGTCATTTTCCCCCCCAGTGTCAGAATCTCCGCTGCAGTCCCGTTATAAGTCACTGATTGCCACCATTACTAGTAGAAAAAAAAATCATACTATCTATACAGCCATTTGTAAATGCTTTAACTTTCACGTAAACCAATTAATTTACACGTATTGGGATTTTTTTTTTTTTTTTTTTTTTTAGCAAAGACATGTCTCAGAATATATTTTTGTATAAATATGTGAAGAAATTTGATATTACATTTTTTTACTGGACATGTTTAATAGTATAAAGTTGGGCTTTTTTGTTTATAGCGCAAAAAATAAAAATACACAGGTGATCAAATACCACCAAAAGAAAGCTCTATTCGTGGGAAAAATAGGACGGAAATTTAATTTACGACCCCCGATTGTCAGTTAAAGTAACGCAGCGCCGTATAGCAAAAAATTGCCTGATCAAGAAGGTGGGTAAATCCTCAGGAGGGCAAGGGGTTAAAGCAGAACTAAACCTTCCTATCCTTTACAGCCAAGAAAGCGGTCAAGTTACCCTCTGTTTGATCTGCAGTTGCCATGATGCTGTGCATGTGATCACTCTAACAATCAAAGTATAATAACGATGGAATCAGTACTAAATACACAGTTATATGCATGTCTCACCGTGCATAATGCCCACTAGGCCCTAAAATGTCACTTTTATTATAACATAATTACAAAAACCGGTGAAGTGAAACATAATATAATCCAATAGGCGTATGTTGGGACATACCTAGATGCTATTATAAGCAGAAGCGAATGAAGGTTTTACTTTCTTGCCATTTGTACATAAACAGTAAATCATCTATGACTATTAATATGCTAGTTTGGTAAGTTGCATTTGCTTACGTTCTGTAATGGATAAAATTAATATTTAATATGGAATCTGTTAGACATGGTTAGTGTAAGATTAGCATGGGAATGGGGGAAAAATGAATAATAAAAACAGAGCTTGTATTGGTGAAATGCATAGATAAGAAACAATTAATTAAAGTGGAACTACACTGCATCTGAGTACCACAAACTAAAAACACTGTTTAAATTATTTTTAATATTCAAAGCAAACATACCCATCCATTCATGTCTCCATGCTTTATTTTGCTGAGCAATCACTTTGAAACCCCCCCCCTCCAACATTTCTGGTGGTGGCCATCTTGAGTAAGGGCAGAGGATTCATGGAGCTGTGCTGCCACCCAATTGCTTCCACACCCCCCAGTAATGGGTGCCACCCGCACCCCCCCCGCCATGTATGACCGGAATGGACACGTCTGCTCTCTCCCCCTTCTTGTTGCTGACTGGAAGTGACATGTAAAATGTCACTTTCGGGTCCCCATGTTAGTGTCCCTGGCCAGTATGGCAGGAAAGAATCTAATGCACTGCAATCTATTACTACTAATATAGAGCTACTCATTACATTTACACATGTATACAATTAAGAGTACCCATGACTGAATGGAAAAAAAAAATAAACCATGGCTTACTAGACTTTGTGTTAGCTACCACTTCTGACTATGAATTCTTATACTGTACCGCGCTCCAATATTTTGGTTGTGTGAATTTCTTAATATACCACCTATAATCCAATCATTACTTACTTCTATGGTGCTTAAATATACAATTAACATAAATTAATTTATAAATATGAATTAAAAAATTATATGTGATTATAACAAATATTAATAAAAAATTAATGAAAAATTGGAATGTCAATTCTATGTGAATAAAATAATAAAAAATTAATAAAACATTAAAAAAATTAAAAAAAAAAAAAAAAAAAAAGGTAAATGTCAATTATTTTCTTTGAATTTGGGATGGTGTTGTTATTCAATTTAGTTAATGTGATAAGTCTGTGTTGGCAGCTTGAACCTCTCCCTCGTCTCCTCTCCTCTCTCCTCAGCTCAGCTTTCTCAATTGTGCTTTCTTCACTGGCTGCTTTGTTTATTCCTCCATATACGGAACATGCAGAGAAGGGAAAAGAAACATAGTGTCTTATCCGGAATATAAGTGATTTATTGCTCTTTGATCTCCCACTCACATTGTGTAAATGTAAATAACGCTTTGAATACAATGTAACAAGATCCTGCTTCAGACAGCCTGGCTGATGTGTTTGCTTGCAGTAAATATACTCGCCGTTCCTCTGTGGATGCGTGATAACGTCACCGCCCCTCCCCTACGCGTTACGCTACAGGGACTCGTAGCTTCCTCTGGGGGATGTGGATTTTGATCCAAATCCACATCCCCCAGAGGAAGCTACGAGTCCCTGTAGCGTAACGCGTAGGGGAGGGGCGGTGACGTTATCACGCATCCACAGAGGAACGGCGAGTATATTTACTGCAAGCAAACACATCAGCCAGGCTGTCTGAAGCAGGATCTTGTTACATTGTATTCAAAGCGTTATTTACATTTACACAATGTGAGTGGGAGATCAAAGAGCAATAAATCACTTATATTCCGGATAAGACACTATGTTTCTTTTCCCTTCTCTGCATGTTCCGTATATGGAGGAATAAACAAAGCAGCCAGTGAAGAAAGCACAATTGAGAAAGCTGAGCTGAGGAGAGAGGAGAGGAGACGAGGGAGAGGTTCAAGCTGCCAACACAGACTTATCACATTAACTAAATTGAATAACAACACCATCCCAAATTCAAAGAAAATAATTGACATTTACTTTTTTTTTTTTTTTTTTTTTAATTTTTTTAATGTTTTATTAATTTTTTATTATTTTATTCACATAGAATTGACATTCCAATTTTTCATTAATTTTTTATTAATATTTGTTATAATCACATATAATTTTTTAATTCATATTTATAAATTAATTTATGTTAATTGTATATTTAAGCACCATAGAAGTAAGTAATGATTGGATTATAGGTGGTATATTAAGAAATTCACACAACCAAAATATTGGAGCGCGGTACAGTATAAGAATTCATAGTTTAATTTCATACACCTAGAGAGGGTGTAATTAGTGCCTGGCGATCCAATATTTAATTAATATTCACTTAAGCACACAATTAACACTAATAATAGAGTAAGTTAACTCCTGGTGGCTCACAAATAACTATTCTATTAAAAATACCACTTCTGACTAGACATGAGCGAACTTTGGTGATTTTTTACCATTTGTGGTTCAGTAGAACTTAGAAATCCATGGATCTTCAAAATATAAAATTTTTACAACAGA
Organism: Staurois parvus; assembly: GCF_062004578.1. Classification (NCBI taxonomy): domain Eukaryota; kingdom Metazoa; phylum Chordata; class Amphibia; order Anura; family Ranidae; genus Staurois; species Staurois parvus. Next base: position 2,669,342 of record NW_028318022.1, on the reverse strand, counting down.
AGCTCCAGAAAACTCAATTAATATTATTACAATTATTATACAGGATGTATACAGTTCCAACAGATTGAGCCTCGTTTAGATTTCTGACTTAAACATTGCACAAAGAAACAGTGTATGCCAGGGCAGAAAAAATTTTAAATAGTGCAGAATGGTTTATGAAGGTTGTGGCAACCCTACCTGATGAGATGATGGAGCCAAAGAAAACACAGCTTGAGATATTTTTTTTTTTTTAAATTCTACCAAGGATGCGAAGATGTCAGGGTGAGAACTGGTGGCACTGACTGTTAAGCTAAGGGTACCTAGACAACAACAGAAGCAGATATTAGGTATTAACAACCTCTGGAGCAACCTTTGGTTAATTTTTCCCAGAACCTTTTGAAAATCTGTGCTGCCAAGAAAAATAATAATTATGGATTTGGCTTGGGATATGTAACTTCTAAAACTTGGCCTGAATCTAATACAATCTGAATTTCAGGAGCATCTCTACTCTTGACTCTTAATAAGAAGTGGAAAATAACAGCTGTAGCTTTCTTATATGAAAAAAATCAAATGTGTGTTAAAAAAAATACAATTTCCTACCATACCTACTGTAAACTATGTGTTCTGATCTTCTCAAACATTATATAGTTATTTAGGAATGATACCGTTTTTCTATTAAGTTTTTTGCTGTCATTTAGGGCTCATCTACACCGCTATCTCTGCATTAACTGTGTGCTTCCACATGTATTTTCAGTGCATTTATAAGCATTTGCAGTATGTTTTAGGTGATTTTCAGTATGGTTTTGGAATAATATTTGTTTGCTGTATTTCAATTTGCTTTATTAAATTGTATTTACATGTATGTGCATGTGTTCATGTATGTTTGCAGTGCATTTGCATGCATTGATGAGCATTTTCTGTCCATTTGCATACATTTACACGCGGTTGAAGTGTGTTTCAATGTAGGAAAAATCAGGCATGTTTTACTTTTTAAAAACACGGCAAATATGAGACTAGGTTGATTGAGATACATTCGTTATTCTTGCATATGCGTTTGAACTGCCTTTTTGCTACGTTTAAAAATGCATCTGACTGCATCAAATGTAAATCAGCCCTTAAAGAATCTATAGCAATGAATTGTTTTTTTTACTTATATTTCTTTGTTAGGAAACAGAAGAGTTGGAACCAACTGTGTAAATAATACTCCAGTAACATCTCTTCATGAGACAAATACATCTTGAGTTTTTTTTATGGCTTTCACAGGTCACTAGTTTAGTGTGGCTTATCTTTACACTTTAATGAAACTCTGAGACATGTGATTAAAATAATAATAACATTCACAGTGCCTAGAACATGCTTTATTCATGCCAGACATGGCTGGCCTTCATTATACATACTGTAGGCTAGGTGGGTGAACTCATAGGAGAGTTTGAAGTGCTCAGGGCATTCCTTTTTTATTATTGACCCACTTATCCTTAAAATGACCTATACTCTAAAATAATCCATGTTAATTTAAAATGCAAACTTCATTAATAGAGAAATGTTAGTGAGAATGCTAAAAAAGGGCCTGTAAGCTGCCCTGAAACATAAGGCTGTAGGAGTCTAACAATCAATCTCATTGAATATTATAACTGATTCCATAATAAAAAAAAGAAGAGAACCATTTAAAGTTCCATAAGGTTGTTCCAAATTTCAGGAGGACATTTCACCACCTTTGATTTCTGTAGGTCAGAGATTACTCTGGGGGCACCATTACACATGACATAAATCATCAAGTGACATGATTCCAAGCTATTTAACCTTTCAGTGAACAGAAACCATTTAGGCCTAGATGCAGAGATCAAATGTAACAGCTTCATTATGTATTGGTTAATTGACAATAATGCTATGCCTAACTCAATAATTTTTTCAATGTTCTCTCCCCTAGGGGGCAAAATGTATGACGTACATGTTCCTACATTTGCAAGCTTAGCTACAAGGTTAAACAGGGTGATTCCCCTTTCCCTGCAGCCATCCTACAATGTAGCTAGCAAGGAGATAGCCGCTTGGTGTTCTGCACTTGTCTCACTCCAGGCACTTGTCCAAGACAGGTGGTGGCAAGAGGAATGCTAATAGATGGGAGGCCAGTATGCCCCCTCCCTCTGCAGTCCTCTTGCTGCCACTTGCCTGTTAATCCACACCATTAGGACAAAAGTAGATAACAGAATGACTTAATAATTGGAAACTCACCTGTCCAAGGATCCGGTGCTGTCCTGACCCAGGCCGGCTATAAGGGATTTCCGGCAAGAGGAAGCGCGATCAGAAATGCGCATAGGAATTCCCGGAGAAGAATTACCGGTTGTGAGCATGCGCGCAGAAATGCGCGATCACGCATGGCAAAGATTGGCGCCAGACGGCCTATTTAAAGAGCGTCTCTGCCCACGTTGAGTGCTGACTGGTATTCATCTCCCCCATGTCCTGCTTGTTCCTGTGTGATTCCTTTGTTGCTGACCCGGCTTGTTCCTCACCTGACTCTGATTGCTCTCCTGATTGATACTGGTTCCTGACTTCGGCACTGCTCCTGACCTTGGCTTTCCTTCTGATTCTGTACCGTGCTGTCCGACTGTTGATGACCCCGGCTATTCCCATGACACTGCTCCTGTCTCTTACACTCACTACCTGCCTTCCTCTGGTGCATGCATGGCAATCTACAAGACCTGCTCTGCTTGTTACTACTGTGCCTGAATCAGAATATCATCGGTCTTCCAGAGTCATCATCTGCAAGAGCTGCAAAGGACAACTACTGGCGCTCTTGTTCCCCTGGGTCCTAAACTCCCTCTGTTCCAACTCCAGTGGGGTCTGGGCTAGTGATAAGTGAGGCCGACCTTGTCATTTCAGTCTCCCATCAGGTACGTGACACCGGCTCTTTGTTGGTCTTTCGTCCCCAGTGCCGGCATGTTTAGTGTGGGACCCAGCTGTGAATTCTTGCAGTTTCACATCCAGCTTCCCACTGCACATGCACGAGCTTCTCTGTACTTTGTGAATGGCCCATCAGCCTTCTGGGACCTGTGACATGTCCCAGATGGCTGCAGGTTAAGGGGGGGCCTAACTTCTGCTCTGATCATGTAAACCAGGTACCTGCTCCCTGCCCCCTCCAGGGGGGGGGCAGAGAAACAGAACTCTCCCTTTTGGATGAGGTTCTGCTTTTAATCCAACTTACATATACATTGGCTATTTTTCTAAAGACATTTAAATGACTACAAGTTCATCTTGGGATTTCATTTTAAATATCAAAGGTACATTTTTATACATTGTTATGGTGAAGGGGTATTGCATAACATTCTCTTAACAGTGCTTAGGCAGGCAGACTTCCTTTTCACTGATATTGACATTTCTACAGAAAGTCTCATACAGAATGAGATCCAAGGAGTTTGACATGAGGTGTAATAAGAGCATAGACAACATGTCATGCTGATGGGTTATCCGAGCTACATGAAGGGAATGTTTACTCTTACACCACATATAAGCTGTAAGTGCACAGAAAACTGAAAGACTATTAGATTTTCCTGTCTGCATGTGGAAACTTCATTTTATAAAAGAGAAAAGAAAGTTCTCTCAAGGTTTTGATTGCTGTTCTTGACTGTTTTTTTTGAGTTTTAGACTACAGATGAATCTTTTAACATACCTCTTTAGCACATATGACAACAAAAAGCATTTATTCCATAATCCCATTTTCTTTGCTGTAAGATACTGTGACGGACCCCTCTAGATAAGTCTCATAGCTATGCATTAGAGTGCAGAGCTGACCATTAATGGACAGATTTTAAAATTAAAATGCTTCGGAAAAGTCAGGAAAATTCCTACAAAAATTCCCAGAACATTTTCAGAGCACTGGAATGTCCTTATTTTTAACATTTGATTTTGGAGTAAATGGAAACCACATACAATGACAGAAGTTTGCTCATTCAAGAAAAATTGTCCATCCTGCTTCTTCAAATTTTCTCATCACTGTGGTTGAAAATGAACACTGATTTGAACCAGTAATGATTACAAAAATGAAAAAAAAGTTCTTAGAACATTCTTTTCCTAAGAATTTTTGTTCAAAATACAACCCCTCTATGGCCAGCTTCAATAAAACAAGTGAAGAGGGCTACGTTCCAAATGGATAGATCTATTTTAAATCAACCTCTTAAGGATGAATTCACACAGTAACACAGCTTCTGGAGTGATTCTCTGCTCAGCTTCACTAGGGGGCAGTGTGGCGAGTGTTTCAACACATCAGATAGCTCCTTTTTTTTGCCACAAACTTTATATGAAATGTACAATTGTTTCCTGTGTGTCCCTGCGGTGACAGACATTTTATAATGCAGTAAAACATCTGTCACCAAACAGTGTGAATTTAGACCAAAGAGAACACAGAGGAGAGGACTGATGGCAATAAAGAGCACGAAAGTTTTCAAGACAGAAGACTGCACAAAATGACTCAACGGAAGTATGGAATTCCAACATAAAATAAACATAAGAATATAACTTGAATAAAAACCCAAATTTGAAGCACCAATAAAAGTGTCTCTCATTAATTTATAACGGTGGTTGCATTTGCAACAAGTCAATTTAAAAATTCAATTTTAATTACTATCAGGCATGAAAATCTATATTGCATTATAATATATGCTGAGGCATTTTAACTTCAATGACAGAAGACGCTGACGTTTCATACATTAGATGGTAACTTAAGTATGAGATAAGATGTATCATGATAAGGATAAGGAATAAGACATAAAATGTCAAATCTACAGTTAGCTGAAATTCTTTAGTGGTTGTCTATGACAGGCTTTAAAGACACACTTCTGTGTTTAAAATGCTTAAATAAAAGAACAAAAAGGTCACGTTGACAAGGGTGAGCAGGTTGTTAAGATCTCAGACCAGAACACATTGACTGACAGTTCCTGCTCATGAGTAGTTATCTAAATTTGAATAAATAGTCTCATTGGTGGTAATAGTAGACTTAAAGTTTTCTGAGCATTCCCAGTGACTTCGTTTTGGCTCTTTCAACAGTCTTCCTAAAGACTCTAGACAGCACGCAATCAGCTTTTGGAGAATCGTTATACATTTTTACTCTCCTTATCAGAGAATTTTTAACAAAACTGTTGTTCAGAACGCTTTCTTTCTGAATTTTACCTTTAATGCTCAATCACAGACTGATATAAAAGATTCAATGCAGCCATGTGTTCAATATTAGAAAAACAAATATATTCTTTATATACAAGCTGAGTATTCAACCAGATATGAGCCTCTTAGACTTGTTTTCACAGAAGAGTTCAGACTGGATGATTGATCAGCAGCACAAGGAACCAGTGCTGGAGTACTCATGTGCTAAGAAGGGACATTCTGATGTAGGAGATAGCAGACTGACAGATATGGTTTTAGGCTATTTCTCCTTTTCAACCCAGTTGCAGTATATTGGAAAAAAGAAGACCTGTAAGTGTTGCTGAACTGCAGCAGAGGAAAATCAGTATGATTGCTCTAACAGACAGCTGTGCTGTGTGACAGAGCTGTGAAAATCCCAGGACTGGGCAAAAAGAAATATAAATACTTTGGCAGTTATCTGCTCTCATATATGTATTTCATCTTTGTATTTAGCGGTTTGCCGAGAGTTCAATTCAAGGTTTTCAGTTGCCTAATCTACATTTAAAGAAATCTTGCTTTTGTTAGAAGAGACTGAGGAAGGGTTATATCCTCTGTCAGCTGTTTATTGTTGTATGTGTCCCAGGCGGTGACATACACACTTAATAGCTGTGGCCTTGAACAGAAAGTTATAGAAATCCAAACTTTTACAGTTATCACTAAAGCAAGAGTTCAGAGGAAATGATCCAATAGCAATACTCCGTTTCAGTGGCAACTGCTTAGGATGGGAATTTTCCTGACTTTGGGGAGATTTCCTCTAATTGCTTGTTGGGTCTAGAGGACAGAAATTTTGTGTTGTGTCCTAGCACCTTAAACATCCCTTTCATGGTGATTTATTTTAATGTGATTTAGGATGTGGTGCCTCTTCTGTAAGCCCACAGATTTTGACCACTAAATATACAGCCTATTATTTTTTTGTTATGCTGTTTATTTATTTAGTCATATACAATAATATATGTGCAGATGAATGCGCTCAGATGGATACTTGCTTTTTTAATTTCAGCGGTTTAGATTGAGCTGAAACATACTGCTTGTCTGCAATGGTTAAATGGGGCAACAGTGAAACAAGTGGAACATTATGTCAATATACACTATATTGCCAAACGTATTGGGACGCCGGCCGTTTCACGCACATCAACTTTAATGGCATCCCAGTCTTAGTCCGTAGGTTTTAATATTGAGTTGGCCCACCCTCTGCAGCTGTAAAAGCTTCAACTCTTCTGGCAATGCTGTCCACAAGGTTTAGGAGTGTGTCTACAGGAATGTTTGACCATTCTTCCAGAAGAGCATTTGTGAGGTCAGGCACTGATGTTGGAAACTAAAGCCTGGCTCGCAGTCTCTGCTCTAATTCATCCCAAAGGTGTTCTGTTAGGTTGAGGTCAAGACTATGTGCAGGCCAGTCAGTTTCCTCCACCCCTAACTTTCTCATCCATGTCTTTATGGACCTTGCTTTGGGCACTGGTGTGCAGTCATGTTGGAACAGGAAGGGGACAACCCCAAACTGTTCCCACAAAGTTGGGAGCATGAAATTGTCCAAAATGTCTTGTTATGCTGATTCCTTAAGAGTTCCCTTCACTGGAATTAAGGGGCCAAGCGCAACTCCTGAAGAACAACTTCACACCATAATCCCCCACCAAACTTTACACTTTAGCAAAATGCAGTCAGGCAAGTACCATTCTCCTGGCAACCACCAAACCCAGACACATCTATCAGATTGCCAGACAGAGAAGCATGATTTGTCACTTCAGAGAACACGTCTCCACTTCTCAAGAGTCCAGTGGTGGCGTGCTTTACACCACTGCATCTGATACTTTGCCTTGCACTTGGCAATGCAAGGCTTGGATGTAGCCACTTGTTCATGGAAACCACTCGAAGTTTGAAGGTCTTTAGCTATTGACTCTGCAGACAGTTGGCGACTTCTGCGCACTGTGCACTTCAGCATGCACTGACCCTGCTCTGTCATTTTACTTGGCCTACCACTTTGTGGCTGAGTTGCTGTTGTCCCCAGTGGCTTCTGCTTTGTTATAATACCACTAACAGTTAACCGTGGAACATTTAGTAGCAAGGAAATTTCACAGATGCACAGGTGGCAACCTATCACGGAACCCCGCTTGAATTCACTGAGCTCCTGTGAGCAATCCATTCTTTCCCAAATGTTTATAAAAGCAGTCTGCATGCCTAGGTGCTTGATTTTATACACCTGTGACCATGGAGGTGATTGGAACACATCAATCCAATGATTTGGAAGGGTGTCCCAATACTTTTGGCAATATAGTGTATATTAAGCAGATGAAGTAATATACCAACTGGCAACCTTCAACTGTTATCCCCAGCAAGCTTCAGATGTAGCAGATAAAAGGTTTTGCTTTAAATAAAAACATGTTTTATTTGGATTATATGCATATAGTATAGTGTCCTCAACAGATTTCTCTCTGGCTGTGACAGCTTTAGAAAGTTACTGTATACTGTTGCACAGAGCCAAGAGTAACACTGCCTCAAGAAATACCAGATGGCGTAATGTTGCTAGGTTTTAACCTATGTGCAGATTTGACAATTTAACTGCAGTAAATGTAATTATTGAATCTCATTCAAGTCAGTAGGCTAGCTACACATATTAATATTTTCAGTGTAACAATGGTTATATTATTTACTATGCAAATTGCTTTTATAAATACATTTGTGTGCCATGCAGTGATATAGTTTATGCAGAAGCAAGAGCCTGTATAGTTCCTGCATCATTTATTTAGACAGTTGTAGCCTAATGGAGTTTAGAGGCCTCGCTATCTAGTCAAGGAATCCAGGCAAATTCTTGCATTGCCTCTAAAGCGAATATGGTTCAATTGGATTTCAAGTGCAAAAAAGCACAGCAGCATAGAATGTGTTCACATGGGTGTCTTTATTTCTTCACAATCAGGAAAAGATTGAAAGTAAATGTATGTAATGCAACTGCAGTTTTAACTCTTCTATGCTCAGTTTGCAGAAAATACATGATCAGATTTGATGTCTTCTTGTCAGGAACAAGTAATGGCAAGCAATGTGAATATTGTAATAGCAAATAATGGGAAATGTAAAGTAACTGAAAAAGGTCTTTGCAAGAGGTTGAAAAATGTCCAATAATAGCATGTAAACGCCCTGCTTTTTCCTGCTTCTCATTCCATTAACCACTTCCTGACGGCCCTATAGCAGAACTACTGCTATAGGGCAGCAGGGCTTCACAAAATCACGTATATGTATGCGATTTTGTAATTCTGGATAGGGGGTGTGTGAGCGCCCTACCCAAGATGCCATTGGCGGCTACAGCTGTTGATCACAATGCAGATCTCTCCCCTGTCAGCTCCTGCACCCTTCTTTGTATTGCTCTGTATAGCATAGCAGAGCAATACAAAGCAGTGTTCTTACACAGTAAAACACAGCACACAGGGAAACACATAGCGCACACAGTTAACCCTTTGATCGCCCCCAATGTTAACCCCTTCCTGCCCAGTGTCATTAGTACAGTGCCAGAGCTTTTTATTAGCACTGATCATTGTATTGGTGTCACTGGGGATGTCAGTGACAGTCAGTTCCCACCCAGTGTCAAAATGCCCGCTGCAGTCCTGCTATAAGTAGGTGATAGCCGCCATTACTAGTATAAACATTTTTTTTTCTAAATTCCAGTACACACATACATATATATACACACACACACACACACACACACACATACACACACATATATATATATATATATATATATATATATATATATACACATACACACACACGGCCATTTGTAGATGCTATAACTTTCATTTAAACCCCTTCATTTACATGTGTTGGGATGTAGCAGAAATACATTTTGGCCTACATTTATGACAATTTTATTTTTAAATTATTTTTTTCTGGATATGTTTTATAGCAAAAAGTAAAAAATATTGTTTTTTTTCCACAATTGGCAGTCTTCTTTTGTTTATAGAGACTAGATTAAATTCCACCAAATGAAAGCTCTATTTGTGGGGAAAAAAGGATATAAATGTAATTTGGGTGCAGCTTTGCATGACTGTGCAATTGTCAGTCAAAGTAACGCAGCGCTGTATCGCAAAAAAATGGCCTGCTCAGGAAGGGGGGGGGGAGGGTAAATCCTCTGAAGGGCAAGTGGTTTAAAGACAGAAGATAGCAAGAAAAAGTTACTACGTGTTGTTGCATAGTTACAATAGTCAGCCGTATTTTCTAAAACAGAAGTATAAAAAGGAAAAAAAACTTGTAGGTACAGTCAAAACTGAAGAAGTTTTGAAACAGAAAATAAACATTGAGATGTATATGGGAAGTAGTGATGAGCGATTTGTGCATCATTTTACAATGATTTCATGGAACATCCCACAAATCAAATTGCAAACCTAATGTGAAGTCTACATGAAAAAATAAAAAAATGCACATTTCCCTTTAAACAACATTCTTGGGGATGCCTTAAACTTGCCTGTGAAGTGGCTTACCTATAGGATGTACTAAAGCAAAAGTGATATTTAGTAAGAAAGAACATACCCTTTGCCACAAAAAGACATTTCTGGTGGCTGACCTGCTTCAATTTGTAAACAAAGAAGCCATTGGATCCCTGATGACATCGCTGACATCAATGATGTCAGCCAATAACAAAAAACAAAAAAAAAAAAATAGAAGCTGTGGGTTTTTCCCTAAAAATCCATAAAGAGCCTTATCCTTAGTGAGGGTCTGGAATACATTTTAAGAGGGCAACTAAGCAAAAACATCAAAATCCACGTCGGACCCTTATCTGAGCATAGTCTGGCTGGCCAGAAAAAGGGAGTGGCAATGAGCGCACAGTCCCCAACCTGCTGAACCATACCAAGCCACATGCCCTTCACATAGGGAAGATACCCTGTCAAGACCCCATATCCACTTGAAGAGCGCAAAACGTATGTAAACTTTTCAAGTGCCTCCACCCCTTCGTGCTCATGCACAGAAGGGAAACGCATAAGTAAATCATGCAAGCTTATGTAAATGGTGTTCTCTGCACACATGTGAGGTATCACCACAAATGTTACAGTGAGAGCAATAGTTCTAGAACTACACCTCCCCTGTAACTCTAAACAGGTAATCTTTAAAAATTTTTAAAACGTTGCCTATGAAGATTTTTTGTACTGTAGTTTGTCGCCATTCCACAAATGTGCACAATTTTAAAGCGTGGCATGTTAGGTTACTCTCCATAACATCCTCTTTCAGATTTTACAAAAAATTGGGATATATATTGTGTTCTTTTTAAAATCACTAAAGTGTATTTTTTCCACAAAAATTGCTTTTGAAAAACCGCTGCGCAAATACCATGTGACATAAAAAATTGCATTAATTCTCTAGGGTCTTTGCTAATATATATATATATATATATATATATATATAATTGTTTATTTACTTATTATGTTTGGGGGTTAGAAGTAAGTTTCTAGCAAAAAATACAGATTTAAAACTTGCAAACAAAATGTCCCTGCATTCTTGGCCCAACAACTGTGGGGGTTTGCAGAGGGGGACATATTGGAAATTAAAATTCCCTTCTAAAATGAGGTCTCCAAATATCCAGCATGTGAATAGTACCCCTGGTTACTCATTCACAAAAAGAAAATGAAAGAGTAAATACACATGCTCACACACACCCATGATACACATAGTGATAAAATCCTTTATTAAAAGGAAGTCAATAAACAAAAAATTGTTGAAACATTTTGTTGAAATCCTGATGACCTGTCAACAAAGAAGAAGACCCACACAAGGCGACTCTCTTCTGGTGGACTCTTTGCACCAGAAAGCTATCCAGCTGGTGATGCTGCCTTATGTCAATAACCGTATTAAGTCAATGACGTCACCTGGGATGCTGGCTGATGTGTTTACAATTTGAAACCAGCCAATAGGCTGCCAAAGTAGATATACACCTACAAACCTATGGTGTTATGTAGATGCTTGTGTTCTAATAATCAACAACACTTGCAACCCACACAGTGAGAAGTTGTAATACTGCCACTAAATAAATATGTTCCTGCTGCAGCAGTAGAAGGTTTCATCAGGCAAACATGGCTAAATCTGCCCATTTAGTTTGCTCTGTCTGCGAATCAAGAATAGCAAGAGTTGGAGCAGGGGCAGACTGACAACTCATTGGGCCCCTGGGCAATAGGGGATCATGGGGCCCCTGTGTCCTTGCCCAAACTCAAAAAAGCCTATGAAAAAGGTACCAGGGGCATCTCATGGGGCCCCCTACTGACCCAGGGCCCTCGGGCAGTGCCCGAGTTTCCAAATGGTCAGTCCGCCCCTGAGTTGGAGTCATCCCAGCATCACTCTGAACTCAAATCTCATTTGTAACAGAGAGCATATCTGACTAATACATTTTTTCATACATACTTTGTTGTAGTGCAACAAAACTGATGTTGATGCTGGAAGAACTAAATGGACAGGTTAAAATGCATCTAAATTTGCAAAAAGAATACCTGTTTGCAAATACTCTTACTGTACTTTAGATCAGGTAAGTGATGATTTCCTGCTAAAGGTTATTCTAACAAGCCTTTTGTTAAGATCCAATCTTAGTTTTTTGATCAGAACTGATTTCAGGTTTACAAATTTACTTTCCACATGGAACACTTGAATTTACAGATGAAACGCGCAGGACGGAGCTCCGTACACATGCTACTACGCATGCACGACTGGCCAGTGGCCATTTTGGAAACTGGAAAATTGGATTTTTTTTCTTTATCCATGCATAATGATGGTAGCTTTCATGTGAGTGCAACCATACTTTAAATAAATGTTGATTTAATGGTTTTACACTATGTGGAGCACTCTTTCTTTACATGTTTCCTACTACGAGTTTTGAGCCTTATGCTGAGTGGTTCAGCTACCCTAAGTAAGATCCCTTGTTTGGAAGATCTTTATCTACTTTTTTGGTGATGTGCAGGAGGATTCGAGCGATCGACTTTCTGGGTTGTTTAACAAAACAAGATTGACCACTTTTAACAGGGGGTCATGCCTTTCTGGTAAGCCTTTTTGGGTGGTTGGTGACACAACTGTCCTTGGATTTCCTTTGTTTCATCACAGCCTCTGGGACTGACTTTATTTTGGATGGACTATTTGACACATTTTTCACGGTTTTCTTATAATTAACTGTCACTTTAAGGGCTGCACTCCTATGTATAGATTATCTATTTTTGTAGCATTTCATATGCAAAATTAAACAAAAATACTGCACAACTTTGGGCTAAAAGAAGCCATTTGTTGCTAATGATTGGTATTAACTGAAAGATTATATAAGGTGCTATTAATGACAGCAGAATTCATATCCTTTTAATGAAATGACAAAATTAACTTTCCTTCAAAAAAGATTATTGCATGTTGATATTTTTGTCTGGCAAGTGAACATTTCAGTAAACAAATTAAATAAATACAATTAAAATAAAATAAATAAATGAACAGAGGTAAACATTTTCATTTTACAAGTGTTATTAGAAACAAAGCATAGAAACATAGAAGCATAGAACACACACACACTATATTGCAAAATGTATAGACACCTGCCTTTACCCACACATGAACTATACTGGCATCCCAGTCTTAGTCCGTAGGGTTCAATATCGCATTGGCCCATCCTTTGCAGCTATAACAGCTTCAACTCTTCTGGGAAGGCTGTCCACAAGGTTTAGGAGTGTGTCTTTGGGAATGTTTGACTGTTCTTCCAGAAGCGCAGTCTCCTCTCTAATTCATCTGGGTTGAGGTCAGGACTCTGTGCAGGCCAGTCAGGTTCCTCCACCCCAAACTCGCTCATCTGTGTCTTTATGGACCTTGCTTTTGGCACTGGTGCGCAGTCATGTTGGAACAGGAAGGGGCCATCCCCAAACTGTTCCCACAAAGTTGGGAGCATGAAATTGTCCAAAATGTCTTAGTATGGTGCTGCCTTAAGAGTTCCCTTCACTGGAACTAAGGGGCCAAGGCCATCCCCTGAAAAGCAACACCATAATCCCCCTCCACCAAACCTTACACTTGGCACAATGCAGTCAGGCAAATCCGCTCTCCTGGCAACTGCCAAACCAAGACACGTCCATCAGATTGCCTGACAGAGAAGCGTCATTTGTCACTCCAGAGAACACGTCTTCACTGCTCTAGAGTCCAGTGGCGGCGTGCTTTATACCACTGCATCCGACGTTTGCATTGCACTTGGTGACGTAAGGCTTGGACGCAGCTACTCGGCCATGGAAACCCATTCCATGAAGCTCTCTACACACTCTTCTTGTGCTAATCTGAAGGCCACATGAAGTTTGGAGGTTTTTAGCTATTGACTCTGCAGACAGTCGGCAACCTCTATTCACTGTGCACTTCAGCATATGCTGACCCCACTATCATTTTAAGTGCTGTTGTTCCCATTTGATTCCAAAATGTTATAATACCATTAACAGTTGAGCATGGAATATTTAGTAGCAAGGAAATTTCATGGGTGGACTTACTGCACAGGTGGCAACCTATCAAGGAACCCTGTTTGAATTCACTGAGCTCCTGAGAGCGACTTGTTCACAAATGTTTGTAGAAGCAGTCAGCATGCCTAGGCGCTTGATTTTATATACCTGTGGCCATGGAGGTGATTGGAGCACCTGAATCCAATTATCTGGAGGGGTATATATTAATATAATAAGCTCTCACCTCAACGACAACAACCTCCTCGATCCCCTACAGTCCGGCTTCCGTCCCCTACACTCCACTGAAACTGCCTTACTCAAATTCTCCAACGACCTGCTAACCGCCAAAGCTAATGGCCACTATTCAGTGCTCCTACTCCTTGACCTCTCCGCAGCCTTCGACACAGTCGACCACCCCTTCCTCCTCAAAAAACTACACTCCCTCGGCCTCAGAGATTCTGCTCTCTCCTAGCTCTCATCCTACCTGTCCCAACGCTCTTTCAGCGTTACCAATAATGCTACCACCTCCCCCTCACTCCCCCTCTTTGTTGGGGTCCCTCAAGGCTCCGTCCTCGGGCCCCTTCTCTTCTCCATCTACACCTCCTCCCTTGGCCAACTCATACACTCTCATGGCTTCAACTACCACCTATATGCCGACAACACACAAATTATCTCTCAACCCCCCACCTCACCCCCTCAGTCTCCGCCCGAATCACACACCTACTGAGCGACATAGACTGGATGTCGCTCCACTTCCTTAAACTGAACCTCTCCAAAACCCAGTTTTTTGTCTTCCCTCCAGCCAGCACACCCCCCCCATTGACTTCATCATCTCCAACAACGCCATTATCAAACCCGCCCCGCAGGTCAGAGAACTTGGTGTCATTCTGGACTCCAACCTATCCTTCCAGCCCCAAGTCCAGTCTTTAACAAACTCATGCAGACTCCACCTCCGCAACATCACCAAAATACGCACATTCCTAACCTCAGAAACCACTAAACAGCTCATCCACTCCCTCATCATATCACGACTCGACTACTGCAACTCCCTCCTCACTGGCCTGCCTCGCCGCTGGCTATCCCCGCTTCAGTCGATCCTGAATACGGCTGCCAGACTCATTCACCTTTCCAACCGCTCCGTTTCCGCCACCCCCCTCTGCCAATCCCTCCACTGGCTTTCGATTGTGCAATGGATCAAATTCAAAATCCTAACACTGACGTACAAAGCTGTCCACCATACTGCCCCGAACTACATCACCGACCTAATATCCAAGTACCGCCCAACACGCACACTCCGCTCCTCACAAGACCTCCTTCTCTCTGGTTCCCTGGTCTCCTCCTCCCATGCCCGCCTCCAGGACTTCTCCAGGGTGTCACCCATCCTCTGGAACTCCCTGCCCCAACCCATCACATTATCACCTACTCTCCACTCCTTTAGGTGCTACCTGAAAACCCACCTCTTCAGGGAAGCCTACCCCACCCCCTGCTAACTTGCCGACCTCCTCCACTCTTCCTACTACTCCATCCCCCACAGCTTTCTCCTCCTGTACCACTATCCCCTCCCTCCTACATTGTAAGCTCGAAAGAGCAGGGCCCTCGATTCCCACATGTTTTGCATTGTATTGTATGGTTATTGTTCTGTCCCCCATTGTAATGTACAGCACTGAGCGAACTATTGGTGCTTTATAAATACTGTATAATAATAATAATAATAATATTTGGTTTACTCATCACCGCCATCCAAAAATTCAAATGGGCATTTACTGTTCAACATATAATTCCCAGCAGCCATATCATAACCCAATGACAATATAAAATTTACAATTTATTTTCACTCTTCAGGAAAATCCTTTAGTGTGACAACTGGGTGACATATTACAGGGAGACAGTGAGTCAGTGGGTGGAAGAATCTATGTTCCAAGGATTGTTCAAGCAATGATCATTTGTAGTTGGATGAGTACTTCATTTGTGGGTGTTATAGCAATGTACATGACAGATTTATGTACTCATTAGAATCTTCAACCTAACACACTGACTTAATGGATTTTGTATTCAATGTATATATAAAAAGTACAAAAGGTTATTTCCTTTACTGTATACTTTTCCAAAAAATGTCAGTAACACTCACGACACATTACAAACATATCTTCTGCCTTTTCATTCCATCACCTGACAGCCAAGGATAGCTGAGCACTAAAGAGATATATTCTGTATTTTCAGTGAGAAATATTTTCAGTTATATTACTGTATTTACAATAAAGTAATTTTGATTATATGACTTTTAGATTTTTTATTAAAAAAGAGAGAAGCAGTGCCATATAAGTGAGCAATATAAGCAAATAATTTATTTCTACAACATTGGCAACTCACAATAATAGGTGTCAAATAAGCACTTGTTGAGCTGGTGTCAACTGCTGTGCAACTCCCGCTGCAAGCAGGTCACCAATGCACTGTCTTTAGCTGTGCTGGTGGTTCCCAATACTGCCTGATCGGTATGGATCCACAGGGCAGGTGGGAGTGATGTCAGGTTTAGATACAGCAGCAGTAGGGGTGGCACACATTCAGAGCATACATGCTCCATCAGGCAATAGAGGGAACATATATTGGCAAATGATAGTTGCAGAATATAGGGCCTAGCCAACTCATGGAGAGGCCCAAGTGTCATTATAGATTAGTACAAAAACATATCAAGCTTCCCTCTCAAACTAATTAGACCAAGCGCTCTTAAATTAAATTACAATAAATAAAATACAACAAATAAGGAGGATATTAACCACTTGCTCTCCAGAGGATTTACCCCCCTTCACGACCAGGCCATTTTTTGCTGTTTGGCACTGTGTTATTTAAACTAGTAATTGTGCGGTCGTGTAATGTATCCAAATGAAATAAGTCCTTTTTTTCACACAAATAGAGCTCTCTTTTGGTGGTATTTGGTCACCTCTGTGTTTTTTACTTTTTACACTAACAAAAAAAGACCGAAAATTTTGAAAAAAAATATATATATATTTTTCACTTTTGGTTATACAAAATATCCAATCAACTAAAAGTTAGTTATAAATTTAGGCTAAAATGTATTCTGCTACATATCTTTGGTAAAAAAAAAAAAAATCTCAATACATGTATATTAATTGGTTTGTGTAGAAGTTATAGCGTCTACAAACTGTGGTATATGTATTGGAATTTACGTAGCTTTTACTTTCTGACTGCCTATCACATTTCTTAAGGTGCTAAAATGCCAGGGCAGTACAAACCCCCACACATTATTCTACTTCTCCCAAGTATGGGAATACCACATGAGACTTTTTGGTAGTCTAGCTACATACAGGCCCCCAAAATCCAATGACCACCTCCAGGCTCTCAAAAGGGCATATTTCTTCATATCACTTTCCCACTACCTACCTAAATGCCAGGAAAGTACAAAACACCCCCCCCCCCATGACCCCTTTTTGAAAGTAGACACACCAAGAAATTTGATAAGAGGCATGGTGAGTATTTTACAGATATCATTTTTGTCACAGGGTTTTGAAAAATAAAAACATTTTTGTTTTCTTTCTTCCTATTCCAAAAACACGTGGCAACAAATGAGATCTGTAAAACACTCAACATGCCTTTTTGCAAATAGCTAAAAGTGTCTACTTTCCAGAAAGGGGTCATTTGGAGGGGTTCTACTACCCTGGCATTTCAAGGCCAACATTAAAAGCTTATGTCACACATCACCCACTCTTGAAAACTAAGCCTTTTCTGACAATTTTTGTTCACATAAAAAAAAACAAAAAACAAACTTTGTTTTCTAGAAAATTACTTCGAACCCCCAAACATTATATATTGTTTTTAAAGCAGAGGCCCTACAGAATAAAACAGTGGGTGTTGAATATTTTATGTTGCAAAGTATTTGCGCAGCGATTTTTCAAACGCAAATCTTTTAGGAAAAATACTCTTTCGATTTTAATGCACAAAAACAATATATCGCCAATTTGTTTGATAACATATAAAATATCATTTTACACCGAGTAAATAGACGCCAAACATGACATGCTTTAAAATTGTGCATACAACAAATGGCAACAAAGTACATACATAATTATTATTGATAGGTGACACTTTAAAGGTTTTTACAGGTCACCAATTTATATTTACACAGGAGGTCTAGTGCTAGAATTACTGCCCTCGACCTGACATTCATGGTGATACCCCACATGCATGGTGCAACCGCTGTTTACATACTGTCACGTAGTCAACGTTTGCGGGTGTTTTTTTTTTGTTTTTTTCTCGTTATTTTGATTTTTTTTAATTATTTTTACACTGTCCCTTTCCTTTTTTTTTTCTTAAATCACTTTTATTGCTATCACAGGGAATGTAAATATCCCCTCTGACAGCAATAGGTATTGACATGTATTCTTTTTTGAGAAATCTGGGGTCTATTAGACTCTAGATATCTCCTGTGCCCTTACATCATCTGATCTCACCAAGATTCCCAGTGTACAAATGGCGTTTATATCCTGCAAAACAGAAGTGATGAAATGCTCGTAGCTTCCAATTTATTAGACTATAGAGATGATTGTAGTCATTCTGGTCTCTGATCAGCTCTATAGTCAGCCAGCGGATCTACAGGATGCATTCTCGGATTCCCCTGTGGGACAGGAGAGCCCAAGAAAACTGTGGAAGGCAGCAGGGGAGGGGTATCCCTTACCGCTGCTCGGAAAAACAATTCAGCAGTTAATTGCACACTAGGATTGCTTTTAATTAAAAGCCAACCACCAGCTGCAAAAAACTATACCACGATGATGCCTGTAGCTGCAGGTATCATCCTGGTACAACCACTCAATGTCCAGCGACATACCAGTACATTGCTGGTCCATGTTGGGCATATATGTAGCAGCAGAGAACATGGGCATATGATGAATCGAGTCTGTGGACCAATATGACCGCAATTCATTCTTTTTTGTAATGCCCATGTTGAGGGTTAGGCCCCAAAAAATTTTAAATTCACAAACTGTGATAGGTTTCCATGCAAATTGTCTGACAAGAGCTGAATTTGGGTTGTTGACGATGTATTGTTGTGCGTATAAATTTCCTTGGCCCAGAATCAATTGGTACATAACTTCCGTGAAAAACAGCGAAGAGCTAAACGTTAGTGCTGGCAGCGAACAGGGCCGGTCCTGTTAACACTGTGTTTTTGGGGACACTATACAAAGGAGGCACTAGTATAGTTCTGTTCATGATCATTATATTGATCTGTACAAACACTATACTAGTAAGGGGGTGATCAGTGACATATAGCCTGAGTGCGATAGTGTGCGGGCAATCTAACACTAGCTGACCCTGGCTGGGAGGGGAGCTTACCGACAATGGCGTTATCTGATGTCGCTAGTGGCAGGAATACAGTGATCAGTGAAAACTTTTATATACAGACACTGTACTAATGGCACTGGCTTGTGTTAGTACAGCCAGAGTGACTTATGGGTACATCGCTTTGCCTGTAGCTGCCACCCGGCCACAGTACATGGTGGGCAGGAAGCGGTTAAGGTACAATTATGCAAATTTGGCATGTATTGCACTATAGCAGGGGTGGGCAACTGTGGCCCTCCAGCTGTTGGTGAACTACAAGTCCCATCATGCATCTGCCTTTGGGAGTCATACTTGTAACTGTCAATTTTGCAATGCCTCATGGGACTTTTAGTTCTACAACAGCTGGAGGGCCACAGTTGCCCACCCCTGCACTATAGCATAGAGACCTGTATGAGTAAATAGGTATGTAAAAATAGAAATGTTTATGCATAAACCGGTGACTTCATATTATTGAAAATGTGTATACAAAAATTCTAGATGATAACAATAATGCCACCTATGCCATTTGGGAAAAAGAAAATAATGTAGAGCAAAAGAAAATAAATAAAACAGAAATATAATGAGAATCGTGGAAGAATGGCCAGCTACTGGAAATATTAGCAAATGGATGTAACTATATATAAGCTGAAGCACTAGATGGATCAAGTGAGTAGGTGGAATTGTAGAGTATATGATTATCACTAGCTGATACAAACAAGACATATGGTGTACACACAAACCTGTAACATGTGGATCAATTATAGTGCCAAGAAAATGAGGGCAAAAAATGGCACCAAGAGACAGATGGGAGGAGTGATTGAACCCCCCCCATAAAACTCCATCACTAAAAGACTGTCAGCTTGCCTCCCAAAAAAGGGGAGAACAATGGTGGCATTGCCAAGGAGACACATCCGTAAAATATTTAGAGAACTGTGCTGACTTCAAGTTCCTCATTCAATCCACCAGCAGCTAAAGTGTTCAAGGCATGGATCCAAAATGTCTTGTTGTTAGGTCACGGGATATGGCCTCAATGACTCAGAATATCAGACCAAGTATTGTTGGATTATCCCTTAACCACCTGTGGACTGTAAGGACTTTACTTGTGTGAATAATTTTTTTGTTTTTACAGGTCTTTCCTTTGTTTTTCTTAATGTAATAAGTAAAGAGAATTCTAGTTCACTAAGGCCTGGTTCCCACTTGTGCAGGTGGTTGCAGGTGTGGAAATCACAGTGGTTCCCAAACCCACAACCACCTGCAGCCACATCGCACTGCTCTGTAAAGATGCGCAGGGCTGCCATTCATTCTTAATGCTACCCCCATACATCTCAATCTGCAGTGGGTTTGCGGGTGCGAGAACCGCAGGGAAATCGCATGGTGTAATAATATTTAGAAAAAGCCTCATGCATCTTTTTTCTGAGGGAAATACAGGCACAGCAGCCCATTCAAATGAATAGGCAGCTGTGTCTGTGGAAACATGGGCTTCAAACTCGCTAAGTGTGAATCTAGACTAAAGGCAGGGTAAATCAGCTACAACAATGACTTCCTAACAAATTGTAAGATGTGTTATCAATCTCATTTTACAGTCGATTTACTTAACCACCTCCCGTTCGGCCGTTGTATATAAACGGCTGGACGGTGGCACTGCAGGGTCAGGTGGCCGTTTATAAACAGCCTCCCCGCACCCTGCTTGTGTGCGCTCCACCGTGATCCGGTGCCCGCTGTGTCCTCTGGACACAGTGAAACACCGATCGTCGGACGGGACCTCTGTACGAGATCCCAATCATGAGATCACTGATTGGCCAATCAGTGATCACATGCAAAGTAGTAAGCATTGCTTACTACGTGTGAAATCTGTTAATGATCACAGAGGTCACATGGTACAAGGCTATTCACATTAGCCTTGTACCATGTGACAAGCTGTGACCAATCACAGCTCACTCAGTAGTTCTCAATGGCTGTAAGAATGCAGACCGATAGAAAGAAACAATTGCTTTTGCATCCTATATGGGTGTAAAAGCAATCAATGTAAAAAAAAAAGAAAAAAAAAGAAAAAATCTTCATCACCCCCCACAAGTAGTACAGTGTCACCATGGTGACACTGTACTGCTAGGGTGCATGTAAAAAAACAAAACAAAACAAAACAAAAAACAAAAAAAACAAAAAAAAAAAGTAGAAAAAAGTTTAAACATTATAATTTTTGGTTATAAACTAATTTGGCAAATTTGTTTTTTTTTTTTTTACTAAAAAGATAACGGAATAAATTTTGGCCAAGATTTATTAAATATTTATTTGCAAAATTTTATAAAAATTTTCAAAATTTTTGGACTTTTTCATTTACATAGCAGAAAAAAAAAATCCCAGCGGTGAATAAATACCACCAAAATAAAGCTTTATCTGTCTCAAAACAATGGTAAAAAATTCACATGGGTGCAATGTTGCATGACCGCACAATTGTAATTCAAAGTGCGATAGCGCTGAAAGTTGTAAATTGTCCTGGACAGGAAGGGGGTAAAAGTGTCCGGGCAGGAAGTGGTTAAGTCAAACAGCTTGTTTACTTAGCAATGGAATTTTCACTATGTAAGAGAATTTTCCCTTTGCAAAGTGAATTTTCACAACATTCACTAAGCTAAGAATAATGTGCAAAAAAAAACAAAATTAAAAAAAGAAAAAAAAAGTGTTTTTTGCTGTACATGATTGGATGAAGGACATCAGCAGATCTTTGACCAATTCACTAAGCTAAGAGAAAAATGTTCTTGCAGAACGAAAATTCCTTTGCAGTGAAGTGAGTAACCCAGTTTAAGTAATTCAATCTCATGTCTGCAAATGATGGGGCTGACTCTTGAATGTCCCCACACAGAAAGCCCACAAAGTGCTGTAGGACAAAGTCAGGGGGACATGGCTTGGGAGTTCCACATAGTGTTTCTGAGGATGTTGTATGTGAATTATAGTGAAAGCATTATTATTCCCTTCCTTCACATAACACCCTCTTGACTTCACATGGACATCTTCTACTCTCTAGAAAGGAGGCCTTACAGAGAGAAAGCAAGGCCATCATAAGAAATTGGTTTTGCCTTCTTTCATACAATGCTGAAGGTATAGAGCCGAGATGATTTTTATTAGGAACAAAAAGCAGATATTAACTAAAAAGACAATTGATAAACTCAGTAGAGCTCCCACCTGGCAGAAAGAGAAAGGTGAAAATAAAAAGGTATATTTGTAAAAGTGCTCAACATTCCTGGTAACAAGGAACTGTGGAACGTCACATAAACACTTATTGTTTACATTTGATAAAAATCCTGATTAAATCCAATGCTGCTTTGACTTACTGATTCATTGCTAAGAAAGTGAATATCTGAAAATTACAAAAAAGTTTCTTACTTTCTTATAGTGAGGTTGAAGCGGCTTTCAAAAAAATCTTTGACCAGAATTATATTTCATAAAGGTGATCGTATCCTAAAATTCTAGTCAAATTCACATAAATACAGTTAGTAATGATCTAATCAAAATTGCTGATTCAAGCATTTTTGGATTGCCTAAATACTTGCATGCATATCTGTCTAACCTGCAGAGAATTGTGCAAGAGATCAATAATATACCAATCTGCATACATAAATTCAAAATGAAAAAAAAAAAAGTTTAAGATCTTTGATCTGTAAAATTGCTCCTTTATTACATTTAAAACAGTGTAATGCACCAAAAGAGTTACACAGTAATGGCTATAGCAGAGGGAGAGTAGCAACACATTTCAGAATTTGCAGCTCTATACAATGAATGCCAATGGCCCTCCTCACAGAGAACATCACCATTTATCTTTTCCCTCACAAAAGTTTTTTCTTATATGATTTTTTGTCTTTCTTCCCAGTTTAATAGCATTTGAGTTGTTAACATATTATATTTTTGTTATGGCATGATTTTGAAATTCATAATGAATTAAAGAGAATTTAAATACTGTATGTGTGGAGTTATTTAAATGCATATGGTTTGCGGTTTATTTACTTATATATTTATGTTTGCATGTTTAGACATGTAAATGTACATTGTCACATGCAGTATCTTGTTCCAAATTTAATTGACCTTCTTAATACCTGTAACCTGTACCAAAGGAGAAACCGAATTTAAATAAAACAAATTCTAAAACAAATATGTTTTTGATTTTTTTCTTTGCTTTCCAAATAACATGTAAAGTACAAAAAGGGAGAAAAAAATGTTGCTTCTAGATTATATATTGTAATATTTCTATGAATAATTTAATGCTTGAATGAAGGACAGTAAGCAAGGATGGTATTTGAGATTTCTGCATAATTTAATGGTCTGCATGTGTAGACTAATAATTCATGTATAAGAACAGAAAACATCCCTTCTTCCTTGCCTTAGTGAAACAATATATTCTGCCCTTTTATTAAAGAGGGAGAAAAAACGCACATAATTTAATTTGTTCATATAATTTATTATACAAAAGAATTTACTATAAAATATATAATACATTTTTAACATATGAAACATTTTAACAACTAAATAGAGAATATCACACTATATTGCTTATTGACTCTCTGTTGATTTCATTTATAAATCACTTAATAACAGAGTATGTTAACTCTGGAGCATTAGTATCAAGTAGTGTTGGGCTACATGTTGGAGTTGAACCTTAGTTCAACTCGAATAGTTCGGTGAACACACGAACGGCAAGGGCGTTCAGTAGGCTGCCATACCCCGCAATGCACTGCGCCCTGACAGTGCACTGTGATTGGCCAAACCAATGCACCTGACCACAGGTCAGGTGCAATGCTTTGGCCAATCACAGCGCATGATGACCCCGATCCCCTTGTGACATTGACGTTGTATTTAAGAACGGTCATCACATTGCAGCTGTCAGATGGCGGGAGCCAGCATCAACATCGGAGCTATTTTTTTTTGTTTCTCTTTTCTGGTCGGCGATGGTGGAGGGCATCTTGATTGGATCTAATTCAGGGGACATTTTCTTAATAAGGACTTGTCAAAGACTGCCTACTCTCTTTTTACACTACACTTTTTTTTGTGAATTACTTGCAGTACCATGTATCCCATACTCATTCACATGGGGGAGTGGGATCTTGGGGCCCCTTTGTTAGAGGGGGCTTCCAGATTCCAATAAGCCCCCTGCCTGCAGACTCCCACAACCACTGGCCATGATTGTGGAGAAGAGGCCCTTGTCCCCATCATCATGGGGACAAGGTGCATTTGGGAGGCCCCCTGCCCCAAAGCACCCCCCCATGTTGAAAGCATGTGGCAGCATGCTCTGATAAGGGTCTGGTATAGATTTTGGATCAAAATCCAAAATCAGACACAAAGGGCTTGGTATTGATGGAGGGGGGGACCCCAAGCATTTTTAAATTAAAAAAAAAATTAATTGCTGGGCAATGCCGGCAATTCTTTTTACGTTCAGCTGACATCTGAAGTATTAAATGTTTTTTAGTAGCTGTGCGGTGTCTTGCCACATACTCAGATGCGGTAAGATACTGATTAAAGAATTGTCCCCTCTGTCCGAAGTTCCCAGTCAAACTTTCGTTATGTTCGAATATTTGACTGCACACTGAACATGGTGTTCTGCCTATTACTAGTAGCAAGTACTTTCCTTCCAGTCCTTCTGCTCCCACTTGGATCAGCTGTTCAGGATTCCTGTGCAAGATCTGAAATGCTGGGCAAGTATAAGATTACAATGAGCTAGTGGATATGCTCCTCACCATCATATAATGCTGAGGTAATGCAAATGGGATGGTGAGTGTTCCCTCATGCTTAAAACTGAGCAGGGTTTCTTTAAGTGTATATACTACAGTAAATCCTACCATTGAACTTTTCTTATTTGCTCCCTTTTGAACTAATATGCATTTAAAAGCTTGTTGAATTTGTTTGATAAGTGCAAAAAATGCCTGTTGAGCCTACAAGAAAACTTGTGCATACATAACTTCCTGTGCTTCCTGCCTGTGCTGATTAGTCACATTGTTCCCAGCTATCTCTAAGAACTACTAAACACCTGCAAAAAGCTAAACATACCTGGATTTGGGTCAGGGCAGTTTCCACAGAACATGAGTAAAGTTTGTGTGTTGAATCCAAATCTTATTGAAGGCAAGGGAAAAAAATGTAGTAAACAGTAATGGCCATTTTCTAGGCTATTAGGCAAGGGATTATCAAGAAATGATGCGTAATGGGCTGGACACTGCCCATGACATGTACCAAAGCAAAAAAGGAAAAAAAACAAAAAAAAACAAAGCTGGTTATATTGCTGGCAAATAGCTGCTTTTGATGCTTTACTTCTGTTTGTTGTGTTCTCTTTATCTCTGCCAGACCCTTATCCTATGTGAGGGTCTGATATAGATGTTAATGAGGGACAACATTGAGTTACCTCTAAAAATACATGCTAGAATCTTATCCTTGATGAGGACCTAGTACGAATGTCAAAATCCTCATTGTCCTCCTTTAAATCCCCATGCAAAAAACAGTGTCCTGATGATCAGTGCCCAACAGTGTCACCCACCTGTGCCCAACAGTGCTCTCCTCCTGTACACATTAGTGCCACCCACATGTGCCACTCAGCAGTGTCACCCACCTGTGCCCATCAGTACCACCCACCTGCGCCACTCACCTGTGTCCAGCAGTGCTGCCATTCAGTGTCACCTATCAGTGCAGCATCAGTGCCAGCTCAGTGCCGCCTATCAGTTCCCATCAGTGCTGCCTATCCGTGCCACCTCAGTGCCCATCAGTGCTGCCTATCCATGCCCATAAGTGCTGCCTATCAGTGCCTATAAGAACTGCCTATCAGTGCAGCCTCATCAATGAAGGAGAAAAAATGACCTGTTTGCAAAATTTTATAATAGATACAAAGAAACTTTTTTTTCTCAAATTTTTTTGCTTCTTTTTGTTTATAGTGCAAAAAATAAAAACACCCAGTGGAGAGTAAATACCACCAAAAGAAAGCTCTAATTATGTTAAAAAAAATGATAAAAATGTCATATGGGTGCAGTGCTGCATGACCGCGCAATTGCCAAAGTGTGACAGCACTGAAAACTAAAAAATTGGCCTGGGCAGGAAGGGGGTATAAGTGCCCAGTAGGCAAGTGGTTAATGGTACTAGGCAGGGATGTCCATGATCCCCGCTCCTATACATGTTATGCCGAGAACCATTAGCAGCAGCAATAAGATTGAACCCTGATGGTAAAGGTGTCAGAATCAAACAAGAGTTTAAATTCTTATTATTTGCTGACAATATTCTGCCAACGCTTATGACACCACATTTTGCATAACACTCTACATGTTTTTAGTGATTTATCAGGTTACACAATCAATACATCTAAAACATAGGCTTTAGCAATAAACATTTCTGAACCTCATCTGTCATTGATACAGTAGAACTATGCATACCATTTGGTCTCCCATTCTATTAAATAATTAGGTACCCATATCACACTTCAATACTCCCATCTATATGAAGCCAATTTCCTCCCTTTGTTTAGGCAGATACGCTCTCTCCATCAATAGCATGCCCACAACATCTCATTCTTGGGCAGGATCAATGTGCTTAAAATGTCTATCTTATCAAAATTACTTTATCTTTTTGAGACTCTACCTGTGGCGGTTCCCAAGTCCCAACTATGCTCAATACAAGGCTTTTTTCTCAGCATTATTCGGAATAAGAGACCCATAATAGGATCTGTTCTTTTATCACCTAGATCTAGAGGTGGCCTAGGAGTGCTTGATATTATTAAGTATTAATTGGCATCCCATTTACGGCAGACACTCCCACGGTTGAACAGGCTTCCATACAATAGATGGGTAGAAATTGAGTTAAACCAATTGTATCCAATCCATCTTTCCTCTTTACTAGGTACCTATTTGAGTATATCCATACTGATACTTCACACTAATTTCTTAAACCCTATACAATTTACAATGAAGATCTGGCTTGAATGCAACAGGATCTTTAGTCTAGTGCCACCTTGCTCTATAACAAATGTCCTATACAATCCAGTTATACCGTATAGCCTGTCTTATACTCAAATGTCAACTTGGGCACAAGCTGGTATATTTCAACTACGCCACCTAATCACTCATATATCATTTGAACAATTAAAAACTCGGAAAAAAACCTTTGCCTTCTCAGTCTCTCTCTGCATATCTCCAATTCTGCCATTGCTTCTAAACCTTAAAACCCTCTAACTTTGGATCGCCCCACTGATTTTGAATGCATATGTATGCAAGGCCCCTCCCAAACACATCTAATATCAACTTTATATAAGTTGTTCCAAACAGCTATCTCCCTGGAAGAAGACACTCACTTGTATATGAGAAAATAGGCGGAAGCTCTCCAATGCCCAATATCTTTAGTGACCTGGCAAAAAATTGGGTAGCAGCTTCTAAAACTCTAGATGTGTGAGCTATAAAGAAAATGTTTATAAAATCATGATGCACTGGTATAATACTCCTGTAGTCCTACACGTCACAAACTCTTCTATAATCAGCAAAATGTTGGAGATGCTCATCTGACACAGGGTCCATATTTTTTGATTCTGTCTCCAGATCCAGAGATTTTGGGCCATGGTTCTTGTCTTGTATAGGATCTAGGGGAATGACAAGTTCTAGAATCTGTTCCATTACCTTTTAGGTCCTCCCATTAAAAGCATTCCTAAATGCTCCAAAACACTTATTTGAATACATATTCTGACTGCTGCGATACGATTAATTCCTAGGTTTTGGAAGACAATAGAGGTTCCCTCCTTAAACAACCTTATTACAGCTATATCAGAGGTATGAGCTATGGAATATTTAACTGCTCAGACTGGGGAATATCTTAACCAATTTGGTAAAGTGTCAGTCCCTTGGAACAAGTCCACTTATGGCTCTACCCCCAAGTTAATACCTACCATTACTTAACTCTCTAATCTACAATGTACTCTGTAGGTCATTTTATATTACACTGTGTAAGCTACACATGCGCTGTGATTGATGGATTCCTATGCGTAATTTCTTCTTCTGTGGTTCTATTTTATGTCTTTTTTTTCCCCATTTTGAAACTAATATTTCTGTATGCTATGTCTTAAAATGTTATGTTGGATTAAGTCCTGTATCTTAAATTATTATTATTATTATTATTACTACGAGTTTATATAGCGCCAAAGGGTTTGCTCAGCGCTGTACAATAGGGGGGGACAATACATGGCACAGTACAACAAAGACAGACAGCGTACGAGGGGTAAATTGTTTCCTATTCTGATAAGTTTAATGTGCTTACTGTACATGTTATATCATTAATAAAAAATACAATAAAAAAAATCAAGAGTTGCTGAATATGTTAGTGATATAACAAGTTCTCACTTCCACTTTGATTTCAGCTTGCAAAGAATCATCTTTCAATTTTTTTTTATAATTTAGAAATCTAGTCCCATGCCCCCATCATTTGGTTCCCTTAGCTCCAAAGTTAAGAACCCCTGCCTTAGAGTAAAGTAAACTGATTACTTCACCAAGGCTGCGCAAAGCACTGGCTCACTTTTGCATGTGAAAACAAAATATGATATATATATATATAGTTAAAGGACAAAAGGGCAAACATTTTTAAACCTACTACAGGACAATTTTATGGTACAGTTCACAGAGGCCCCAACTAGGAATGATGCTCTGCTGGACCTGCTAATCTTAAACCATGAAGAGCTTATTACGAATATCCGCGTAAAAGAACATCTGGGTAGCAGTGAACATAACATAATTTCATTAGCTGTAAACCGCAAGCACATACGAGAAAAATAAAAACGCTCAATTTTAAGAGAGCTAATTTTCTATGGCTGACAGCTGCTCTCCAAGACTTAGACTGGGAGGGAATATTAGCATCAATAAACACAACACAGAAATAGGAGTTCTTCAGAAAGACTATGTGAACACACTGCAAAATACATTCCCATGGGCAACAAGTTTAAAAGGCTAAAAATCAAACCGGCTAAAGTTAAAAAAAAATCAATACGGCTAAAGTTAAAAGGCACTCTTTACATCTAGAGGAAAATACATTTAATCTCCAAACACAGAAAGGTTTCTTCACAGTAAGAGCTGTGAAAATGTGGAATAGACTCCCTCAAGAGTTGGTTCTGGCCAGCTCAGTGGATTTCTTTAAAAAAAAAGGCCTGGATTCTTACTTGGATACACAGAATATAACTGGTTACTAACATTTATAGGTAAGGTTAATCCAGGGAATATCTGATTACCTCTCGGGGGATCGGGAAGACATTTTTTCCCCTGCAGGAGCAAATTGGATCATGCTTTGCTGGGTTTTTTGCCTTCCTCTGGATCAACTGTGGGTATAGGATTATAACTTTATGGTTGAACTGGATGGACTTTTGTCTTTTTTCAGCCAGACTAACTATGTAGTTATGACTTTTATCCTTCCAACAGTCAAAAAATATAGCTTATTTTTGGTGATTGTTAATGTATTTACCCAGCAATTATAATACAATAAAATGTCTCTCACTATTTTTCTAAAAGATGAAAGCAGGCAATCCCTGCAAAGCAAGCAATTAAAGTTTAACTGTCCCACTGTGTGCAACTGAACACCTCTGTCTTGAAGAAGCTTGCCAAAAGATCAGTGATGCTGGAAGAGCCAAATGCCAGCATTCCCTGCAGCCCTCTGTGGTTCAACCACAGATGTCAGTCAGATGCAGTACTATCCTAGTGATTAGTGGAATGAACCACAGGGCACATTGAGAGAGCAGGCTGTCAGGGATCCAATACTAGCACATCTACAACTATGGCTCATTCTTGGACAGCGAATGCTCATTCTTGCACAGCTAAAGCTCAATTCTGTGCAGCTAATGCTCATGCACCAGTACACAGATAAGCTCGGGGTAATATCCAGCATGCACTGACATGTAGGTGCATCTGTGTGCTCCAGTGCGCAACGGCGTGCAAGTCCTTGCACATAGGTGCCAAGCTGCCTATCTAAAAGAAACCCTGGTATTTGCTAGCTGCTGGATGTTCTTCAACTTCCTCATAACCTGTGTTCCTATTTTCCTGCTTATGCTGACTGATCTCATGTTGCTGACCCAGCTAGTTCCTGACCTTGCTCTATGGATTTTGGATACCGACCTTGGCTTGCCTGAATATCCACTGCCTGCTTCCCTAGTGCTGACCTTGGCCTGCTACCTGACCTCACTCTAACTGCTCCCCTGGCATTGACCTCAGTTTCCTACTTGACCACTCTTCATCCACTCAGTGTATGACCCTGGCTTACCCTGACAACATCTCTGTCCATGGCAGTCACTTGCTACCAAGCCTGTGTTTCTTTGAGACTTGTATCTCTTTCACCACCTTCAGGGGTGCTCAGACCAGAGCCACAAGGGAGGCTCCCTTGTCTGCTCAGCCTCAACCAAGGTACATGACACATGCATTCAACAAAACTAAGTGTTACTGATGCTAAAAATCAAGGAGGTGACCAAGATGATTTTGTTATTTTCAGTAGAGAAATGTCAGGTCAACAGGCAGGATGTTCTGTCCACCAAGGCTGTGTAAATTTCATGATCGAATGGACAGAAATAAAAATCCTTTGACAAGTAAAACAACTTCCATACATGAAATTTTCACTGATTGCCAGAATTAAAATTTTTTAATCACATTTTGGAATTCAAGTTAGTGCTTGGTTGGTTTTGAAGAAAAGCTGTAACAAGGGAACAAGTTGGTGGCCAAAGCTGACCTCTCTTTTCCAAAACTGCTTGTTGCCCAATTGCCATTGCTTCAGTACTTTTTACATCAGTCAGAACAATTAAGTACATCATGAGTTTTGTTCTGAAAGACTGAAAGTATTCAAACCAGAGACAGTGAAATACCTAGTATTTTTGAACAGTGGTGTACAATATCATTGATTCTATCAGTGCACGTGTATTTTAAATCTGCTTGTTACAGTCATAGTTGTGGTGGATAAGAGGTCAAACTAGACTTTTCCATTCTGCAGCACCCTTTAAACCGTGCAAGCAATGTAAGGGTTGTATGCTCACTTTAGTGGTAGTTTGTAATACACAATTTATTCGCCTCTAATATTTGGTCATTTTTCCACTAAAGCTTGCTGTAAGACTTCACACAGTGTTTGCACGACTCATCACACTGCAGTGTTATGACTATATAACTTAAGCAAGTAGGCCAATTTACATTCTACTGGCACAATAAGGATTCCCAGCTGGCTATTAGGCAATGAAGGTTTAAACATTCCTTGTATGCAAATTATATACTTAATATTTATTTTTGTATTATTTCAGTAATAGGTGTCTTGGGCATTCTCTAGTAGTTCTATTTTTGGTAAGCATGAGACATAACTGTCAAAAAGTTCAGGGAAGATGAAAGTACAAAACAAGCAAGCGCAGGGCTCTTATGCTTTTCAAAGATACTTTATGACATGCAGCTAAATGCAATTAAAAAAAGACTGAGTTTTTTCATTAACGTGATTGAAGATGTGTTCTAAGCTCAATCATTATAGCATTTTTACATGATCTAAAATAAAATTTACACCATACACATCCCAACCATTTATTGTTATATGAGAGTACTAGAAAATGAGTGATTAGCCAAAATTAGGATGGATTGCTCTAGAGATCTCAGCTACAATCGATTACCTTTCTTTCTGCTTTATTTTTATATGAATCATCAACAACTTTGAAAAATGCTCTGCATATAATGATTTCCTCTAACACAAAAAAACCTAGCTACCACAGTAGGTAGGACATTTTAAATCTTTCAGTGTCCATCATTTTCAGAAGGGTCATGGCATTAATTATTAAGTATTTTAATAAGAAATTAAAAATGGAGGCTGTCATGACTGGTAAGAACCATAGGCTAAATCGATCATAACCTATTTATATATAACCAACATCTTTAATAAACCAACACAAATCAGTGCCAAACACAGACAGACTATCAGCACACACTTGTTATAGAATCAAACACTGGCTAAACACCTGTCTTCACCATTCCAAAGTTGGTGTTCCAACTAACAAATGCTCACAGCAGGCTGAATGCTGAAACCCTTTAAAGCTAGCAAGGTATAAAATCACCAACAAATCTGTGACAAATTATGGAACACAGAAGGCAAGTGGGGAGGTAGGAAAGTGGTCAGTGTCTCTCCTCTTGCAAACTTTTAAGGTCCAACCAACGTTTCCACCCCAGGCAGAGATGAGCCAACCAAAAATTAATACAAATTATACTGCCATGTGAAGGGCAAAGTCAAAAACAATACTTCAGTCAGGGCTGCCTTTCCTTAACCACTTGCCCTTAAGAGGATTTACCCCCCCCCCCCCTTTCCTGACACTGCACCCGAATGAAATGGACGTCCTTTCCCCCCCAACAAATTGAACTTTCCTTTGGTGGTATTTGATCGCCTCTGCATTTTTTTATTGTTTCTGCTATTAAAAAAAAAAAAAAAAGACATAATTTTGAGAATCAAATTTCATCATAAATTTATGCCAAAATGTATTCTGCTGCATGTGCTAAAAAAAAATCCCAATATGTGTAAATTAATTGGTTTACATGAAAGTTATAGCATTTACAAATGGCGGTATATATACTGGGCTTTTTTTCTTTAATTTTCTAGTAATGGCAGTGATCAGCGACTTATAGCGGGACTGCGGAGGACATTCTGACACTGGGAGAAACCGACTTGGTGTCACTGAGATCCCCAGTGACACCAATACAGTGGTCAGTGCTAATAAAAAGCATTGACACTGTACTAATGGTACTGGGCAGGAAGGGGTTAACATGTGGGGCTATCAAAGGGTTAACTGTGTGCCACTTTACTAAGTGTGCTGTGTTAGTGCTTCAGTGTAAGCACACTGCTTTGCATGGCTGTGTGCAGGAGCTGACAGGGGAGAGACCTGTTTTGCTTACAAACAGTTCTCCCCCCCCCCCTCGTTGGAGATGCTTGGCAACCACCAGGCACCAGTGAGTAATCACCAGCTGGGACCCGGTGATTGAAAGCTGCAGCCATGAATGGTGGTGTGGGTAGGGCACGCATGCAGCTCACGTGCGCCCCCTACCCAGAGATGCAAAATCACGTATATATACACGTGATTTTGTACACAGCTGCCGCCCTGTAGCAGTATATCTGCTATGGGGTGGTGCTACAACTGTTAAATTATAACTAAAAGACCAAGATTTTTTGTTGTTTTGGATAGTGTAGAGAGGAATTGAGCACCTGTCAGGTTGTTATTGCCATCTGTGCTTCCAGTAGCGATATGCACCCTCTCTATTTGTCCTGTTTACCATTATCATTAAAAGGGAAAGTAAAAGAAAAACCCAAATTTTGGGTTGACACCAGAACAGTAATAAAGAGGAAATCTTCTAATGGGGACATTAGTTCTGGTGACACTCTGGTGTTATGGCAGCTCTCTTGCTTCAATACATTGAAGTCACTTTGCAAAGTGTATGTTTACTTAGCTTAACAAAAGTGAAGTTGTAGTGACTTTGAATACCCAATCCTGTGCAACAATTAAAAAAAAGCATTTCAGCTTGTGGATGATTTGATGAACTGATGTGAACATGTGCTATTTTTTAGTAAATCAATCCTTTTGAGTCAATAGCCTATAACAAATATGCAAATAGTTCTGGTCTTTTTTTTTATCTTTACTAAATGGCATGCTTTGTTCCCCTTCCTTGCACCACATCAGAGATTTAGGAAAACACTGAAGCCAGGGATTCATCAGCAACACTACCCAGCAAATGTGATCAGCTCTCCTGTGAGGGTGCTTGGCCTAGCTGCCAGTTGCTAGGCCTGAGCACTGTCACATGACCAGGGGAGTGATATGATCACTCCTGTTAACCAACACAACAAATCACAGTGTTGGCAGCAGATGACCAAAGAGCTCTTTTGAGGTATGGTTATGAAAAAAAAAAAATCAATCAATATAGGTTTGCATCATTCCATTTCTCTGAAAACTAAAATGGATACACCTACGGTATTTAAAGAAAAAACTTGTGATACATCATTAGTTAAAATTGCCATCTTTCATATTTAATGATAAGAATACTATATTTGTTCATTATGGATCTCACAAAGAAACTTGATTCTAAAC
This sequence comes from Staurois parvus, assembly GCF_062004578.1. Lineage (NCBI taxonomy): Eukaryota > Metazoa > Chordata > Amphibia > Anura > Ranidae > Staurois > Staurois parvus. The sequence goes on along the minus strand of NW_028318022.1, from coordinate 2,635,382 downwards.
AGTGAATCCGTCTTCTCAGATATAAAATAATTATGTGCTTAATATTTTACAGTGTATAGAACCGGGTGTAGGTTTTATAATTACTTTATTGTGAAGTAAGCTCAAGATGCTGCTATTCTTAGAATGAAATAAATGTATTGTATTCATCATATCATTGATATGGTCAGCTTAAAAGACTAACCATTGCAAAGATTATGCTAATAACTAAAAATACCAAATTACAAAATGTAGACACTCTGCCTTAAAGTATAACTAAAGGGAAAGCATTTTTTTAGGTTTGGATAGATTGGAGAGGGATCAGAACACCTGTTCATTTTTATTGCTGTCTGTGCCGCCATTAGGAAGATTCACCCTCTCTATTTGACCGGTTTACCATCATTGAAAGTAAAGAAAATCCCAAATTTTGGGTTGTCCTCAGAAAATAGAGGGGAAATCTTCCAATGGGGACACTGGTTCTGGTGGCCCAAAGTACCCAAGGGATTCTCTTAATTTGCAGGGGTTTCCCCTCACTTCCTGTTTTGGCTATGAGACAGGAAGTGAAGGAAAATATCCCCAATGGGACACAGACGGCAAAAAACAATTATACATTTAGTTCTGCATGGCTGCAGCCAATGCCAGTTTTGTAGTCTACGGTTTGTTCAGCTTCCCTTAATTTTAGCCTGGCTCTGATATCTTTTCCCAGCCCACCACTAGGATTTAATCACACTAAAGTCCACTTCCATACTCGGGATTAACAATCATAAGCAGCTGACACATCTGTGAAAACAAATTATATAACATGCAGTACTAATCTAAAAAAAAAAAACCTTCAAAATTACAAATGCAAAGAAAACTAAAAAATAGCGAATGCAAAAAAATTAAACAAGTGTCGTGCAGCTCCTCTTCTTAAACACTTCAATGCCACAACAAATGCAAATGTGCTCCCCACATCGTTGTGATCAAGGAGCTTACCAAGCGTATATGACCATAGCTTACAATGGTCACAAAAGCGCACCACTAAGGGTTACTGGTTCCACTGGCAAAACAAATCAGTACAAGCACCACTCAACCTTCACATCGATGTCTGCAGACAGAATCTCACACCATACCCACCTATTTCAATTTCAAGCCCCCACCAAGTCCAACTATAACAATAGTAGAAGGAGCAGACCATTTTCCATCTGGAAAGTGTGCTAAGACTATTCCACTTCCTTCTTGACTAATCACCAAAAAGCTGGCTTTTATGACAGATAGCATGGCAAGGCATTGTGCTTTGGCAATGACATGAGCTGGGATAATTTTATCTAGTCCTGATCAAGAACTAATTTCTATGAATTAATTTAAAATTATTGCTGCTTTTTTTGCTTCAAACTTCAGGTTGGAAGGAATAGGATTATTCACATTATACAAATGCAAGAAATTAGTGCCGCACTCCACTGGTAATCAATATGCATATAAAACTTCCAAACTCATCTTTTCCAGAATGTATATATCTCTTCCAAAATTAAACATAATGTCCATGTCACTCGTGATAATTAGCTTTTTCAAGTGATGTGGACAAATCAACTGTTGCTTGATTCACCTCTGGTGTGTTATAACAACCACTAGTGCACCATCACCAGTTGTGCTCTCACCTGGTAAATATGACCAAACCATTAAGTGAGGTCATATAAAGCTTGTGTCCCTTATATGGACTGTGGATAGATGGGATAGTTATCCTAAAGGGTCTGGATCCCCTCACTTCTTTGGTAGTCCTCTTCCATTAGTTCATATGTCATGAGAAATAATCAAAACGTATCCTTATTTAAAACATTAACACACTGTATTGCACTCACATGTGGATGATGTAAAAAGTGCTGTTGCATATAAACTCCAAATAATCGCTAGCAATTCAATGCTGTGTACTTGCTAGTATCTCTCTTTCCGCATGAGCATTGTGATGTCAGAGCCCCTCCCTACACATTACACCACCGGGTTACGTGGCTTCATCAGGGAGAATTCCACCATTGAACCGCTAGTGATTGTTTGGAGTTTATATACAACAGCACTTTTTACATAATCCACATGTGAATGCAATACAGTGTATTAATAAATGTTTTAAATAAGAATAAGACACTATGACACAGGAGTGTCAGATTCAAGGCCCCTTTTCCTGTGCTGTGACAAGTGACATGATGAAGTTCTGCTTTATACCTGCAGGGGACAGGGGGATGCTACACAAATTATTTACTGGTTTATGCAAAATATTTGCTTACAAAGAACATTTTTTAGTTTACCATTGTTAATAATCAGTCATGTTGCTCAACTTCAGCTGCACTGCATATCTACAGATTTGTGTACAATGCAATGAAGTTTGCTTTAACACAGTGAAATGTGTTCCATCTATCTACTGTATACATTTTTAATAATCCTGAATACGACTGAAAGAAGAAAAATTCCAAGAAAATAAGGCTTAAAACCCGTTACTTAAAACATTTTAATAGATCTTGATATTTAGACAGTAAGCTTTTAATTTTACACATGCTAGCATCATTTAAGTGGTGGAAAAGACTGAGTGTTCAAGTTGGGAAACTGTGAGCTTAGAGTCACCTTGGTGGTAATGTCCTTCCTCTTATCTTCCACCTTCAGAGGTTCTCTTTGACCCATTTTTCAACTATGAGGATACTTGGAGAACAACAATGGACATGGTATTATCTACATTGTCAGTTTATCGGCTGAATGACACACAGCCTTGATAACCTTATCATTCCAGAGGTTTTTGCATACTGCCACCTTCTAACCTGTTCCTATGTTCTCTACACGTTGGTTAATATATGTGTTTTCATGTGAAAATCCTGATGTTCGGTATATTCTGTGTTTTCATCTTCATATTGTATGTTATTATACCTGACTGGACTGTATTTGTACATAATGTATGATGCCTTTTTACTCCCTAAAATATAATAAAGAATGTACTAATCTCCCTAAGCTTCATTAAATTTCATTATCCAAAACTGAATCTATTATGTGGTCGGGTAGTGCCTCGATAAAGTTTTTATTTTCTTTAGCTTCCTTGACCTTTAAAAAATGTCATTGCCATTTAAATGGCTTCTTATTTTGACAAAAATCTACAAAGATACGATTTCATGATCTTTTATCTTGATATTTTACAGAAAATTGAGGTACTACTGGAAGGTATGCTACATACTGGTAAATTCATAAAGCTACAGTGGGGATTGAAAGTTTGGGCACCCCAGCTAAAAATTTGTATTAATGTGCATAAAGAAGCCAAGGAAAGATGGAAAAATCTCCAAAAGGCATCAAATTACAGATTAGACATTCTTATAATATGTCAACAAAAGTTAGATTTTATTTCTATCATTTACACTTTCAAAATAACAGAAAACAAAAAAATGGCGTCTGCAAAAGTTTGGGCACCCTGCAGAGTTAATATCTTGTACTGCCCTCTTTGGCAAGTATCACAGCTTGTAAACGCTTTTTTTAGCCAGCCAAGAGTCTTTCAATTCTTGTTTGAGGTATCTTTGCCCATTCTTCCTTACAAAAGTCTTCCAGTTCTTTGAGATTTCTGGGCTGTCTGTCACGCACTGCTCTTTTTAGGTCTATCCATAGATTTTCAATTACGTTGAGGTCAGGAGATTGTGAAGGCCATGGCAAAACCTTCAGTTTATGCCTCTTGATGTAATCCCCCGTGGATTTCGAGGTGTGTTTAGGATCATTATCCATTTGTAGAAGCCATCTTCTCTTTAACTTCAGCTTTTTCACAGATGGCAGCAAGTTACCATCCAAAATTTGCTGAAATTTTATTGAATCCATTTTTCCTTCTACTCGTGAGATGTTCCCTGTGCCACTGGCTGCAACACAACCCCAAAGCATGATTGATCCAACCCCATGCTTAACAGTTGGACGGAGGTTCTTTTCATTAAATTCTGTGCCCCTTCTTCTCCAAACGTACCTTTGCTCATTCCGGCCAAAAAGTTCGATTTTAACCTCATCGGTCCACAGAACTTGTTTCCAAAATGCATCAGGCTTGTCTATATGTTCATTTGCAAAGTTCAAAGGATGATTTTTGTGGTGAGGACGTAGAAGAGGTTTTCTTCTGATGACTCTTCCATGGAGACCATATTTGTACAAGTATCTCTTTATAGTGGAATATTGTACCACAACTCCAGTGTCTGCCAGATCTTTCTGGAGGGATCGTGCAGTCAAACGTGGGTTTTGAATTGTTTTTCTCACAATCCTGTGAGCTGTTCTGTCTGATATTTTTCTTGGTCTTCCAGATCTTGCTTTAACTTCCACTGTTCCTGATGACTGCCATTTCTTAATTACATTCCAAACAAACAGAGGATATCGACATCTGAAAACGCTTTGCTATCTTCTTATAGCCTTCTCCAGCTTTGTGAGCATCAACTATTTTCAGTTTCAGTTTTCTAGACAACTGCTTAGAAGAACCCATGGTGCTGATTGTTGAGGCAAGATCAGATGAGTCTGGGCATTTAAAACCTTTGAGATTGACATCACCTGGTCTTCCCAGACGATGATTGAGAACAATCCATGGCAGTGGCAGGTCTCAGCTTGGCAAAGGGGGCAGTGCATGCTATAAATTTTGCAGGGTGCCCAAACTTTTGCAGACGCCATTTTTTTGTTTTCTGTTATTTTGAAAGTGTAAATGATGGAAATAAAATCTAACTTTTGTTGACATATTATAAGAATGTCTAATCTGTAATTTGATGCCTTTGAGATTTTTCCATCTTTCCTTGGCTTCTTTATGCACATTAATACAAATGTTTAGCTGTGGTGCCCAAACTTTCGATCCCCACTGTACATTTAGAGGATATTCCATATCCCTGGTTACTCAGTTGAAACATAATGCTTTATTTCAGAAATATACTATATATTATGAGGCTGCCAGGGGCGGACAGACAACTCATAGGGCCCCCGGCAATAGGGGATCATGGGGCCCCCTGTGTCCTCGCTCACACTCAAACCACACCCAAAAAAACCCTATGAAAAAGGTACCAGGGGCATCTCATGGGGCCCCCTACAGACCCTGGGCCCTTGGGCAGTGCCCGAGTGCCCAAATGGTCAGTCCACCCCTGGAGGCTGCAGACCCATATGACATCTAATCCATCAATCTCTATTATTCATATGATTGAACTAAACTCAAAGAATTTGCATTAGGGACTACTGCAAAATATTTAACAAGCACTAAAACTTCATGCCTGCAAATTGAGACAGGAATCAACTTTCAGAATATTCATGTGGTCAGAGATCATACACAAGTGCCCCTCACTATGAGTTATTTTTTACTATGCAGATCTGTATAATGACTAGTAAACCCTCTAACACTTTTCAGGCAAAAACCCAAAAAACACCCTCGGCCTGTAACCAGGGGCGTCCCTAGGGTTGGTGTCACCCGGTGCGATAACACTTGGTGACACCCCTGCCAACGATCCCCGCAGGATGGATCGGATCTGTGGATTGAGCATAATGGATCAGACTCCGATCCATTATGCTCCCCAATCCACAGATCCGATCCATCCTGCGTGGATCGTCGGCTTTCTTTACAACTTACATTTTTGTGGAGCGGGTCCGGTGTCACCCCATATAGGTTGCATGCCGATTACTGCAGGATGGTTCGCATCTGAGGATTGAGGATAATGGATCGGAGTCCGATCCATTATGCTCCCCAATCCACAGATCCGATCCGTCCTGCGGGGATCATCGGCATGCAACCTATACGGGGTGACACCGGACCCACTCCACGAAAAGGTAAGTTGTAAAGAAAGTCGATCCCCGCAGGATGGATTGGATCCATCCTGCGGGGATCGTCGGCTTGCTTTACAACTTACCTTTTTGTAGAGCGGGTCCGGTGTCACCCCGTGCGGTAGGTGTCACCCGTTTCAGAACGCACCTTCTGCACCGGCCTCGGGACGCCACTGCCTGTAACATATTTAAACCTATGGAGATGGAAAATCACCCAGCCCTAACAGCCTTACTTATTTATATTACAAAACATTTCTTCAATCAGTTCTTCTTCTTGCTCATATGCTTCACCTATTCAATGGCCTTTTGAAGGGGCATGAGATGCCTAAATCCAAGAGGCTGATTTACTATAGTCAATTAGGCAGTTCACTTTGCAAGGGAAATTTCATTTTGCAAAGGAAGTTTCCCTTAGTTTAGTGGATGAGGTGAAGCTCTGCTGACTTCCCTCATCCAATCATGTGAAATCAAAAAAATTTTTTTTATTATTTTCCTTGCACATGTCTGAGTATACCTGTAAACTGAATTTTCATCGCATTCACTAATCTAAGTGACAAATCCCAGAGTGAACAGCTTATTTGCCTATATCAAATTAACCCCTATGATTCCTTCTTGTTTCACAGTTATTTCAAAAAAAGGAATGCATATATATGTTTAAATGGGAACATATCCTAAACAGAGAATTTTATTTTGAGGAGGGGAATAAAATGTGGTCTTCATCCCATAGGTTTTCAATATTATTATTATTATACATATTTATATAGCGCCAAAGGGTATGCTCAGTGCTGTACAGTAGCAAGGGGGACAGAACATGAGACAAGACAGTAACAATACAATACACGAGGGGTTCGAGGGCCCTGCTCTTTTGAGCTTACAATCTAGGAGGGAGGGGAAGGTGGTACAGGAGGAAATGGCTGTGGGGGATGGAGTGGTGGGAGGAGTGGAGGAGGTTAGTTGTTGGTTGAGGTCAGGTGTTAGGTGAGGTTGGGGTAGGCTTCCCTGAAGAGGAGGGTTTTTAGGGTGTGCCTGACGGTGAGGAGGGTAGGTGACAGTCTGATGGATTGGGGTAGGGAGTTCCAGAGTATGGGGGAAGTCCTAGAGAAGTCCTGCAATCGGACGTGGGAGGAGGAGACCAGGGAGCTAGAGAGTAGGAGGTCCTGTGAGGAGCGGAGGGCATGGGTAGGGTAGTATTTAGGTATCAGGTCAGTTATGTCGTTTGGGGAGGCGTTGTGAATGGCTTTGTAGGTCAGAGTTAGCAGTTTGAATTTGATGCGTTGGGCAATCGGGAGCAAATGAAGGGATTGGCAGAGGGGGGAGGCAGATGTGGAGCGGTTGGTGAGGTGGATGAGTCTAGCCGCTGAGTTTAGGATCGACTGGAGTGGGGATAGCGTTCGTTTGGGTAGGGAAGTGAGAAGAGAATTGCAATAGTCCAGGCGTGAGATGAGGGAGTGTACGAGTTGTTTGGTGGTGTCTGGGATGAGGAATGTGCGTATCTTAGAGATGTTGCTGAGGTGGAGCCTGAAAGATCTAGATAGCAGTTGGATGTGGGGTAGGAAGGAGAGGTGGGTGTCCAGGGCGACACACAGGACTTTGGCGTGTGGGATGGGAGAGATGGTGGCGTTTTTCGTAGTGATGGAGAGGATGGGGGGGGGGGCGAAGAGCAGGAGCTCAGTTTTGGATAGGTTAAGTTTGAGGAAATGGAGCGACATCCAGTCTGATATGTCGTTTAGGAGGGGGGCGATGCGGGCAGAGAGTGAGGGGGTGAGGTGGGGGGTGGAGAGGTAAATTTGGGTGTCGTCGGCATAGAGATGATAATTGAAGCCATGGGAGTGAATAAGTTTGCCAAGGGAGGAGGTATAGATGGAGAAGAGGAGGGGCCCGAGGACAGAGCCTTGGGGGACCCCGACAGATAGGGGGAGGGAGGGGGAGGTGGCATTGTTGTAGGTGATGCTGAAGGAGCGTTGGGAAAGGTAGGAGGAGAACCAGGAGAGAGCAGTATCCCTGATGCCAAGGGAGTGCAGTTTGGCAAGGAGGAGAGGGTGGTCAACAGTGTTGAAGGCCGCGGAGAGGTCGAGGAGCAGGAGGATACAATAGTGGCCATTGGCTTTGGCGTTTAGCAGGTCATTGGTGATTTTAAGTAGGGAGGTTTCGGTGGAGTGCAGGGGACGGAAGCCAGACTGTAGGGGGTCAAGGAGGTTGTTATCAGTGAGGTGGGCGCTTAGGCGATTGTAGGCCAGGCGCTCAAGGAGCTTGGAAGTGAAAAGGCAGCAGGGAGATGGGTCTAAGGTTGTTAAGGTTAGTGGGGTCAAGGGAGAATTTTTTGAGTATGGGGGTGATGTGTGCGTGCTTTAGAGGGAAGGGGAAGGTGCCGGTGGAGAGGGAGAGATTGAAGATGTGGGTGAGGGAGCGAATGATGGAGGGGGGGGTGACTGGAGGAGCTGTGAGGGGATAGGGTCCAGGGGGAAGGTGGTGAGGCGGGCTTCAGTGAAGACCTTAGAAACCTCCTCAGGGGTAGTTGGGCTGAAGGAGCAGAGTGTTGGGGAGGTGATGGTGTGCGGGGCATTGGGGGCAATATCTACAGTCTATAAGGAAAATAATTTTAAAACACTTTACCCTTGGTACCATACCCATGCTTTGTTATATTTTTGTTGGTAAATTAATTCTTTATAAATTATTACATTGTCAGATACCTTATAATCCATCTATCTATCTAATGGGTATGCTTCCTTATGCCTTGTCTGGGAATTTTAGCAGAGTGACCCATCATGTATTGACTTCTACACTGGAAATAAACTAAGGGCTTACCTAAACCTGATTTACAGTATATGATGCATAAGAAAAAAATAGCCATGTCTGGAATCTCTTGATTCAATTAGACACTAAAACCAAACTTACTTAGTGGATGAGTAACACTTATAAATGTGTTCATAAAGAGTGGTTTTCTGTTTAGTAAAGGGTTTTATACTTACAAAGAATAATGTCATCCCCCACTCTCTCTTCTTTTTCCTCCTCTACTATTGTCTTTTTTCATTCCTTGTTTCCATCACCTGTACAATTTAGAAGATCTAGCCAACCCTTTAATTTTTCAGAGGAATATTTGAAACTAGAGACGTTGCAGCCGATTTACTAAAGCAGTAAAGTTTTAGACTGTACATGTCCATGCATTACCAAATGCCATTCAAGTATACAATTTTGTCACAAGAAATTGTAGTTTTACAGCTTAGCATATTCACAGGTGTACATATTTACATATAGAGCTTAAATAACTTCATTTATGCCATTCTAGATGGGTTCATTTATTCTATACAAATCAATAAAAAAGATCTCTAAACTTTAAAGTGGTTGTAAAGGTAATAGTTTTTTTGTACCTGTCACAGAGTGCCCGTGCCTTCCCCACCCCCCTTTGTTTGCTGTTCCTCTGCCTATCCCTTCACCCCTCCCTTCCCCCTTGCAGATTTCTCCCCTCCTGCCAACCTACATCAAAGGGCTGTGCAGGACGGGAGGAAATGCCCCGTGGTGCGGTTAGCACCTCTCAGGCCCCCCACCAAGAATCCCCCGCAAAGGGCCTCCAAGGTGTCTCTGTGCCCCCCCCCGAGGTTTCCCACGCCGGAGACAAAGGCCACGCTCTCGAGAGCGCGGCCCGTGTCAAGGGGGCGTGCCTCATTGCCCCGGCAACCCGATGCTGGGCCGGCCGTTGCAACCGGGAAGTGTCCTGAGCGGGACCCCGGTGTGTGCATGTATGCTCAATCCCCGCTCAGGACAGGGTGCTTTGCGGGGTCTGTGCTGAGACCAGCCCCTTAGCCAAGGTCCCGCTGAGTCTCCATGATCCTGATGTTGTCCCTAGAAAGTGGTGTGTGAGCTGTACTGAGGTCAGCCCCCATAGCCAAGGTCCCGTTGAGTCCCCGTGAGCCCGCTTACCATGAGTGTCCCTACAAGCCGCATGTTGCAGAGTGCCAAGAGCTGCCCCAATTAAGTGCCTTCCATAGTTCAATAAAGCTTTGTGTGTTTACCATCTTCTTTGTGCGTTCTGTCCTGCCTACGCTTCCATTACACTGGTGGCAGCGGTGGGAGACCAGAACGCGGAAGGAGATGATGGAGAGTGATAGCACCCCACAAGTGCCTCCAAGGAGATCTGTTGAGGTCCCCTTGCCGAAACTTGTAAAATGAAAGGGGGAGGAGTTGTCACGGACTGCCCATGCCTTCCCCACCCCCCTTTGCCTGCTGTCCCTCTGCCTATCCCTTCACCCCTCCCTCCCCCCTTGTAGATTCCTCACGTCTTGCCATCCTACATCAAAAGGCTGTGCAGGATGGAAGGAAATGCCCCCTGTGGTTCAGTTACCACCTCTCTGACCCTCCACCAAGAATCCCCAGCAAGGGCCGCCAAGGGGTCTCTGCGCACCCCCCCCCCCCTGAGGTTTCCCTAGAAAGCTGTGTGGGAGTTGTGCTAAGGTCAGACCCCATAGCCAAGGTCCCGCTGAGTCCCCGTCAGCCTGATGTTGTCCCTAGAAAGCTGTGTGGGAGCTGTGCTGAGGTCGGACCCCATGGCCAAGGTCCCGTTGAGTCCCCATGAGCCTGCTTACCATGTGTGTCCCTACAAGCCGTATGTTGCGGAGTGCCAAGAGCTGCCCCAATTGAGTGCCTTCCATAGTTCAATAAAGCTTTGTGTGTTTACCATCTTCTTTGTGCGTTCTGTCCTGCCTACGCTTCTGTTACAGTACCCTAATCCCTTCTCTGCATTAAGGTAACCCCCCCCCAGCCTCCCATAAATACTTACCTGAACTCAATCTCGACCCAGTGCTGTGCCCAAGAGCAGTGGTACTATCTGCTCTTTTTTTCCTCAGTGGACATGGAGACAGCAGCATGAACCATTGGCTCCTGTTGCGGTCATTCACAGCCTGTGAGTAAGGAGCATGGGGCAGGACTGAGCCGCGCCATCTGACTATGGACACATGTAGGGCTTGACTGACAAACCTTTGCCAGCAACTTATAACCCCTTCTATCAGAATTTCCACCCGATTGTTATATCTTTTTTGGCATGAAAAAAATTAATTGGCATAGGAGTAATGTGATGTAGGCAGGCATATCCAAATCCTCTAGATATCCAAAGAGGCATCTAGATGGGTTGAATATATTTGTATTTTTTAGAGGAGAGGCAGCAAAAAGTTGTTAAATCTGACCAAAGGATCTTATTGGAGGGCATTGACATACCATATGCAGAAAGACTCTGTCGGCAGAGCCACATCAGTGACAGTTAAAAGTGGACATTTTACCCATTCTAAGTGGTCTAGATGGTGTGTAATAGATGCAGTGTAAATATTTTGGTGGAAATAGTTTGTCCCCAGAATAAATGACAACAGTAACGTGCAAGCCTATGATGTCTTACCAAGAATCCTCCTAAAGAGCTGGAATATCCCCTTGCCATTGTTTTTTTTTCTGTCTTAGTAGGTATAAGTAGAGAAGTATATTTTTGCTTTGGAAAATGAATTTTCACTTTACGAGTGAATGTTAATTCACCTTAGTGAATGTGGTGAAATTTGACTTTGCAAAGAATATACATATGCAAGGAAAAAAACAAAAAATAAAACAAAAAAAACTGGATATTTATTGTACATGATTGGATGAGAAGTCAGAAAACGTCCCTTTGTTCAATATGGTAAGAGAACATTCCTTTCCCATTTTTTTTTTATTCTATAATGTTAAGGTACTACATCAAATACCTGTTGGAAAGTTATGTGGGGTTTTTTTTCCTCTTTTCTTATGGTGGCTGTGGCGGGGAGGTAAGTTTGTGAACTTGTCTATTTAATGTTTATTTAAAAATGTCTTTGTAATAAAATGCAAATAAAAGAAGTATGTCATGGCCCTTTACAAAATGGTCAGTATAATGACTATTTAATGGTGTAGTTCATTTATGGCTCATTCTTTCCTACATAGTATTCTTGCACCATGATAACATTTAGATAAATGTGGATGCATATAGCATCCTTCAAGACATCCCTGGTAAAATAAGTGGGTGTTGTGATTTTTCCCACAAGACAGCTGTCAAACCAAATCTAAGATAGTATTTTCCAATAAAGCGAGCTTAATATCTTGACAATTATTTATTTAGAAATATTATATAGACTAAACTTCCACAAAACAAATTTCTTTCTTCATTTCACATATAAACCTAGACTGCTTTTATCATTATACTCTGATGGCTAAGCTTTAATAGCAAGAGGTAAACTATGTTATTACTTTGGGCACAAGCATACTTGATCTAATTTCCATGATGACAATTATTTGCTGTTTAGAGTTATTGTTTTGAAATACTGAAAGCTGCAATGCTATTTCTAGGTATGTCTCTAAAAATCAATACCAAGTGAAATATGGGATTACATTATTAAAAGTGACAGATTAAAGTTAGAAGCAGCTTGAGTTTTCTTTCATCTTGCAGTTTATTAGGCAGTGCAGGTTTCTGAAGTAATCAGGATTCCAAACTATAAAACACTGGCAATCTGAAGATTTATGAAGCAAAATGTACACTGCTCAGCGACAGAACTGAAGATCTCTGTCAAACATGGCTTTACAGAAATCCCTGTGACAACTTTATATGCAGCAACAATTTCATTGAAGAAAAGAGTAAAAAATAAATGGTGAAGATTATAGAAAAACAAATTGTGCAAATACATAAAATGTACAATAGCTTAAATTCATGACAGGTTTCTACCAGACCATAATATTGTTGGTCATAGCAAAATCCTGCTAATTATTTTACTATATAAAAAGGAATATTCCAGGCAATAATTCAAGACAGTGAACTCAGCGAGAGTGAGAAGGGCCATTAGTTCAATTTGATGCAGTAAATATGTTTTTTTCTCCATTTAAATGTATGCAAGACAAACATTTCTATAGTTTTCCAAAATAATTTTAGAATATATGCTCTCACTTTTTTCTTGAGTTAACTTTTCTCTTAGTAAGTCACTTGTTTGTCTTTTTGCTCATGAAAGAAAATTAAGATAACATAAAAGCTTTGTAAACAGAAATTTTGTGGGGTTAACCACTTGCCCTCCAGAGGATTTACCCCCTTCCTGACCAGGACATTTTTTTTCATTACGGCACTGCATTACTTTAACTGACAATTGCACGGTCATGCAATGCTGCACCCAAACTAAATTTGTGTCCTTTTTTTCCCCCACAAATTGAGCTTTTTGGAGATAATCACCTGTGTGTTTTTTTATTTTTTGCGCTATAAAAAAAAAAGGCCAACAAGTTTGAGAAAACAATATTTTTGACTTTTTGCTATTAAACGTGTCCAGTAAAAAAAAAAAAAAAAATCAAATTTCATCATAAATTTATGCCAAAATGTATTCTGCTACATATCTTTGCTAGCATTTACAAATGGCGGTATATATACTGTGATTTTTCCCCCCATTTTTACTAGTATTGGCAGTGGAACTGCAGCAGACATCCTGATACTGGGGGGAACTGACTTGGTGTCACTGACTTCCCCAGTGACACCAAAACAGTGCTAAAAAAAAAAAAAAAAGCACTGACACTGTACTAATAGCACTGGGCAGGAAGGTGTTAACATGAGGGGCTATCAAAGAGTTAACTGTGTGTTGGGAGTGTTTTACTAGGAGGCGGGATGTATGTGATTCACTGTAATCACACTGCTGTGGATGGCTGTGCATAGCCATCCACAGCAGTGTGCCCGAGCTGACAGCGAGGAGGACTGTTAGTAAACAAAACAGTCCACCTACCAGTCAGAGATCCTCGGAAATCACTGGGCGCCGGTGAGTATTTACCGGCCAGGGCCCAGTGATTGACAACCATGGCCGCGAATGGCAGCACGGGTGAGGTGTGCATCCCCTACCTGGAAATGCAAAATTATACGTGATTTTGTGCACCGCTGCCACCCTGTAGCAGTATTTCTGCTATAGGGTGGTCGGCAAAAAGTTAGTTTGCTACATGATTCTTAACAAATACAAGACATGTTTTCCTGTTGCAGTATTATTCAGAGTTATATATTATAATACAATGGAGAAGTGCTACCTCTTGCCAAAAATAATAAATATTTTTAAGAGTCTTATGAACTGCTTCATAACGGACTGTCTGACCTGCACACATGTTGTGTAGACACAACCACCCCTGGTCATAAAGGGAAGACTAACCAACACAATATTTAAGTTGACAGATGCCAAAGAGTAACACCAACTTTCAGATTCATAAATATTTTGAAAACTATGGTGATGTGATCACTTTGCCACAAAGTAGGTGGTAATTAAGGAAGGAACATTTTGTTTCAAAATGTAGGAAGCCAGAGCATTTAGACCAGGCTGGCTACAAATTAGTATAAACCATGTGATAAGTCCAATGCTTCGGCTGCAGCATGCTGGTGTTTGGTTCAAGGGGTTAAATCAGTCAAATGCTATTTGTCCTATGCTCTCTGAAAAACGATCCAAACATGGATTGCACTTCAGAGAGCTCCAAAAGTGTAAAACTCTCAGGGAATACATAAACTCAAAGTACACATACATCAAGTTTACATGGGAAGAGGCATAGAATAAGTCACAAATGGAGGTGATTTAGACATTGAGGTCTACAGAAAACCTACCCACACATCAATATCATGCATCTAGTGTAACATTACCAAGATTCAGGTTTTAATCCCCTTCATACTAGCATGTTTATGCATTTAAAAAATATTGTGGCAAAAAAAACATTTTTCACCTTGAGGTGTCCACTTTAAAAAGGGTTATATGCAGTGCAGGAATTCTTACTTAAAATGTTTTAGAACGGTGAGAGAAATCACTATTTCAGAATTTTTGGATGTGGTTTCCTGTATATAGTAAAAAAATTAAAACATTGATTCTTAAATACCACCTGAAAGCCCTGTCTAAAAATTCAGTTACATGAACAAATGTCAGCCAAACTTTCATAACAGTTCAAACTGTAAAATGGCATGGTAATACAGACTAGTACTGAAGAGGTCAAAAAAGAAGATAGTTGTATTCACTCAGGCACCATTCACACTTTTGCATTTTAAGCACAGGTCACTTTCTAAGTCCATTGACAAGCGATATAGACCCTATTGATGGCAATGGCAGCTCATGAAAATGTATGTAACATAATAAAGGACAATAGTGCAAAGAATCTGGACCTATTTTTTAACATTGAGAATTGGTTTATTAAGTGATTTCAGCAACTCTTTATTTTAAAACAATATGCTGAGTTGCTATTTGATTAACATCCTTCTTTATGTTTTGACTCCCTAGGATACATTGTATTTGTAATCGCATTTGCTGCAAGTTATAAATGCATCGAGATCTTTTTGAAACAAGTTCTTAATACTACAATTTATAATTAAATGGTGATGATAGTAGAAGATGGCATGTTGTAAGCTGCAGATAGATCTAAGCCTGCATATCCAATTACAAAATGCACTTGTCACACCATTTGTCAAAACATATACACATGCTACTAACTCCAAAAGCAGCATACAGTATGGGAAGATGCTTTATTTGAACACGATAATGATGCCACTAGTAGCATGACATGAGATCCATTATTTTGCATTACAGAAGCAATATTGCTGGCAGCAGGATACATATGTAACTGTACATTGTGCAGTGAGTAATAGTTGCACGGTTCACAATGATGAATTAGTGTGCCTTAAAGTAAAAATTGCAAACATGAATACTTGGTTACATTTTGTGATCTCCGAATCTCCAAACAGAAGCTTTTGTGTTTTGTAGAAAATGAATTGGATTTAATAGGAACAACATTTACATTTCCATACTTATTTCTAGCATGCCCTGGGAAAACAAATGTACTAAGAAAGACTAACAGATGCAACTGAAGAATTTGAGAAAACAAATGTAATGTAAATGACAAGCCAAAATGTTTATTCTTAGTTTCTGATAAAGTGGGTGGGATTTTGAACACCCTGTCAGGTTTCTGTGTTGCACATTGGAGAGTTTCCCTTCCTAAGAGCCCTTTCATACGGGTGTCAGCTTGTGCAGAGCGGACAAAGCCCGCTGTTCTCTATAGGGTGATCAGATGTAAACTGTCCGTTTACATTTGACTGTCATCCAATCTGCCAGACAAATGGGGAACATCTGTTTTTAGTGGATAGGATTGGATGCAGGCAGGTGTAAACGGACACATGTCTGTTTCCCTCCACCGCTCTATAGAGGGCAATGCATGGTCCAATCGGGTCCTCCTGAAAAATTGACATAGGGACCCGATTGGTCTGCCCATATGAAAGGGTCCTTATGGTTTGCTAAAAAATTGTCAGCAAGATAGAAATTGAGAGTACATTTCTCTAATAGAGCCCTGGATAGCAGTAAAAAAATCCAACAGGACTGGCATGATATACACTTCAAATCATTTTGTTTCCCCAAATTATTTTTAAACATACTGTATATTGAACTAACCTAACAAAAATGTGCTGTGTTGAACAGTTAGCCAATCTCCTGTACTCTTCTTATAATTCCCAGTTAAGTTCACTTCTGGAAATAATGGTTTTTAAAAAGGTGAGTATTTATATACTTTGTAAATAAATGCTGGTAAGCACACTATTACTCCCCACATGATACTCTTTAATCTGGGACTCTTTTAGATGATGTTATTATTGCTATTATAATTATTTGTTTCTATTTATTTCATCATAACAGGATAAGTAGTCAAGGTTGCTATTTTATCAAGGCTGTTCACCTAGAAAACTGAGTTAGTGAATAAAGGTAAAGCTGTGTTCACTCTAAATACCCAATCACACTATTGCAAATATTCTATTTTTTTCATTTCCCTTGCACATGGTTGGGTATTCAAAGTGCACATCCGTGTGACAATTATCTAGTTATCCAAGTAATAATCCTCTTATTGCTTTAGCACAACCCCTTTCAACCAGGGTGCCCAGGCACCCTGGGGTGCCTTCAGGTGTCTCCGGGGGTGCCTTGGCAAAGTGCCTAAAAATTACCCAAAAAGTGTATACAAGCCAGTAGGTGGATCAAGCCTGCCTTTTAGTTACACAAAGTCACAGGCTTTCATTGTGCACCATTACGACCTTGCTGCCGGCATCCTTACAACCAACATCAGTTGATAAGGAGGACATATGGCGCCTGCACAGCATCCTTGTTTGACCCTCCTCTGCCCTTCTCTGTCTGCACTGGGGTCACATTAGATAACTGAAGGAGAGAAACTGAGGGGAAGAGAAAACATTGGCATACTAGTCAGTACCATTGTGCAAAGGTGTTTGCTTTATAAGACTACATTACCTCTAATATTGGGTGTCCTACATGTGTATATATTGCTGCTTTACGGAAAAAGATTAGTTTCGTTTTTTACATTTGAGAATGGGGTGCCTCGAGATTGTGCAGAACTTTAAAAGGGTACCATAACTGAAAAAAAGGTTGAAAAACACTACTTTAGCATAATAACCACAAAATAATTTAAGAATGTTCTGCACTAAAAGCAAGATGAAGAATTTTCAGTTTTCCTAATAAACGAGTCAAAATAGACCACAATATTATATTTCTGGTTCCGTTTTATCCTTTATTATGTGCTTACTGGACATGATGCTGAATCAGCATTCAGTAAGCAGGTAAAGAGGTGTGTAAATTACAACACTGGATCAACAGAATTAGAGAATATTTTTTTTAAAAGGTAAATATGTATTGTAATGTACATTTACTTTGAAGTCAGTTTAGGAAAACTTTCTAGTTAGGGTGTCATGAAAGAGCTCTCTAATCTCGTGTGTTGTGTATATTTTCAGAAATATAAGCTGCTAATCAGGTGTCTCCAGCTTTTTCCACTGCTTTGGGTGTAATGTTAATCTCTTGACCCTACAGTACAATTTGAACTGAAATGCTCTGGACTGGGAGAAAACATCAGTGCCAGTTTAACAAATACTAAAATATAGCTGGTTAAGTTGTCATAA
Organism: Staurois parvus; assembly: GCF_062004578.1. Classification (NCBI taxonomy): domain Eukaryota; kingdom Metazoa; phylum Chordata; class Amphibia; order Anura; family Ranidae; genus Staurois; species Staurois parvus. Next base: position 2,617,726 of record NW_028318022.1, on the reverse strand, counting down.
TAAAAAACTTCCAATTATTTCACCGCAGAATGCTTGATGTCAAACACCAACCTACAACTGCTGAACATGCTTGATAATGTACATCTGTAGAGGCATTGGAGAAAAAAAAAATAATATTAAAACAAAATCCTCAAATTCTCTGGTCACTACTGAACTAATGGCTGAATTGCTGTTTCACATGTAGGGCTCCTTCAGACTAGCGGTAATGATTACCAACTTCTGAAAAGTAATCCAATTTCAGAGGCGGTATAGCAGCAGCTGGCAGGGATTTAGGAGGTGCTACTGTTGCCTCCTAATGCCTTTTTTTATATCTTTTATATATTTTTTACATTTCAGGACTATGCAGCATCTGCCACCAGTGCTTGGCTCACAGTTGCAGTATGGTCCCATTAATTTCAATGCTCAATGTCAAACTCTGCAGCCTGAGTTAAAGGATAAGGTCACCTTTTAACAAAAAAATAATAAATGCACATTTATTTACTGGTAAAAAAATGCATCTTCTATTTTGTTTTGGGAGCCTGGAAAGCATTGCACCAGCGATCAGATTGCTGTTGCCAAGCATGACTCCTGCAGTCCTGTCAGGGTATCTGTGTGTTTATGCCTCGTATGCAAGCAGATACACACTCACAGGAAAAAAAAAAAAATCAATAAACAGCGCTTAACAACGCCAATGTAATTCATTGAGAATTACAAGCAGACAGCCGCATAGACTGTTGGAACTTGTAGTTTGCGGCCAGATGGGTGGAGCCATGCACAGTCATGTTTTTTTAACCACATCCTTACTGCGCTATAGCCGAATGTTCTGGGAGGGCGTCATATGCCGTCCTCCCAGAACGCACCCTACTGCGTGCCACCAGTGGTGCGCACCCTGAAATCTCCTATGGACACAGCTGATCACATGAGGTAAAAGATCAATCACAGTGGCCTTTTAACACGTGTGGTCAGCTGTGACCAAAGACAGTTGTAAATACAGTTGCCAGTTATTGGCAGCACTTTCCTAATGCTGTCACAGTGTGAGGAAAGTACTGCCAATAACCGGCAGCTGTCACAGAGCAGATCGACACTGATCATCAGGGCACCCACCAGTGCCCAGTAGTGCCACTCACCAATAATCAGATGTGCCCCCCACCAGTGCTGCCCAGCAGTGCCACCAAGCAGTGTCATCAGTTAGTACCATCAGTCAGCACCGCCCGTCAATGTCACCCATCATTGCTGCATATCAGTGCATCATCAGTGTCTCCTCATCAATGCCCACCAGTGCCTTCTCATCAGTAAATCTCATCAGTGCAGCCTATTAGTGCCCTTTAGTGCTGCCTATCCATCCTACCTCATCAGTGCCCATCAGTGCAGCCTCATTAACATACATCAGTGAAGGAGAAAAATTACCCGTTTGCAAAATGTTATAATAGAAACAAAGAAAACCTTTTCAATTTTTTTGCTCTTTTTTTGTTTATAGTGCAAAAAATAAATACCAATAAATACCACCAATGGAAAGCTCTATGTGTGCAAAAAAAATAAAAAAAGTTCATATGGATACAATGTTGCATGACTGCGAAATTGTCATTCAAAGTGCGACAGCACTGAAAGCTGAAAACTGGCCTGGGCACAAATGGGGTAAAAGTGCCCAATAGCCAAGTGGTTAAAGGGGAGAAAATCCCCCGCTAGCTGTCACAATGGGGGATCAAGAGGTGGTCCTTTCATATGTTACACTCTGAATATGGGTAAAAAATGTAGCATGTTATGAGAGGTGGACTTATCCTTTAAAATTGCCATTACCGAGAAGCAAAACATAATGGCCTGTGTCCAGCCCTGTCAGGCTGTAATGTCAGGGGGTGGCAAAATCATAGTTCAGTTTTTTCTTTGCCCAGACTGCCAGTGTGAAAGAGCCCTCATGGTATGTGTCTTTACCTTCAATAAGGTCAAATTTAAACACAAATCTGGAAGTTTTCTAATCATAATGCATTAAGAATTTTCAGGGTGGTAATTTATCGTCTGCCCTTTTTTTAACAGATGTGTATTAGCATTTGAACACAGTTGAAGCTGACAAACAAATTGTTAGACGTACTGGTTTTCTCGTTTATCATCCATCTTAGAATTACATCACACAGAGGGCTATCTCCAAGACTTTCATGGCTGGAGGGCTTAAAAAGGCTCATTACAAAGCTTGTATAGCAAAGCAAATGTAGCACACATGCTGCATGCAAATATGCATGCATATCCCCAGGTCATTTCTCCACAGTGTGACGAGCTAAAACAAATGACACAAGAAGTGTAATTAATTATGAAATGTGAAAAAGCCTGAGCTACCTGAACCAATTAAAGCCTGATTCCTTCAGGAGTAGAAATTACTTTTGTACAAATTTGTTTCATGTAATTAAACAATTTTTAACCAGGAAGGTCAAACCTTTGTATCCATTTTCTATTCTAGTCATTCATTTCTTAATGGAAGTTTATACTTTTTTTCTCTATTGAAAAAGTGTCCAACTTTCATATCTACTCTGCAAAATATTTAAGAACTGCGGGTGCAACAATACAAATTCTTCCTGTCTGCTTAAAAAAATGCAAGCCTTCTGCTTGCTGCTTTAAATTACTCTAATTTGCCATGAAGGCTTTAAATAGAAGACTGAAGGTCTTCCTGCCAAAAAGCTCCATGCTGTCCCTGTGGGCAGATTAGTTTGGCAATTGAGAGATGGTATACATATATTAATTTTTGCCCACTGATATATTCTCTATTTATAGAAAATCTGTTCATTATACCTTTGAAGGACTGATCAAAGCCTTAAAAAATGTTATGCTGCATCTTTAATCTATAAATAATTTCATTGGATATAATGGAAATTTTTAAATCAAATTTGTATTTAACATGAAGCAGAGTGCAGTTTAAATCTGAATATAAACATTAGTTATATGAAACTGTAAAATGCAATACAGGTTTCCTTTAAAGCTTCTATTCCTAGAAACAAATGGGATCACTGTTTGAAATGTTTTATCAAAGTCAATAGTGAGACGTTCCTTCCAAGTGTTGTCATTCAGTGAATTTGTTTCTCTTTATAATTATAATGCATTGTTTTCATAGTATTGCAAATAAAAATTTTCTAAAACTAAGAATGGCTTGAATAATCACATATGAAGGATCACAGAGATAAGAAAAAACATTTGGGCAACCTGGTGGTTAATTGGTTAGCACTTCTGCCTAGCAGCTCTATGGTCATTCATTTGTATCCCAACCATGGCACTACCTGCCTGGAGATTGCATGTTCTCCTTGTGCGTGTGTGGGCTTTCCTCCGGGTACCCCGGTTTCCTCCCACACTCCAAACACATACTGGTAAATTAACTGGCTCCTGTATAAATTGGCCCTAGTATGTGTAGGTATGAATGTGAGTTAAGGACCTTAGATGGTAAGGTCCTTGAGGCAGGAATTAATGGGAATGTAAACTATACATGTAAAGTCCTGTGTACATTGATGGCACTATATACTGTAAGTACTTGTACCAAATAAATTTGAGATGCATACGAATGGCACAGATTACCTGATCAGTTTTTGTGCATTTCATGTAGGGATTGTTGTATTGCACACGCCCTTAACACTAACTTTTATCAGTAACCTAGTGATTAGATAGCCAGGGAGTTAGTTAACACCATTGGTAGGGGGGTACACTCCTTTCTGAATTTTAGGTACATTAGAATGCAGGAAACTCGAATTAACCCCTTAGCGTTGGCGTCTCCTGGCCCTTTAAGGGTTTCATAAGCCAGGAGACGGGGCGGGGTTTAGGGTCATGTAACTGCCATGACATGCCGTTACGGCGGTTACATGATCGGGAAAGGTCCCGATCGAAAGAGGAAAATCGGGACCTTTCCGTGAGTACCAGACGTGTGCTGGGAGCATGCAGGGCATGCTCTCAGCACGTTTTTTTAATAGAACGCAAATGTGCAGCAGCTCGGCGTCTAGGCCCAGACGCTGCGAGGCCGCACATTTGCGTTAGGCTGGCACCAAGAGGTTAAAGGAAACTCTATGAACATCTTAACTTAAGCAAAGCTGCAATGTTTTGCTGGAAAGCATTTGTAGCTCACTGCTTTCATCCATTGCATTTAATAGTGCACTGCAGACTGGCATTGCTGATAATGTACTGCATTTTTGGGTTACGGTTATCAAAACTAGCAATGACATCTCATACATACCAAAAAGGTATTTATTAAACTTAGTCTACAATTAATTACTTTTTGTACATCAACATGTTTCAGGTTTGTTCATTGACCTCTCATTTGCTTTAATATTTTCTCTTTCACAATACACTGCAAAAATGGATATCTCACACTTTACTTGCACAGACAAAAACACGAAAAACACAAATGTGTAGTAACCCAAAACAATGAAACAATTCAAGTTTAACAATATAATTTAATAAGAAAAGTAGAATTTGGTTGCTGTGGGTTGATGCACCTTCCATTTTTTCTATTGGCACTGCATTAATGAATGTGCTGTAGGTTTTGTAAAAAGGATAAAAACAATTGTATTGTAGGCATACTGATGCACCTATTGTTTACAATTAATTTAAGTGTACCTAAACCCACAACAGTGGCAGAAGTTCTGTGCGCTGGCTGATTTCCGTGTCCAAAAGGTGAAATATATTACCACCGCTGAACATTATGGTCTACCAGTGAGGGGAATATCATTCCTACATCGTCGTTTGGGATTCCACTTCAAGGACCCCTGCAGTGAGTGTCCTGAAAGCCTTTTGGCCCCTTGGGGTCTGCACATGGAGGCGAGGAGGTATTTTAGCCGGTGTGGGATTCACTAATCATTTACCTCTCTTTTTTGGGGTTTTTTTTTGGATGCGTTTTTGTTGGACTTTCTTGCACATGGACTTTGTCGAATTTATGCTATTGTTTTTTAGTCACGTGTTTAGTTCTTCATTGTGTTATTATATTTTACAGTGCACAGTAATACATTCATTTGGTTTCACTGTGCGTTTGTATCACCATTTTCTGTTTTATACTAGTTGCACTCTATATATGTTTGCCACATTTATTTATGGTATTTATATGGTCACTTATTAGTCGTTTTATGTTACATGGCCTTTTGATGCGCTTTGTGTTATGACCCTTTAGTCGCATGGTCAAATTTTTTGGCCTCACTGTGCGTTGTTATTGTCATTCTTCTGTGATAAGTGGTTTGTCCAATTTTAATATTTAAGCACTTCATTTTGTATTTTTACATTTTGCTCCACTTTCTCATCATTAGTTGTATTCACGTCATTTCATTTATATTATGACGGACTCATATGTCCCATTATTACTGTGATTTAGTTAATATTTTATTTTTCCCTGATCATTCCCGTGCATTTTGCCCACAGTCACGGTTTATTGTCTGTTACACCATTTGGTCCTCATTTTGGACCTTTATTATTTCACCTTTCCCTTCATTCCCATATCCCTTCCATTTACTGATTATTTTATGGTGTATTATCTATTGTCTTTTCATCTCATTATTTGTCTTGGAATATCTGTGGCATTATTGTGATTAGCGCAACATCAATTTTCTGTTTGTAGTAAAAACAGTCTGTATATGCAGTAAACCATGCTTGATATACCCACTGTGAAACCTAAGGGGTTAATCCTCTGCATTGCGTAAAGACCATTTGATTCTTTCTTCTCTGCCTCTCCTCTTGTTTAAATGTAAAGGTTGTATCTTCTTATAAGACAGACTGAACCCAAAGCCAATCTGCACATGCTCAGTTTAGTGTGTATTGCAAGAGGTTTTTTTTTTCTTGGGAGAGTGCATGTGATCAGCACAAGGTCAATCAGCACTGTCCAGACAGAGGGCAGAGTTTTCACATCCTCCTAGAGCAGAAAGAAAACTCCTACAAGCTTTAACTAGTGCTCTGCTTAAGTTACAAGACTGTTCTAACTGCTGATGAGAAAAGGTATTTAGCCGTTTATATTTACTAAAATAATTGCATTTCCATGTTCTGTGTACTGTGAGAGACCAGATATAGTGAATGCAGGGAACTCGGTTTAATAACACTAAGTTAGTGGAAAGCATTAATGAAGCGGTTATATAGTTAAAGCATAGGTTCGCCTTTATACAAAAAATACACTTTTGCAGGAAAAAAAAAAGTGTATTATTTTTTGTTGCAGGAGCCTGTAAACCATTGCACCAGCGATCAGCAGATCGCTGGTGCCATGCAGGTCTCCTGCAGATCTATCAGTATATCGGCTTGCCCGTTTGGGATGTACAGGCAAGCAGATATACTGACAAGAAGTATCAATGAACTATCATGGCGCTCCACAGCCCTCCATGGCACCCTGAATATGGGCGTAACATGTTATGAAAGGTGAACTTATGCTTTAAATTTGGAGAAGCCACAAACCTGTAGCTAATTATATACTTTGGGATTTGACCCCTCATCCAGTCTGCAGCGTGAACCACAACAAATTTAGTTGTACTGATACTATGCCAAAATGTTATACTTACCTGCTCTGTTCAATGGTTTTGCACAGAGCAGCCTCGATCCTCTTCTTCTCTGGGTCCCCTTCTGGCATTCCTGGCTCCTCCTTCCCACCAAGTGCCCTCATAACAAGAGCCATAGAAATAGAAACAGAGAATGTGGCTTGGTCCTGCACCATGCTTCCTCCTCACTGGCTGTGATTGGCAACCAATAATAAGCCATTGGTTCCTGTTGCTGTGTCTGAGCCATTGAGGAGGGAGAAAACTGGGAGAGCTGCTGCTCTCGTGCACAGCACTGGATCGAGATGGGGCTCAGGTACGTATGGGGGGCTATTGTGGGGGAGCTGTACACCAGGGGCAGACTCACCATTCGGGCGCTCGGGCACTGCCCGAGGGCCCAGGGTCAGCTGGGGGCCCCATGAGATGCCCCTGGTACCATTCATAGGCTTTTTTTGGGTGTGGTTTGAGTGTGGGTGAGGAAACAGGGGCCCCATGATTCCCTATTGCCCGGGGCCCCATGAGTTGTCAGTCCGCCCCTGCTGTACACAAAGTTTTCTACCTTAATACAGACAATACATTAAAGTAAAAAAACCTTCAGCCTTTAGAACCACTTTAGCATTTTGATGCTTCTCTAGAGCTGCATGAGGTTAAAGCTGAGATCTGGACATGGGACAAGAGACCCCACAGACAGCTTTAAACTGATAGTAAAGGTTCCTGTTTGTTTCTTTTAAAATAACAAACATGTCATATACTTTGCACAGAGCAGCCTCACACCTCCACTGCTTGGGTCCCCTGCAGGCGTTCCTGGTGGACCAAGAGCCTCCATAGCAAGCAGTTAGCTCTGGGGGCACTGGTGCATGCTTGCTCCCAAGCCATTACTCCATGTGCCCATAGGACACAGAGCTGTGACAAAGCTCCACCCCCAATCTGTCCTCATTGGCTCACTGGAGTGATTGACAGCAACTGGAGGCAATGAATCCTGCTGCTATCTCAGTCAATGAGAAAAGAAAGACCTGATTGAAGATCTTGTGCACATCGGTGGGCCGAGAGGGAGCTTGGGTGGGTTGGGGGGGCGTTAAGGTCTGCTCTTGTGCATTTCGGTAGACTGAGAGGGGGCTTGGGGAGAGATGATGTACACAGAAGGTTTTTTGAATCTTCTATGCAAGAAGGCAAAAAACATTGAGCCTTTACATCCACTTTAACAAATACTGCTGCAGCTGCATACTGGGAAGCTCATTAGCGTATGTGATTTTTCTGCATACCTATACTCTAAAGTCCTTTTTTTTCCCTAAAACACATAAATATACCTTTCATGTTTGAAAAAAAAATGTAAAGATGTGATAAATCCTGGTGCTGCGCAACTGTAAAGGTTCATGTTAACAGGCATGGTTTTCCTGCATTTACCATGCATTTGAAACGCACATCAAACGTAGGTAAGAAAATTGCCATTGACTTTAAAGGAGTAGTAAACATGGTAGTTCACAGGCCATGCTTTGCGTTTCTTAGATGCAGCATATTCACTTGAAGCACATTTGAACTGCAGGTAAACCCCATCAAATACGGCTTTATCTTGTCAAACACTACTTTTTCCATTCCAATGCATGCAGTTGCATACAAATGGAAATGACTGAGTTTAACAAGAAAGCCGGTGTACTCGAGATCTAACCCACTCTAAGAAAAACAGAGTTATAAAGAAAAAAAAAAAAAGTTTTGCATAGCAGGCTGAAAACATAAAATATGATGATGGAATAGAACATAAATGCACCTGTACAATCAAATATAAACCACCATACACAATAAAAACACAGAGACCAGTTATATACAGAGGATTGAAAGACAGCCAAGGACTTTACCTTGCCTTTAAAAGTTTTACAGTTCTTTTCCACACTGTTATCCTTTGAAATGGATTTATATAGATGCATTTGAGTACTGTTCGCTGCCTCTGCCCCAGTAACACATTTTGAGCTTAAAATCACATTATTCTCACTGCACGTCTATATGCACATAGGAGATCTACATGCATTCTGGTGTGTCTAATTTGTTCAACTTTGGTGAAAGAAAATATTAGGATCACTGCTATTTCGGAGTATTTTTTGTGACAAGAACAGTGTTTCCTTCCCAGCATCAGAGCCGGAGAGTAGAATATGCAGGTTATTGTTGGTACTGGCAGTGCGTGGGTGGCAGTGTGTGTGGGTGTCTGACAACTGCAAGCCTAATGTCTATTGTTGCATCATTAAAAGATGACATTAGGTAGCACTACTGAGCTTTTCATAGAGTCTGATGTGATAGAAATCAAATGATGTCAGATTTTATTTCTTATTTTGGTATTTTTGTAAATCAAAGCCTTTTTTTAGCTTGCTGAGTGACAAATGCTTAGGCCAGATGGTTATGAGACACATGAGTATTTGGTTCATTTCTACAGTACCATCTACATTTTCATTTACAAATGCTGTGATTTTTTTTTCCCTTTGAATGCTTTAAAATTCTGTAGACAAGGGTTACCAGCGTGACAGATGTTACATTAGTTATGGTCTAGGAAAATGTATGAAATGCAACTCTAGTGCTTGCTGGAGAAAATATGTTCTAGTTTAACCTATTATCATATGCTATTATGCTAGTCTCTTTCCTGTTCTCAAACACATTGCTGGATTTCTAAAAGATTGATTTGGATTTCAAATGATAGATACCTCTGGAAGATGCACCTGTATACATCATCCATTTTAAATAGGAGCCCATATAAGACATATGTCTGTAAATGCACTTTAACCCCTTCTTGCCCACCCCAGCATCTCATTAACCACTTGCCCTCCAGAGGATCTCTCCCCCTTCCTGACCTGGCCATTTTTTGCAATACGACTCTGTGTTACTTTAACTGACAATTGCGCGATCATGCAACGCTGCACCCAAATGAAAATTGTGTCCTTTTTTCCCCACAAAAATTGAGTTTTTTTGGTGGTATTTGGCTGCCCATGTGGTTTTTATTTTTTTGCACTATATACAAAAAAAGACTATATTTTTGACTTTTTGCTATAAAACATATCCAGTGAAAAAATAAAAAAAAAATCAAATTTTGTCATAAATTTAGGCCAAAATGTATTCTGCTACATGTCTTTGCTAAAAGAAAAATCCCAATACGTGTAAATTAATTGGTTCTAGCATCTATAAATTGCACTATATATACACTGGAATTTTTTTTTTTGCTAGTAATGATGGTGATCAGCGACTTATAGCGGGACTATGGTGGGCATTCTAACACTGGGGGGGAACTGACTAACTGCCACTGACATCCCCACTAACACTAATACAGTGATCAGTGCTAATAAAATGCAATGACACTGTACTAATGGCACTGAGAAGGAAGGGGTTAACATCTGGGGTAAAGGGTTAACTGTGTGCCGTTTTACGATCTTGTCTGTATATTTTACTATGTAAGCATTCTGTTTTGTATTGCTCTGCTATGTAGAGCAAGGCAAAGCAGCGTGCTGGTGCTGACGGGAAAGATCTGTATTGTTTACATACAGACCTCTCCCCTGTCATTGATCCTCTATGATTGCAGGGTGCCGGCGGGGAATCTCTGGCCGGGACTCTGATCGACAGCTGTAGCCGCCAATGGCAGCATGGGTTGGGCGGTGTGTGCACACACCCCCTCCACAAAAACATCTATCTATATACACACACACACACACGTTTTTTGCGCAGCCCTGCCGCTCTGAAGCAGTAGTTCTGCTATAGGGTGGTAGGGAAGCGGTTAAAGTGGTAGTGAAATCTTGAATTAAAAAAAAAAAAAAGAAAAATAGTCCCCCTACAAGTTAATGGCTTACCAGCACATACCACCTCATTCCAGCACATTATGACAGACATACCTGTAAAATTGTTTACTACAGCAGTGTGCTGTCAGGGCTAACAAGGCTTCCATCTTCACCCGATCTTCCTTCCGGGTTCAAGGGCTCTGGCTACTGAACTGTGGCTGAACTGCGATGATGTCACTCCCACAAATGCAACCGGGAGTCGAAGCAGCTACGCAACACTCTGGGACTGACGGCACATTCAGTGTGCTCTTGCACATGTGCTGGTGATGTCACTGGGTACAGAAATTGTGAATGTCTTCTAAACGTGAACCATTCATTGTCCCTACAGGTAAGCTTTATTATAAGCTTACCTGTAGATATAAGTGACCAGGCTGTGTTTACGCTTTAACTGAGCAATTACAGTGGGGGGGCGCCTGTTATTGGCTGCAAGTGGACAATCCAAATGCACACGTTCCTGTGTTAAAAATGGCTGTGTGTATAAGTGGGTGTTGCAGCGACCGTCAGCTGGAACCAAAACAGAATCAGCAAGGGAGAATGTCACCAGCACACCAAGGATCACCAATATGGGTCCAGAAGTTTTAATGAATGATCTCAGCTACAGCAAGGTAACGTTTTGGAGTCTCGCAGGACCCCTTCATAAGAAGGGGATAACATCTGGGGCAATCAAAGGGTTGTGTGCTGTTTTACGAAGTGTGCGGTGTTGTGTTTTACTAGGGAAACATATTGCTGTGTATGTTACTGCTGGCAGGAGAAAGACCTGTGTTTACACATAGGTTTCGCCCTTGTCAGTGATACTCGGCATTTGCCAGGTGCCAGAGGGGAATTACTGGCCGGGACCCAGTGATCAACATCTGTAGCCACCAATGGCGGGGCGGGTCTTTGCTGCATTATAGGACTGCGGCTCTTTTCCAGCTTCTTTCAATCCAGTCTATATGACCTTGCTCCAGTATCAACTGCACAACATTGCTCTGGATCGGCTCTGTTATATAGTAGTGTAAAAAACAGACCAAATCCAGTGCCGTCTCCCCATCCCCTTTTTTGAATACCCCCTGCTACTTTATATTTACAAACAATCTGCATACATACGTTTTCTCTAGGTGTCTAAAGCCTAGTCAATTGACATTGTTGGTTCTCTTCCTCTTTTTCCTATGGATATGGGAAATGTTATTGGCAGCACATAATGTGGTGCAGCTTTCTGCAGCAGGGTGGCAGGATGATGCCCACCCTACCTGGGGCCATGCCCTTGATTCCCTGGGTTTACAAGAAGTGGGCTGAACCTGTAAAACTGGTGACAATCTGGAGGTTTGAAAGAAGTACTGCAGTAGGAGCAAAAACTGCCTTTTTAACCACTTGCCCTCCTGAGGATTTACCCCCCCCCCCTCATACCAGGCCATTTTTGGAGTTATGATGCTGCGTTACTTTAACTGATACAAATCTGCACCCAAATGAAATGTACATTTTTTTTACCATTAATTGAGCTTTCTTTCAGTGGTATATGATTGCCTGTGTGGTTTTTATTTTTTGCGCTATGTTTTTGACTTTTTGCTATTAAACATGTCCAGTAAATAAAATTAAGAAAATCAAATTTCATCATAAAATGTAGGCCAAAATGTATTCTGCTACATGTTTTTGCTAACAAAAAATCCCAATACGTGTAAATTATTTGGTTTACGTGAAAGTTATAGCGTTTGCAAATGGCGGTATAGATACTGGATTTTTTTTTTTATATTAGTAATGGCGGCAATCAGTGACTTATAGAGGGAGTTAAGGATTGTGGAATTGACATTCTGACATTGGGCGGAACTGACATCCCCAGTGACACCAAAAAAAAGCACTGACACTGTACTAATGGCACTGGGCAGGAAGGGGTTACCATGAGGGGTGATCAAAGGGTTAACTGTGTACACGGAGTGTTACTAGTGGGCCAAGCACACAGCTTTGGATGGCTGTGCTGTTTACAGCCACCCAAAGCAGTGTGCCCGAGTGGACAGGGAGGACTTTTAGTAAACAAGACAGTCCTCTTCCCCGTCGGAGATCCTAGGTAATCACCGGGCACCGTTGAGTAATCACCGGCCGGGACCCAGTGATTGACAGCCGCTGCCCAGTGATTTACAGCCCCTACCCGGAAATGCAAAATCACACACATATACATACACATGAGTTTGCACACCTGTGTCGCACTGTAGCAGTATTTCTGCTATAGGGCGGTTGGGAAGTAGTTAATTTTGATTTTGGACATCAATTTGTTTGCTTTTATAATGTTTCATGAAACAAGAGTTAGGCTTTAAGATTCTGCAATAGAAAAAAAACTGAATGTGTTAGTGAAGTAATTAAAAATGGCAACTATTTAGCAAATAAAAATATAGTTCAAATAGCATCTATTTGATGGATATTTTTCACAATAGTCTTCGTATAGTTACTAACTATAGTTATCCTTGCATGCATACAATGCATCTTTGCAGTTGCACATGACAGAGGCCATGCCACACAATCAGCCTTGTTCCCTTGAGGGTTCCCTATGTTTCAGAACAATTTGAATTATTGGATAATAAAAGACATAAAACATTCTGTCATCTTCTAAAGATACCCATAGGGACCAGCCAAGATCAACCTAAATTAGATATTGTGCATCTTCAATAGTTACAACGGTGCCCATTGCCAGGTTATACAAAATGAGATGTCTTGGGAGAAAATAATCACGAGTGAGTAAAGTGTGAACACTAGGTCAGATCCCATAAAGCAGCATCTATCAAAGCAAGGCAGTTTTAGGTCAAGGTGCTTCATGGCAGAAAACAAGAGGATACCATTTATAAGCTATTATGTTTTATGCAGAAAGTAATTTATGCTTCTATTTAATAGCTGTGCAAACCGGTTGACGGTAGATCTAAATATATGTCGTTATAAAAGTACAATATTCTGTTTAGACTCGTCTCCTGCTGTAGTTAAAACAGGAAAAAAAGAATGACAGGTTGAATAGCCAGGCAGCATTTGCAGGTTCATATCATGGACCAAAACCTACTAAGCATATTCTTTTATATGAGCCATCCAAGAAATTCTGATATGTTGTCTGGGCAACCAATAATAGTGGCACAATATCAGTGATGCCTTTTATTAAAGATAATTGAACTTAACATCAGCCATATTTACACACATTTCTTAAAAAGTGATAGAAGGTAAATCTTATAGTAACTGCTCATTAAATAAATTACAATGAAACCATTTCTTTGTCATTTTTTTCAGTAGATAATAGGGGTATCAAGACTTGCTGTCTCTGGGATAAATGAACCAAAGTCATTTGCTGGATCACTTCTTCATATTACTATTAGAGAGGTTTGAACTTTGGAGTACTATGGATCTAGTAATACTTTATTAGGGACATATTTCAGCTCAGTTTTAAATTAACAAAGACCCCATCGGCCATTACGGAATATACAGTGTATCAGCTGAAAATTAAAATTATTTTTATAATGGTACTGATACATTTGTACATTCACAGTGCATGCATGTTAAAGTAATAATAAACTCAAAAAGCAGACATTTATTATATTGCAGCTTACTCATTCTTAGACGTGGTGGCTGCATTCATTTTTTAGGCCTCCTTTTTTACATTCAACTGGTGATCCTGCCAGTGAGTCTGTTTTTCAAAAGAAAAAGCTGTCCTGCAGATGTAACAGAGGGTTTAGACAAACCATTTAACACTGACAGGGGTGTTTACAATGATCAAACCTATATACCAAAAGGAACAAAACTGTTCTTGTAACTGCTTACAAAGTGTGACTAGATTTTAGCAATGTGTCAGTGTATCTAAATCTGGTAGTTCATCTAAACATTACAATCACACAATGTCAATGCGCTGCCGTCCAAAGGTGTTTGTTGCTCCTTCATCCAAATGTAGGCACTCTAATACAGGAGGTGTGCTACTGGCCAGATTACCAGGTGAAAACTACATTAAAAACCTAACAAAAAAAAAATAAAGAATGCAGGCACCACATTAATGCAGACACCACATCTGATTGGTGAAATCATTAAGTTTTCTGCATTATAATATATTTTTGGTTTTGTGTTAAAAACCTCTAAAGTGTGTCTAAACCCTAAAGCAAAGATGTAATATAAAGGAAGCTTATTAATCCTTATTTGTAGTGGCTGCATTAGGTTTTTTTACACCTGATCCTGCCAGTAACACTTTCTGTATTTTTACACTAGGACAGAAAGTGTTTTAGGACTACAGAACACTTCCCCATCTTTTCACCTTATAACGTGGGGAAGTGTTCTACAGGGAGAATTATGCTAACTTATGACCAGGGGCAAACTGACAACTCATGGGGCCCCCGGGCAATAGGGGATCATGGGGCCCCTGTGTCCTTGCCCAAACTCAAAAAAGCCCATGAAAAAAGGCACCAGAGGCATCTCATGGGGCCCCCTACTGACCCCGGCCGTCGGGCAGCGCCAGAGTTTCCAAATGGTCAGTCTGCCCGTGCTTGTGACAATGCAGCACAGAGTGCACAAGATGCAGTGGATGGCTGGCAGGATGACCAGGAAATTTTAGCATTTTTCATTGGATTAGTGGTACACAGAGGTGGAAATAATGTCAGCGAGGGATCTGGAGGGAGGGACTGGGTGGGAGTAAGAATAACTGGCTTCACCAGCTAAAAACAAAATGTTAGAGATTCTGTATATAGCCAACAGAACACGCAATGCACAAGTCACACGTGTTTTTATCTGCTGCTTCTTTGTAGCTAAAAACTTATAAACACTGTCATCTACTTGCTGAAGAATATAATCTCTACTGATTGTTGAAGTAGTTGTTGCAGGAAAAAAAAAGAAACAAAAAAACAAAAAAAAAAAACAAAAAACACGAATAACGTATTCCAACAAAAACAAAAATCTAAAAATCCAGTAGGATGGGTTAGAGGAACTGGGAGGTAAGAATGGTAGGAAGAGTTTGCTCCATGAGCTGGACTTTAATTTGCTTGTGGTCTGCAAAGAGAAATTGTACCCCATTGACAGTAAAAAATGTAAGAAATGACACCGCTCTGACAGCCCATGTAATCCTGTGTATGGGGGATGGCCTCAGTCTTAACGCCAGCCACACCTACTGATGCGTTTTGCCCCACCCACCGGAGCTTGATCACAGAGGAGTGTCTAAGTGATCAAGCCCCAGTGGGTGGGGCAAAATGCATCAGAGGGTGTGGCCAGCGTGACACCTGAGGACATCCCCCATACACAGGGGGTCAGAGCAGTGTCCTTCCTGCTCTTTTCTAACACAAGTTACTGGACTTCATGCTGACAACGCTCTCCTACACATGCCAGTGAGACAATGCTTTAGACTGACAACTCAGCTGAGCATCGCCAAGACACACCATACACCAGTTTACCCACTGACAGTAAGCTGCACTTTAGGTATGAAGAGGTTTTTTGCTGATGTAATGCATACAGACATCTATAAATACATATGTTGGGGAAAGACTAAGAATTGTGCCTAACTGCTATTGGTAGGAAAAACTATCTGCCCTAATATGGAGTTATTCCAGTTTGTAACCACGTGGCCCCATACAGCCAACATGGCAGGGTGAATGAACACAGTGTGTGATCGGTTCTGCTTGTGTTCATTCAGGAAAGATAGGGGCTGGCAAATGTGACATTTTTACTGGACCCTTCCCCCCACTCTCCATCCTGAAGGATCCTAATGTGTGCTTGTAGCTGCTGGTGGGAAGCAGAGGAGGCAAGCCAGCAGCACTGCAGGGTGGGGGCACACAGGGGAGCCTGGGCAGCATGGGGAAATTTATGGTGTACAGGGATGGTCATGGGTGTGGTTGTGGGGCAATTGCTGGAACCGATCCCCTGTATGGAGAGAAGCCGCCATACAGGGGGATCGGTGTCAGTAATTGCCCCCCACACTGTGCTGACCACTCTTCCTGTCCATATCCAATTCACCTAGCTGCCTGGGCCCCCTGCTGGCCTGGGCCTTGTACAGGAGGACTAGTGGTACCCCCTTATCCATGGCCCTGTACTGGTGGTACCCCCTTATCCAAAGATGGGATAGCAGAGTGCCCATTTACACACTACCCTCAGGTGCAGGTCCTTTTAAATTCCTTTTCACACAACTCCATGGGTTACTGGACACACCCAAAAAGGAATGTTCTTCAGCTTTCCTTCCTCAGCAATTCAAAGAGGCTACACCTGATGAGGCTGAGGTATCTGGGCAAGTGTTCTGCAGTAAGGTGAGTAGCCCTCCACTGTCAAAACCAATGCAAAGACAGCCTAACCAGAGTCTAATAGTGCACAGCTTCTTCAAAAAAACAGCTACTATAGAGAAGGACTCGTTCTTTGTATGGAAGCAGTGGTTTTTCTGCAAGGGTCCCACTGAGACAATGCTAGAGATCTATAATCAACCGGGAACATGACTCACCAAGAGATGCATCAGACCTCTGCAGAGTGACCACTGCTTCACAACGAGAGCAAGTGTCCTCTGCACCATGACTTTTTTTTTTTTTTTTTTACACACAGGATATCTCTACATTACAAAGAAAATGTACTTGGGATTTATTTAGATATTTAAACTGAACAATCCGCTGGATTTTAAAAACCATTTGGCAAGAGGTTTAATTCTTTGTTAATACTTAATACAACACCTTTAGGTGCTCAAAGATGTCAAGTCTATAGCATATTGTTATACTGTATGTAACTGATCATTACAGCTGGAATATTTACATATAAAATTATACACATTCGGCTTTTGGAATAGTATTGGAAATATGTTCTTACAAAATTCTAGGATTCATAGCAAACTCAGAGCTTGAAAAAAAATCTGAAATACTGCTTGTAAGTTTTCATGTTTTCAGTCAGTTTTTTTTAGACAAGAGCTCCTAAACAGTTACTGAAATAGTCTTAATAGTTCAAGAAAAATATGTATGTTGCTAAGCAACACTTTTAAACCCACATGGTATGCTGCGGTGCTAGTATACTATCAAAATCATGCATACAGTGGAAGTGGAGGATGATGCAGTAGGAAACATCAGTAAAGAGCGAGCATAAAATATAAGACAGGATATAGAATGCTGTACTAATGCTTGCTCTCCAAAATAGAATCGATATGCATAATGTATAGTGCGTAATGTATTTTGCATAATGATCATTTATGCAGTTCTTAAGACCCAGTAAAATGTCATACACATAAAAGTAACAGCACAAGTAGAAGGAATGCTAAAGTAATGGATAGCTTTGCCTTCTGACCGAGTTTTCATTTAAATTATAGAATATAACCGCTCAAAACTAAATATTAGAATCTATATGAAATTTAAACAGTTGATGGATTTTTTTTACTTCAAGCTAAAAGTGAATCCTTGCTAAAGACACTTTTAAGTTACTACACAGTTTTGTCTCAAGATGAGACTTGAATTTGGAAAGAGAAGAATCTAAAAAAATTAAATTATACACATACGTATATGTGTGTGTTGTGTGGAAATTGCTATCTAAAGCCCTTTTATTTCCATTCCTTCCTAGAAATGTGCTTTGAAAAAAATATAAAAAAATGGAAATGACAAAAATAGGTGGTTATGGTGGAGAACAGGGCTAGGCAGACAACATTGTAGGTTCCAGAACAGTTGAGTCAGAGAGTCAGTATTCACAAAAACAAATGTCTTGGCAGAAACTACTACACTTCATGAACGTACACACTCCTAGTCCAAACAGGCTGAATTTCCCAATCATTATCCAAATGAAAGGGTGTAGACCGCTCTCAGCCAGTAGGCAGCAGGGAAGCAGGCAAGTAGACAAGCAGAGGTTCCAGCAAGACTGTAGTTTCCACATCTTATCCTATCTTTATCTACCTCTTGTCCTAGCATATTTGACAACAATGCAGATCTGCTGTAGAATGTTGGTCAAGCAAAGACTGTTTTCTGGAACCCAGATGAGCATTTTAAGCCACTTCCCACAGCAATGTCCCTACCTATGTTTTGTGAGCAGGGCGTTTACACAAATATGTGAAAGGGTTGACTTAAAGTATTACTAAACCCAAGACCCTGTATGCAGTATATTTGGTCTCCCACAGAACATGGAAATGCAATTTTTTTTAGTAAACAAACTGCAAAATACCTCTTTTCATCAGCACTTAAAGCAGTCTTGTGGCTTCTATCAGTGTCCAGCAGAGCACTGGTTACAGCTTGTAGAAGTTTTCATTCTCCTGCAGGAGGATGCAGGACCCCTGACCTCTGTCTGGAGAGTGCCGATTGGCCCTGTGCTGATCACATGCACTCTCCCAAGAAAAAAAAAACTCTAGGAATACACACCAAACTAAAAATGTGCAGCTTGCCCCTGAGCCTCTGTTCTATCCAGAGATATTTAGGAGACACTTTAAGAAGGGGAGGATCAGAGAAGAGAGGATTAAACATCCTTTTTACAAAATGTGGAGGATTAACACCTTAGGTTCCAACATGCGGTACTGCATATACAGTTGTGACCAAAATTATTCAACCCCCAATGCTGTAAAGGGGTTTAGGGACTATAGTGTACATTTGGAATTGTATTCAGAATCAAATCCTACAAGGACGTTGTAACTACCCAAATGCAACTAAAATGACATCAATTGTTTATGTAATACAGTAGTAAATGGTTCTTATGTGGTTTCTTCATTGCCACAATTATTCAACCCCTTAAAGACTACCACTCTGAAGAACAGAGGTTCATACAGGTGCTTTCCATCAGGTATTGAAAACACCTGTGGATGTCACCGAGCAGCAATCAAGCATAATAAGCACCAATTAGGCAGCTTTAAAATGACTGTGATACTCAGCTCCTTCTAGACATTTACTGGTGTGGTTACAAACATGGTGAAGGCAAGAGAATGGTCCAGGAAGACAAGAGAAGAGGTGATTTCTCTTCACAGGAAGGGCAATGGCTATAAGAAGATTGCAAAGATGTTAAACATACCAAGAGACACCTTAGGAAGCATCATTCGCAAATTCAAGGCAAAGGGCACTGTTGAAACGCTACCTGGTCGTGGCAGAAAGAAGATGCTGACTTCGACTGCTGTGCGCTACCTGAAGCGTAGAGTGGAGAGAAGTCCCCGTGTGACTGCTGAGGAACTGAGAAAAGATTTGTCAGATGTGGGTACAGAAGTTTCAGCCCAGACAATAAGACGCACACTGCGTAATGAAGGCCTCCGTGCCAGAACTCCCAGGCGTACCCCCTTGCTGTCTCCAAAGAATAAGAAGAGTCGACTGCAGTATGCCAAAAGCCATGTGGACAAACCACAAAAGTTGTGGGATAGTGTTCTGTGGACTGATGAAACAAAATTAGAACTGTTTGGGCCCATGGATCAACGCTATGTTTGGAGGAGGAAGAACAAGGCCTATGATGAAAAGAACACCTTGCCTACTGTGAAGCATGGTGGAGGGTCAATCATGCTTTGGGGCTGTTTTGCTTCTGCAGGTACAGGGAAGCTTCAGCGTGTGCAAGGTACCATGAATTCTCTTCAGTACCAGGAGATATTGGATGGAAACGTGATGCAGTCCGTCACACACCTGAGGCTTGGGAGACGTTGGACCTTTCAACAGGACAATGATCCCAAGCATACCTCCAAGTCCACTAGAGCATGGTTGCAGAGGAAAGGCTGGAACATTTTGGAGTGGCCATCGCAGTCACCAGACTTAAATCCGATTGAGAACCTCTGGTGGGACTTAAAGAAAGCAGTTGCAGTGCGCAAGCCTAAGAATGTGACTGAACTGGAGGCCTTTGCCCATGAAGAATGGGCGAAGATACCCGTAGATCGCTGCAAGACACTTGTGTCAAGCTATGCTTCACGTTTAAAAGCTGTTATAACTGTAAAAGGATGCTGTACTAAGTACTAAGATTGAATGTCACTTGGGGGTTGAATAAAACTGATAATGCTGTGAGCACAGAAAAGACATTTGTGGTTATTTCATTATAACTGTTATGTTATATTTGTCTGACCTACAAGTGCCTCTTTAATGTAAATGTAAGCAAGATGACTGAATGATCAAAAGCAATGTCAAACTGGCCAAAACACTCAATTTCAGTGGGGGTTGAATAATTTTGGTCACAACTGTACAAGCGGATTTTACTGTTGTGGGATTAGTAACACTTTAATATATTTAAGTAGGTACTTTCTTATCCAATTGCCTTTTTCCCTACATAAAAGTAAAAATTTTTTCAGACATTTGAAATCTGCAACTATTTTTTACAATATTACCAGTATTACTGGTTTAATATTATCCTGTCACATCAAGGCATTTCCAGTTACAGTATCACAACTGTACCATGTTTTGTCAACCTGTCTGTCACATGGAATTTCAAAAGAAATCACAAGTGGCTTTTTTAACATACATTATGCGGGCATAATTCACCGTTGTCACCATTAATGGACATGTCCTGAGAAATGCCATGCTGAGCTGTGGCTTCAGTGTCGCTGAGGTCAAAATGTAAGTAAACAAAATTCATGGGTTAGTGGGGACTGGGAGAGGTTCATGCTTTCCTCAGAGTTGGGCTTTAAGAATTTATAAATATTTCATATCCATAGTCTGGGCATAGGTGCACTGTAAGGGTCTGTGTTGACAGGCTTTGGCTTGTATCAATAGCTGAGGTGAAGAGAAGCCCAATGACACAGACCCTTCAGGGAAAATTCACATGGGTGCTACAGTGTAAAGTGCTGTTTGTTTTCTTTCATATTAGCACCAAGCTGCACAAAAGCATCCCATATAAAGTGGGTGGGTATGCATCTGTTGGACTCACCCGCAAAGCCAAATTCAACAGGCTCTGCCTGTACACAGCTCAAGTCCTTCTTTATCTCTCAAGTCAAGTCCTTCTCTGTCTGAGAATAGAGCCATTTTTAAGCTCCCCAAAACAAACAATTTAATTAAAATGCAGTTTGAGGTGATTGACCCTACCAACATTAACCAAATCAAGAATGAATTGAAAACTTTACAAAGACAAACACAAAAACTTCCTATGAATGGGAAACAAAAAAAAAAAACTTCAGAAGCTGCACCAAGAGCAGACCTTTTGGATACAACCTAAACATAAAAGCAACCCAACATCTATACCTCCTACTATCAGTGACCTGGAATCTAATCCGGAATCCCAAGTCCTTGTGTAAATGCTGACCGGACTGAAAATGTGGACATAACAGAGCAACTTGGAATCAACTTGTCAAATCAAACTTTCTGAACCAGAATTAACCATCCTCTCCAAAGGCCTTACATTCTGCCCAACCACTAAATTGGATCATTTACAATTATTGTCAGATATGGAGGATTTCTTCAGGAGACTAAGGCTCAAAGAATATTTCCATAACAATGAAAGGAATCCTAGGACAATGGAGTGCTACACAAAGAAAAACAACAGCTGCTTCACACCTCCACAAGGACGCAACCCCAAACTGGACACCTATATTGATAGCTTCAGATTGCGAGCTACATCCCTGATATCCACCCAGCAAAAGAAAATTCTGTACAATCTTTCACCACTAGAGCGAAGGGCTATACACGATTTGCGCAATAATCAGGCCATCACCATCAAACCAGCAAATAAAGGGGGAACAGTTATTGTGATGGATACAAATACATACAAGAAGGCCATAAGCAGCTGGAAAATGCCATCTACTATAAAAAACTGGATTATGATCCGACCCAGGACTTTACAAAGCAATTAAAAGGTCTCAATAAAACACTTCCAGCCCACCTACATTCAGAACTTATGAATGCGATTCCAGATCATCCAGAAAATTTTTTAAAACCGTTAGTCATGAATACTGCTAGTTTCCTGCAAGACACAACTGAACAAGATTAACATACAGCAAATACCATCTAATACACTTCTAGTGACTATGGATGTAGTATCCCTGTATAGTAATATCCCTCACAAGGATGGATTAGCTGCATGTCACAGATCCTTATCATCCTCACCAAACCACAAATACACTGCTGAGGATGTTACACAGCTCATTGAATTCATACTTACACACAACTACTTTGCCTTCAATAAAGACATCTTCAATGTATGGGTACTACGATAGGAAGTAAAATGGCACCCCAATATGCCAATTTATTTATGGCTGACCTGGAGGAAAAATTCCTGAACAGCATGGAACAAAAACCATACAGATACTATTGATGATATTTTCATCATATGGACAGAAGGTGAAGAAAACCTAAAACAATTTTACTCACTGATCAACACTTTTCATCCATCAAACTAAAAATGGAATACTCAAAACACACACGTCAACTTCCTAGACACCACAGTATACATCAGGGATGATACGCTTCACACCTCAATATACAGGAAACCCACTGACAGACGCAACTACCTCCACAGTTCTAGCTTCCACCCCCAACACACGAAACGTGCCATCATACACAGTCAGGCCATTAGATACCACCGAATATGTTCTGTCCCAAGAGACAGATAAACATCTCGGGACACTAGCAGACTCCTTCCATAAGAATGGTCACAAGGACAAAACTATCAACACCAGCATAAACACAGCCTTGAGAACACAAAGGGAAAACCTACTTCAGTACAAAGAGAAAAAAAAACAAAAATAACCGTGTACCTCTAGTAACCAAATACAACCCAGCACTAGAAGGAATAAGATAAATAATCAAAGATTTACAACCCATCATAACAGAGGATGGAACTCTGAAAGAAATATTCCAGCAACCACCAATACTGGCTTTCAGACAACCCCCCAACCTCAGAAATAAACTAATCAGTTGGAAACTTCCTTCTGATCAAGATGTCACAAATAATGGAAGCAAACCCTGCAATAAGAAACGCTGCAAACTGTGCAACCAAATCAATCCATCAAAAAGCGTCAGACACTCAAAAGGGATCTTCAATATTTCCGGATCATACAGCTGCACCTCTAGTAATGTTGTGTACCTTATCCAGTGCAGAAAATGTAGCAAAGGATCTTATGTTGGCGAAACAGGACAGAAGTTGCAAAAAAGGATGAATTTGCACAGACATACCATCAAGGAACATAAAGAAGATGACCTCTGCACACCTGTGGGACACCATTTCCCACAACCAGGCCACACAATGGGAGACCTCAATATTTTAGTTCTTAAAGGAAATTTCAAATCCATTCAGGAAAGAAAAACTTTTGAACTAAGAATGATAATTCTATTTGACACAAGAGAGAACAGCCTTAATTTGGACATGGGATTCCTCACTCATTATCCAACAGTTTTATGACTATTAGCTGAAGCTTAACTCCCTCTGTGTGAGTGTAGTATTCCCCCCCCCCCTCGCTTTTGCTGCATCATCTCTAGCCTCTTTTTTTTTTCTTCATCTCTTTTAACGTTCTGCTGAAACTTTGTGATTTGTATAGTACTGCTTAGACCTTGAAGAAGGGGACATACCCCGAAAGCTTGTCCTCAAAATTGTATGTTAGTGCAAATAAAAAAAGTATTACGGACAGTACTCAATTGTTTCTGAATTATAATGCAGCAATGCGTGTTTTCTTTCTTGCCTGGATAAATGCGGTCTCTCTTCTGCAATATCTGAGAGGCCTTGTTGGTTCCTCCATAAAGTATACGCTGTGGCATAATGACTCCTGGACAGCTACTCATGAGTATACACACCATTTATTGGCTAAACTGACTTCTCCCGCAGCATTAATTTAAGAGATAAAACAAGTTGAAAAAATACACTGAAAAACATCAACAAAATCACAGCAGTAACAAAAAGAAATGCAGACTGATTCTGTATCCCTCATATGCAATTTAGGGAAAACACTGCCACTGTATTGTCTAGTACACAGATGGCCACACACCAGTAGATTTTAGGATGTAGGTTCATATGAACATTCATGCAAAAATTCTCAATACATTCAAGTTTGATATATGTCATTCAAAACTACTTAAAAATGATGTTTGCTTTTAACATTTAACTTTGGAATGAGCAGAGTTTATGGAACAAAATCCAAATAAAGTATTCGAATTGGCAGGAAAGCCATTTCTTTGGTCAGTGGGGAGGACTAATAATGTCACAAAAAATGCATTCTTGACAACATAATGGCACAGAGTGGGGTTGCTCTTTTTATGAATTATCAGTGAAAAGCGCAAGTTTTTTTTTTAATCCAAACAACTTTTGTCAAGATAGAGAAAATGGAACAGTACTTACAGAATCAACAATGACATTACTGCAACAGCAGGATTACACATAACAAAAGAGCAAGTTTATCTTTAAAAAAGACCTGAGGAACATTTGTCTTCACACTGAACAGTAGGCATGGCCAAGATGTACAGTATATGTGGTTGTAAAAACAAAAACAGGCAGTGTATATGGTGCTAGTAACATAATTAACTCAATTCTAACCTTACCCTCAACCAAAGATTTATAAATCCCTGACCCTAAGCTTAACTATATCTTTAAGTACCATGTAGCACACCAGCCAAAATGTTTTGTTATAGGAGTTAAAACCTCTGTCAAGTTTTATTTCAATTTGTGTCATCATTTGGAGAACCACCCTCTACAATTATTCTGGTGACCACTATCACCAAGTCAGAAAGTGAGGCTCAATGCAAAATGTTACAACCAGCTTAGTAGTACAGGGGACATCTTCAAAAGAGAACATATGTTTCGGTGATGATTATCAAATTTCTTATCACTTTGGGGAATAGCTACTAACTCCATGGCTCTTGTACAGAAAGTAAAGTTAAGATGAAGGTATAGAAAGCAATAAAACCTAAAAGATTCTAACCCTTTTATACAACATTGAAGTTTTTTTTAATAGCCTATTTAGTTAACACTAAAAATGCAAATACTAAGTTGATACTTACCTTAGGTGCCAAATATTAACATCACAAAAACAATACAGTCCTGTACCAAGAAATACCAACATTGAAATCACAGATACTAAAACACCTGTTTGAGACCATAATTACAGTTTACATCACTATGTTTATTGCCCAACAGATTGTTTGCATTGCATGAAAATAACTTGCTAAGTATAGACTTTGATGTGTGCCTGTGTTTTTTTTTAAATTATTTTAGCTTACCAAAAGTGTTTGTATATCAATATGCTGCATAGCTCTATTCAAAATGTGGCAGCAAAGAATGAGCACAAGGAATTTTCTTGCCCCAAGGCTGAACTAGAAAATAATTTAATGTAATTAAAGATGAAACAACAAGGTTGCCAAGCATGCTTGAAGGAAGCCTCCAAGAGAAGTCTGCAAAGTCACAGAGACAATCTGAAGTGTAGCAGTGTCAGCACATAAGCTTCCAAAATCAAATACAAAATGATCAAAATCACTACCTCTTTATATTAAATCTTGGATACACTCATCTTTTTGTTTGCTAGAATAAAATATAAAAAAAAAAAAAAAAGATCATGCCATGAACTGGAACCAAGCTATGTTTTAACAACTCTCTTTGGACTGTAAATCTTGCTCCAAAGCATATGTGTATATCATAAATATTAAAATGCTGCCTGCTTTGCATATTTAGCAGAATTCTGTTAAGACTGTAAATACTCACCAAGTCAAAAGATCAGCCACCCGGAGCATAATACTGCATGATATTAAAGACAGAAAACAACTGTGTGCCAACGATAACACTGCAAACCTTAAAATCAAAGACAACATATATATACTGTATATATTGTACATACATTTAATGCTAATACAGTATGTGTTTGACCCCAGATTTGACCCAGATCTGTTTTGAAAGCTAAGGCAGGTGACCTCACAAAAAAATGGATCATGTCCCATGCCCATGGCAGTGTTTGTTTGGGATCATGTAAATAAATACATGAATTATGATATATACAGTAGATATACTGCATATATATGTTATTTGGGTGCCAGTGTTTTAGTTGTGGAAGCTTTGACACATTATAATCTGTACTTTGTCAAAATAGTTTTGACAGCTTTAACTTTCAAAATAAAATTACCGTGAACTTTTAAAATAACCTTTAACAGTTTAATAGCATCCGGAATTGTAGTATCATTCAATTCAAAGTTGTTGCTTTGTTTGAAGAATGCAAAGAAAACTTTTTCCTATAATTTCCCCTAGGACAAACTGATTTATATCATAGGTGGATTTTTGTAAGCTTTTAAGCTCTTGGAGTTAGGGATCAATCCATAGTAGGGTATAGAATACTTATGCAATAAGATCTTCTAAGAGCTAATGTCCTCTTATGTTTGAGTGTGTTAGCAATGTTTATAAGCAAATATCTTGCAATGTGCACCATCATTTCTATCTGTAGTTTGTCAAATAGCATTCATATTATGTAGAGGTCCAGTTAGAAAAACAAATTTTATAAAAAGAACTGCTTTATGTGAGTCCCCCAGGCTACCTTAGTAATGGGAAACTGGCTGGATCCAGTTCAGTTCACAACGGACTTTGACTGAACCCCTATAGTTACAGTGTCTAAACAGACCCTTCTTGTAACCAGTTGTCAAAAGCAATTTATTTAATAAAATGCCACGAAAAAAAAAACAAAAAAAACAAGTGTATTAACTTTCTGGGGTTCTTTGTAGTCAGACCGGTGGGCGTGTTGTCAGAGGATGTTATGGGTCCTGCATTAACATGTGCCTGGTTAATTAAAAGTCATAATGTAATGATGGTATATAATGACGTAAAATAAATGAAGCTTTCTTAACATCATAAACGTGGGGCTTGAAATTCTAAAATAAATCACATTTAAAAAAAAAATCTTAAAAGTAAAAACTGCTCTTGTGGTTTAAGTCTGTGTTTCACTTTAAGTTATTACATGAATTATCTGGAATACTACATCATATTTATACATGTTTGCTATTCAGCTACATGTGAAACAACAAGACATACTGTACATCCAGTTTGGCCACACACACACACACAAAGCCAGATAAGATGACTGGATAGATGTAGCCATATGTCTCCTTCAGTCCCAAAAAGGAAGATCATTAATCAGGGTGGCAAGAATAACTAAGCGCTAATGAGGTAGCTCAACAACTTCTAGACAGAAAGAATGTCAGAGGGTTTGCTTGCTTGACCTTAGATACCAAGACACTCAGTCTCAGTGCTACCAAGCACAAACAGCAGGATTGTTGAAATTATTTTAAGCATGTATATTATGATAATGTATTTAGTTGTTTTATTTCATTTCAGGATATTTACACAAGATGGGTTTCATCACATTTTGTCAGCTAGATCTAAGTTTTGTTCAGCAGCTAGGTGAATTAGTTTTATATTGCAACCACCATAGTGGCTGTATACTCAAAAAAACACAAAATGTTAAATTGTATACTCTTAACAGATCCAAAATTTGCATGTGGTTCTCTAAGCTGTGAGTTTTACAGTATGGGTTATCAAACTAAGCATATGACGCTTTGCCCTGCACTTGGTGATGTAAGGCTTGGATGCAGTTGCTCGGCTATGGAAACCCATTCCATGAAGCTCTCTACACATTGTTGCTAATTCCTAATCTGAAGGCCACATGAAGTTTGGAGGTCTCTAGCTATTGACTCTGCAGACAGTTGGAGACTTCTGTACACTGTGCGCTTCAGTATGTGCTGACCCCGCTTTGTCAATTTACGTGGCTTACCACTTTGTGGCTGAGTTTCTGTTCCCAGTTGCTTCCACTTTGTTATAATACCACTAACAGATCACTGTGGAATATCTAGAAGCAAGAAATGTCATGGATGAACTTATTGCACAGGTGGCGAACTATCACGGTACCACACTTGAATTCACTGAGTACCTGAGAGCAACCCATTCTTTCACAAATGTTTGTAGAAGCAGTCTGCATGCCTAGGTGCTTGATTTTATATACCTGTGACCATGGAGGTGCTTGGAACACCTGAATCCAAAGATTTGGAGGTGTGTCCCAATAAGTTTGGCAATATACAGTTGTGACCAAAATTATTCAACCCCCAATGCTGTAAAGGGGTTTAGGGACTATAGTGTACATTTGGAATTGTATTCAGAATCAAATCCTACAAGGACGTTGTAACTACCCAAATGCAACTAAAATGACATCAATTGTTTATGTAATACAGTAGTAAATGGTTCTTATGTGGTTTCTTCATTGCCACAATTATTCAACCCCTTAAAGACTACCACTCTGAAGAACAGAGGTTCATACAGGTGCTTTCCATCAGGTATTGAAAACACCTGTGGATGTCACCGAGCAGCAATCAAGCATAATAAGCACCAATTAGGCAGCTTTAAAATGACTGTGATACTCAGCTCCTTCTAGACATTTACTGGTGTGGTTACAAACATGGTGAAGGCAAGAGAATGGTCCAGGAAGACAAGAGAAGAGGTGATTTCTCTTCACAGGAAGGGCAATGGCTATAAGAAGATTGCAAAGATGTTAAACATACCAAGAGACACCTTAGGAAGCATCATTCGCAAATTCAAGGCAAAGGGCACTGTTGAAACGCTACCTGGTCGTGGCAGAAAGAAGATGCTGACTTCGACTGCTGTGCGCTACCTGAAGCGTAGAGTGGAGAGAAGTCCCCGTGTGACTGCTGAGGAACTGAGAAAAGATTTGTCAGATGTGGGTACAGAAGTTTCAGCCCAGACAATAAGACGCACACTGCGTAATGAAGGCCTCCGTGCCAGAACTCCCAGGCGTACCCCCTTGCTGTCTCCAAAGAATAAGAAGAGTCGACTGCAGTATGCCAAAAGCCATGTGGACAAACCACAAAAGTTGTGGGATAGTGTTCTGTGGACTGATGAAACAAAATTAGAACTGTTTGGGCCCATGGATCAACGCTATGTTTGGAGGAGGAAGAACAAGGCCTATGATGAAAAGAACACCTTGCCTACTGTGAAGCATGGTGGAGGGTCAATCATGCTTTGGGGCTGTTTTGCTTCTGCAGGTACAGGGAAGCTTCAGCGTGTGCAAGGTACCATGAATTCTCTTCAGTACCAGGAGATATTGGATGGAAACGTGATGCAGTCCGTCACACACCTGAGGCTTGGGAGACGTTGGACCTTTCAACAGGACAATGATCCCAAGCATACCTCCAAGTCCACTAGAGCATGGTTGCAGAGGAAAGGCTGGAACATTTTGGAGTGGCCATCGCAGTCACCAGACTTAAATCCGATTGAGAACCTCTGGTGGGACTTAAAGAAAGCAGTTGCAGTGCGCAAGCCTAAGAATGTGACTGAACTGGAGGCCTTTGCCCATGAAGAATGGGCGAAGATACCCGTAGATCGCTGCAAGACACTTGTGTCAAGCTATGCTTCACGTTTAAAAGCTGTTATAACTGTAAAAGGATGCTGTACTAAGTACTAAGATTGAATGTCACTTGGGGGTTGAATAAAACTGATAATGCTGTGAGCACAGAAAAGACATTTGTGGTTATTTCATTATAACTGTTATGTTATATTTGTCTGACCTACAAGTGCCTCTTTAATGTAAATGTAAGCAAGATGACTGAATGATCAAAAGCAATGTCAAACTGGCCAAAACACTCAATTTCAGTGGGGGTTGAATAATTTTGGTCACAACTGTAGTGTATATGTGAATGCAAGAATCTTCTTATCTAAATGAAACACCGAAGGTTGGCTTAAGAGCATTAAACTAATCTTTGCACTTTGAGCACAACCCAGAGACATGTGATGCCTTATTTTCACTCCTAAAGAACTCTATGCCTGAGAGCTATCCTTGAGTGGAATTTATCAACTATATTCATATTATATTGCTGCAACTTGTTTATCATGTGATCACTGTGTTCTCTTGGTTGTGTATCATTTGGGGTGACACTTGATCCTCCACCTGGACTGCAGTTTGGGCTCCTTGACTCACTCCCTGAATGAGTAAAAGTTTACTGACCCCTTTGCTCCTGAAGAAGCAGAACAGTGAAATCTGGCAAATGCTTTGAACATCAAAACAGCCTATCAACACCAAAACATGAGAATCTCTCTCTTATGGGATTAACCACTAGATAGTAATGCTGGCTACTCTCAGTGGGTGGTAGAGCATGTTATTAGGGTCATAACTCGAGCACTATTGGAATTTTATTACATTTATTTAATGGAAGTGATTGTACTAAAAAGGCTATTTGTTTTTATAGATAATGTTTTTGCAGGGCATCTAAAGTCCCACCACTCTTTACTTAACATGATCTATAGGATGTGGCATGCTACTGAGAGGCAAATAGTGTGTGTGTGTATATTAGTATATATACACACACACACACTTGTGCTGCAAACTGCCTCTTAATTTCATATTTTCACATTAGAATTCATCAAATCCAGTAGAACTTTGACTATTCAATGTACTTGTTGACTGATGAGCAAGAGCCATTCATAGAGCAGGGTGTTATAAATAAAGGTACTAAGCAGCAATGAAAGTAAACAACTAGAAGCACTAGCACAAGATTTTTTTTTTTCTATGGGAAAGCATATGCAGGCAAAATGCAGGGGCTGAAGGGCAGCACGGGTTGCCTGACAAACGTTATCAGCGGCTAAAGATGGTGTAAAATTCCAAACCTTTATAGGTATACATAGAATACACTTTGTATAGGAGTATATCCACTATACATTGAAAGCCTGTATGAAGCAATCTACAAATAAGAGTCAGTAAAAATTGTTGAATAGATGCCTTGAAGTAAACAAAGCCTCAAAAGTAATCCATAACTCATCTACAACATGCCAAAGTACCAGTGCTATGCAATAGCTGGTACCTCTAGGTGATTGTCAACTCAGTTTTCACTTTATGTATCCCAAAAGCCCTAATAAAGTCTTCTGGCCCATCAATTTGATGGAGAATTACTGGCCAATAGCGAGGCATAGGAAGTAGGAGGGGATTGGATAATGCTCTTGACCTCAGTGGTTGATTACAAATGAGCATACCAGAGCTCAATTTCTTTAGCAGAGCTCATACATAGACTTGTGCTAACATTGAGATCATGCTAATGGGCACAATGGAAGTAATAGGCAAGTAATGAGTAATGGGCCTCAAAAATCCTGCAAATTGCGAATCTTTAATGAATACCCTTTTGAAGGTTAATGGGAAGCAAATCTTTAAAATAAATTCAAAGCTACGGTTTTATGTCCATGGGAGCCTAAGGCAGTACAACAAATTCAAGTGTATTTCCCATTCCATGCCGACTTGCTGCATCCAGGGGTATATGTCCCTAAGCAGGTTCATGTTTCCACAAGTACGGCAATATACTCACATACAGCCACTGATATTTATGATACCTGGGCACGTAAATATGCCCAAGCTTTACTTTGTACTGCACCATGCACATATGTGCATGAGGCCTAAAAGGCAAGGGGGCTGCTAGCGGGACATGGAACAAAGAAGAAAAAAAAGCTTGTAAGAAATACTGTTCAGCGGGGAGTAGCTCTTTTAATAAGACTTACAATGAAAAGTTAGAAATGCACAACTCCTTTAAAAACCATGCTTGAAGGAGGCCTTAACCTGCATGTGAAATGACACACCTGCAGGATGTACCAAATAATTGTAGGAGGAGACCCCATGAAAAGAAAAAAAAAATGAATAGCATACTATAAAATATTGAGTGTTTTTGTTATTTTTATATGCCATGCAAGAAAAAGTCAAGAGAATCTAAAGAGAAATATAAAGAAAAAAAATGTGAGCAACAAAATATTGTAATAAAAATGGATTATAAATGTTATATATCTCATAATCCCTACGTGTAGCTACAGTAGCCTTGGGAATGCAATTAATAATTTCAACTTCTTCCTCTAGAGTAGACGTTGATAATTATAGGGGAGGAAACACACTTATATGAAAGTACTTCATCCTCTCATTATTAATATCTTAATTATTCTATGTATTTATTTTTGAAAGTACTCAATTTTATACATTTATATTCCCTTTCTTCTTGTCAGTAAGTGGCTAATCAAAGTATTTAATTCATATTCACCCAAATTAATACATTTTATAGCTGAATAAATTGTAAGCTAACAGTTCATAATTTATGATGTAACAAACAAGAACAATATTTTCTATGTTCTGAACAGAATATGTTGATTTATTGGTGTATTTGAAGAATTTTTCTTCAGATGTAAAAAACTTTACTGTTTAATGCTAATAAATGCATAGTGTTGCTAATGTTTAAATATCATACTGATCCCTCTATTCATTTGCCTATTCTTTTAAATGTTAATGAAGTTAATATCTGATTAATGTTAAAAAAGGAAGCAGTTTGTATTTTTTTTTTGTTGCATATGCAGCTATTTTTGAACACAATGGGGTTGATTTATTAACACTAGAGAATGCAACATCTGGTGCAGCTGTGCATTATAGCCAATCAAGTTCTAACATCAGCTTGTTCAGTTCAGCTTTGACAATAGAACCTGGAAGCTGCTTGGTTTCTTTGCAGAGCTGCACCAGATTTTGCACTCTCTAGATTTAGTAAATCAACCCCAATAGGTTTTTTGCCATGTTTATCTGCATTATCTTCCACTTTAAATACTAATGCCCCAACTAATCCCTACGGGTACATTATAATATATTTTCCAGCAATTTAAAGAATATTTATAAATCTTTGCCATTGTCTACAGTTATTTTCAGGAAACTGAGTCATTAGTTATGTGTTCACTTTTTAGGAAAACAGATTATTCTTTAATACATAGATCTCAAAACATAAGTTACTTGCTATATACAATTATCAGCAAACACTTTCTGCTTTCCAATATTTTGTCCTAACCATTTGATAGGAAAAAGCTATAAAATTGAAAAGCAAAATATTCTTACATAATACGAGACTCTGGCAAGGAATTATTGTATTTCATAGTATTTTCTATCCCTTAACCACTTTACGCCTGCCTACAGTATTTTTACTTTGGACGGGCTGCTTCCCCAGACTCAGCAGCTTAAATATATGTTGCTGAGCACATACACACTGGCGTGGCCCTCTGGGGTGTGCATCACGCAGCTCCCATGTCCGCTGTGTCCAAGATTATTGTTCCTGGCACCGGGCCACCATGTGATCACATGATCACCATGTCACCAAAGCTATTATGAATGAATTTCATTCATAGCAGCTGTGCTTCCTATAGTAATGCTGTGATTGGGCCACAGCTATCACATAGTACCTGAGCCAATCACAGCACCCTGTACCTTGTACTATGGTGACACTAAACTACTCTTATGTATGTAAAAAAAAAACAATTTAATAAATAATGTAATTCTTTTTATTTTACACTCAGTCAATATAGCTGATCTCTGCCAAACCAGTCATATGATGGTGTACTGCACTGGAGACAATATGTAAAAAAAAAAAGTATTCAATTTCTTAATTTTCCAACAAATTGTGAAAAACACATGTAAAAAAAAAAAAAAAAAAACTTAAAAAAAAAAAACTCGCCATGACACTAAATACTTTAGACCACAGGTGGAAAACACAAGGCCTGCGGGCCAAATCCAGCCCTCCATTTCATGTGGCCCTTGCACCTTGCCCCTACCTTGTCTCAGCAGCTGGCAGCAGAGAAGAGAATAGAACTCCTCCACCAAATCCTGCACCTCTCGGTGCAGCTGCAGCACCTCATCTCTGCATCCCCTTGTCTCAGCATTTAGCGGACTCTGGTAACTGACTCGACTCCTCCAAACCCTGCACTTTTTGCTTTCCAGCTCCGTCCCTTAAGGGTGCGCACGGCGATATTAGGGAGGGTGTGGGATTCTTGACAATTGATGTAATGGGGGGGTGGGGTGCTCTGGACATCTAGCCTTACAGATACAACTGGCCCTTTGAGGGCAACCATAATGCTGATACAGCACACGATGAAATGGAGTTCGACACCCTTGCCTTAGACTATCTACTTTCCAAAAAAGGGGTCATTTGGGGGCGTACATTTACTGCCATGCCATATTAGACCCTAGAAATGAGATAGGCCATCAATATATCAAGACTGATTCATTTTCAAATATATATCAGAGTTTGTAGACATTATAACTTTCACACAAACCTATTAAGACATGTAGCAGAATACATTTTGCCCTAAAATTATAAATAAAGAAATTTGATTTTATTGGCTGTTTTATAACAGAAATTAAAAAATTTTGTTTTTTTCCACAATTGCCGGTATTTTATGTATATATATATATATATATATATATAGTTTTGTTCAAATACCACCAAAAGAAAGCTCTATTTGTGTGAAAAAACATTTGGGTATAGTGTTGCATTACCACGCAATTGCCAGAGCAAAAAATGGTAACAAAAGGGGTAAAAACTTCCAGAGTTAAAGTGGTTAACTGGAATAGCAAGTACCACAATGTGTCAACAGAAGGACAGCAGGAAAACAGATCACACACATTAGGAATAAATTACTTAAAGTGTATCAAAAGCCAAAATGTTTTTCTATTTTTTAGTAGGGCGGTGAGGAGGTGTAACCTCTGTTAGGTTTTTTATTGTCAGCTGTGCCTTCACTTGGGAAAACAGTAAAAAAGATTTCACGATAGAGAGCTAAGGCTGATATGTTTGGGAATGAGGATCACTGCATATGAAAAATGTATATATGTTCTTCAATACTGACATTTCTATGTATCTACAGTGTAAACTGAAATAATTTTTAATGGCCAAGAGCATCCAAAAATCAATATTTAGATTGTTAGCTACAAATTTTCTTTGGGATATTATAAAGACTGTCCATGACACTCTTTAGAATTCTGTTAAGCATCCATACAACAAATGTTGATGTGAGGAATGAGGCTAGGGTGTTAGACAGTGCAGCAGCTGGGAAGTGTTGTAGTTTGGTGGGCAGAGCTTGGAGATTCAGGTCCAAGTTTCAGGTTTTCCTACTAGTTGCTGGAAATGAAAAGGTCTCACTCTCCCTGTTGATTTATTTTTTCAAAATTAAAAAAAAAACCCACACAGTCTCTGTACTTGGTATGTTAGTAACACAAAGGGGTTTATTTACCAAAACTAGAGAGCGCAAAATCTGGTGCAGCTGTGTATGGTAGCCAATAAGTTGAATTAAGCTTTGACAAAAAAGAAACCTGGAAGCTGATTGGTTTTTATGCAGAGATGCACCAGATGTTGCACTCTCCAGGTTTAGTTAATCGACTCCAAATTACTATTGAAGTTGTTCATAAAATGTTTGTTTTTGCTCCACATGTGGAAGCATTTATTTAAAAAATGAACTGTGGGTTTTTGGTATATTCAACCAAAAAGTTTGATGCCAAAAAACAAAAAGTGGGATAGCCAAGTGCTTATGATATAACACTAGGCTGGTCATTCATAACTGCAGTAAGATATATACACTTGGGACGGATTTTTATTGTTTTTTGCAGCCTAGACACCATCCCTGGTTGCTAACTGATACCACTAAAATCTCTCTGTCAACTTCTTCTGGCAACAAAACAGGTTGTAAAATTATAAAGTATCATTAGCCCTACATGTACTGACAATTTAAAGGATAGGTTCAGCTTTGGGAACATGTTACATGTTCCACCCATTTTTAGGGTGAAACATGTAACATGTTCCCGATCCTGCAGCCACCGGCTGCCCCCCTCTCTCTATGACAGAAGTAAAAGGGAGAAGTTCCCCGTACTAGCTGTCACTTTTCAAAACAGTGCTGTCGTGCAGGGCTCCGCCCACACGGCTGCATCATTCATTCACAGTCCTGAATGAATGGACTACAGGTCCTGACAGCCTTAGCGGGTGTCGGCTTGTAGTCCTCAATGAGCTACCATGGGGCTGTGAGCTGTGGGAAGAGTATGCTGACTGGGAAAGTTGGAGAAGTCAGAAGTCCTTGGTTTAGGTTAGAGATTTGAAGTGTTAAAATCAGAGCATCAGCATGATAGAATGTTAAGTGATATGCTTAGTTTTTCTCTTGTTAAACATGCCCTTTAAAAAGGAGAAGTTTGGAGCTGTTAAAAAATAAATATCTATACTCCCGTGCATGCTGCAGCATTGGTCTGATCCTGCAGCTGTGACCCGCTGGTAGTAAGCCAAACAAGTGAGCAATCCAATAGATGCTGATTGCTCAGTTCTTGGGTCTGCTCCAAGTAGAGAGTGGTGACTATCAGTCATTGCTCTCTGCTCTGTCCCTCCTGCTGGTGCTTACTGGAGCACCGAGCTTGAAAGTGGATGGAAGTGACTGTCTCCGACTCAGCAATATGGTCGGGATCCTTACAGAGCTTGGAGTCAGCTGATTCTAAGTCACAGGAGAGCACAAGAAAATGCACTCCTGTGATACACAAAAGTAGTGTGGCCAAAAAAAAGCTTTGGCCATACTTCTTTTAACTACCAAGAGTTTTATGAAAATACTGGATAAATAAATAGGAGAAGCAAATGAACAAAAACAAAGAACACTTAAAAGGTTGATTTGTTATACATAGTAACCCATTTTAAGTTTCACAACACATCTGAATTCTGGCATTTGTGGGCCTGTTTCATTTTCCTAGAAGCAGTTAGACCTATACCCAAAAAAAAAAAGACCGAATTTGAAAATGTTTGGAAGAGGAAAACACACACACAGTTGTGTTCTGGAAGCACAATGAGTAGTTCATCCTTGATAAATCGATTGGTTGTCAAGGGAATAAAGAAAAATATAATCTCAGAAACATATTGCTTCCAGGAAGAGCCATAAAATGCAGTGCAATTTTATCCATGGGGATTGTTTACAGTACAACTTGAAAAGATGCACAATTAATGCTGGTGAAGTGTCAAAAGCACCGGAAAGACTTTGTGTACGGTATTGTAGTTCAAATTTGTGAATTATTATAGACTTCCTCAGCACAGCTGGACATATCTCGGATGATGAGTGCTCAAATGTCTGCCTTGTATGGAGTTCAGAGCCTCCACCATGTGCGTAGATGAGATAAACACAGCTGCCTCTTCAGTGCCTTCCCTGAATCTCTCAATAAGATAAATGCCAGACTGAAACACTTTTCTATGCAGATGAGCAGCTTATACTTCTTTTTATTTATACTTTCTACTTCAAGCTGAGAATTATTGGCTGAACAAGTGAATCTGCCACTAAAATGTTTGTGGAGCATTGATTCTTTTATAGGATTTATTTAAATCTATATGAATACATTAATATATATTAAAGAATTTGCATGCTGTTCCATCCTCTATAATTGATTGGCACTTGTCAGTGCTGTACAAGGGTGGAAGAAATTATCCACCTGGATCAATATTCAACTGAACTTCAAATGATGGATTAATGTTTATATGCAATATGTATGCGTCGCATTCATATTTTAGGATTTTACTAAACACTAAGTCGGTTTAAAAAAAAGGAAATAACAAAACACCAATACAAACTAATCCCTCATTTGCATATTAAAATTATGCATTGGGAGCTTATGTGATAAAATGTTATCTGTAATTGTACTTCATCGTCATGAGCTGCAATGGCAACTAAAGCTGCAGTGAAATATCAAAATATCAGTTTTGTTATTAGAAATTGAGAGAGAGAGTACTAGGAAAATACAAAACTTTGTAAAGCTGAGTTCACATTACAGCTTTATAAAAAGCTGCTTTTTTTGGCATTCACCTTTAAAGAATATTTTACCATAGTTTCTGCATTAGAACTATTTTTAGTGCATTTTTTTGCACTTTGCTGCACAAACACACCTAAAAAACACATAAAAACACACAAAAAACACACAGGAGGTCCACCGAAACCATTTTAAAAAAACACAGTGAAGACATATCAAGGGCTCATTAACATTCGAAGTGCCATCTAAAAGTGATCAGCCTCCTTTTCAGATCCAGCCACTGTTCAGAGGGTGTTTGGTAAGCGGTGAGGGAGCATTATGTCACCTCCTCACCTTCTGGTTTCACCTCTAAAATCTACATAACTGCACCACAACTACGGTATGTCATTAAAACATAATGCATGTATGCCAACATTGTTGTCACAAATGTAAATTAACAATAGGATTTACCATTCTTTCATACCCAAGACCAGCTATGTATCCAAAGCGGCTAGTTCATAATTCCAGTATAGTCAAAAATTTAAAGCCTTTTCTCCACCCTGCCAATGCGTTGTTCAACCCAATTAGCTTACATCAATGCAATCATTATATGAGGATTAAACCCTTTGGTTTTTGGATTTGTGATGGAATTGATGTTGTGTAAATACAATCTGTTCTTCACTGTAATAAAGATGCAAAGCTGTTGGTCTGTGCAGGCAGTGGACAACAAGGACAGAGGATACAGAGGGATATTTTTATGCAAATCGAGTCCAATAAAGATGAGTTATGTGAAAATGGCAGATGCAGCACCTTTGGAAATCAAGTCATTATTCTGTTTTGGATGTTAAGAGTATGCAAAGGATGGACATTTGTTTGTGCCACGTATCTGCTACTCATGCTTGCCACTGAGGACCTTCAAAGTGTTAAATAAAAAGCAAATATATAGAGTTTTATGTAAAACAGAGTCAAAAGTCTTCATACAAATTATATTTGCTGATAAATAATGATCGTTGTGCCATTTATATCAAGGGCTCTTATTATAATTTAACATCAAGTAGCATTTACTCTACTCTGAGCATTTAGATCAACTAATTATTTGTGAATATTTTCAAACACCATAGATTTATGTGCACACTCACACACATCGTTTCATTAAGAAGAAATCTTCAGGAATACCGTATATAAGCGCTGTAACTTGTGACACATTGCCTACCAATCTGTTTGGCACAGATAGAACAGTGCAGGCTGACAGTTCTTATTAGGGCTAATTTAACCCTCTCTGTAGCCAGATTGCTCTGTATACCATACTGCTCTATATAGCGAGCACACTGACTCAGCATATTGCAAGTGGAGATATTAGAGAGATATTATTATGTGACGTACAACACTGAGCATGCAGTCATGCAGTGAATAAATTCATTGCTTTATCTGCTACAATCGGAGCACATTATACCAACCCAGAAGCTCAATGATACTAAAGCCGTAATCGTCAGTATCCTTTACAATGATCAAAATGTAGAGAGACAAGCCAGCAGCTTCTTTAGGAGAGGGTACTCTTTACAAGCAGAAAATATGAAGCTTGCAGACTTAAATAAAAGCTAGAGTCAACAATTGAAGATGTTTTAACAGACCTCATGGGTTTCTAAGTCTACAGTACCCATATGAAGATATAATATAAAGAAAGTCCACAACCAATCAAGACAGAAGACTTAAATGCATTTGATCACAATATTTGAGAATATATATATATATATATTATAAAATATTAGCAACCGCTTTCAATTGAGAAGTGGTGGCCCAATTACAGCTATGCAGCACATCTAGTAGGGACACACCTGCAGAGTACCACTATACAATAACAATCAATAAAAACAGATATTGCCAACTGATAGACCTTCGTTATTTATACCAACATTTACACACAGAAACCTCATTCATACAGAAGGTTTTCTGCACCTCCATATTTAATAATCTATAAATAGTCACCAGTGAATCACATTTCTTTACCGAGGTATCCTAGCGACACAGAAGCTAATGCATTCTAATACATTCAATTATATCTTGTATTTTTTATTTTGTTGTCTAGTCATATTTAATATTAGCAAGAAAATAATTTGCTTTATTAGTTCTGTCAATTACCACAAAACCCCTTGCTAGTAGGTATTGTGAGCCTCAGGCTATTAGAAGTAAGGTTACATTGTAAAAAGAAATGCCACCATTCAGCATGTCTTTCGTATTAGGTACTATGTAATGGAACATGTACTAAATTCTAATACCTCAAGGAAAATGTGGATGGGATTAGTTATACAAGCCAGATTTGGCTTCTGCTTGATAATACAGAGTTGTAGGTTGCAGGATGCATATAATTATATTTTTAATATGCAGTAGTAGCAAATAAATCATGTCAACAAGAAAAAAGGAATTGCTCAAAGAGAAATCAGAGGACTATCCTATGGACTTAAACCATACCAGAATCACAGTAACCATTTTGATGGGTAACCCAATTGTCTGGGAAGCCTAAATTTAGAAAACCATTATAATGAACAGTAACAAGTGTGTTCTATTTAAAACCAATATATCTTGATGGACTGATCTCCATTGAAAATGTTTTGATTTATCTCTGCTGCAGCAAGACCCATGAATGCCATTTATACCGGTTTTGGAGATATATATATATTAAAGGAACACTTTGAAAACACATCAGATCTCAATGGGGAAAAACATCATGCTGGATATCTATACTAATTTGGACTGGGTAAAGTGGAATGTAAGGATGCCCCATTGTTTGATACAAATGAAAAATTATCAACCTACAGAGGACTGAATTCAAAGGCACTTCGCAAATCAAAGTGAAAAAATGATGCAGCAGGCTAGTCCATTTTGCTGAAATTTCATTGCACCAATTCAAAATGGTACTCAGTTTGTATGGCCCCCAGGTGCTTGTATGCATGCCTGACAACGTTGGGGCATGCTCCTGAGATGATGGTGTCTCGGGTATTTCCTCCCAGACCTGGACCAGGGCATCACTGAGCTCCTGAACAGTCTGAGGTGCAACCTGGCATGGAGGCCATTCTATGGTGTCAATTCCTTCATCATCCAGGAACTGCCTGCATACTCTTGCAACATGAGGCCGGGCATTGTCGTGCACCAGGAGGAATCCAGGACCCACTGCACCAGCGTAGGGTCTGACAATGGGTCTAAGGATTTCATCCTGATACCTAATGGCTGTCAGGGTGCCATTGTCTAGCCTGTATAGGTCTGTGCATCCCTCAATGGATATGCCTCCCCAGACCATCACTGACCCACCCCCAAAACAGTCATGCTGAATGATATTACAGGCAGCATAACGTTCCCCATGGCTTCTCCAGACCCTTTCACATCTGTCATATGTGCTCAGGGTGCCAGTAGCAGACCTTCCAATTCTGGTGTCTAATGGCAAATGCCAATCGAACTATGGTGCTGGACAGTGAGCACAGGGCGCACTAGAGGATGTTGGACCCTCAGGCCACCCTCAAGAAGTCTGTTTCTGATTGTATGGTCAGAGACATTCACACCAGTAGCCTGCTGGAGGTCATTTTGTAGGGATCTGGCAGTGCTCACCTTGTTCCTCCTTGCACAAAAGGAGCAGATACCAGACCTGCTGATGGGTTAAGGACTTTCCATGGCCCTGTCCAGCTCTCTTCGAATAACTGCCTGTCTCCTGGAATCTCCTCCCTGCTCTTGAGACTGATGGGAGACACAGCAAACCTGGTAATGGCACATATTGATGTGCCATTCTGGAGGAGATGGACTGCCTGTGCAACCTCTGTAGGGTCCAGGTATCGCCACAAAAATGTTAGTGGCCGCCACCTGTAAAACCACACCTGTTTTGGGGGTTGTCTCATTGTTGCCCATCTAGTACACCTGTTAACACCAAAAGAGTTTAATTGACTTGATGCTGTACTCTGGTTAAAAGTGTTCCTTTAATTTTTTGAGCAGTGTGTGTGTATATATATATATATATATATATATATATATATATATATATATATATTTATTTATTTTAGAGATATAGAAAAGTGATGTCAGAAAAGATATAGAAAAGTGATGTCAGAACCATGCGGTTTACTTAGTTTGCAACTTTTTGTTTTGTTGTTGCTGTTCTTTTTTTGTTTTTGTTTTTTTAAGAAGTCTGTGTTTGTCCCAGTGACTTGAACGACTGAATTCACTTAGGGTTGACTGACTCAGAAGAGGGGGGGAGGGGATTTACTAAAACGAGTTCACTCAGAATCTGTTGCAGCTGTTCTAAGTTCAGCTTGTTCAATTAAGCTTTGGCAATAAAACCTGGAAGCTTATTAGTTTCTATGCAGAGGTGCACCAGATTTTGCACTCTTCAGTTTTAACAACCCCAATACCTAGAAGTTTGTTCTTTTCACTAAAAGAATGATTTCTAAGGTTAGTTCTGAACTTTCCTCCTGCTAGTGTGAGGCCATGTCCCCGTGTTCTTTATCTTAGCTTCGTATTAAAAGAACTGAACCAGAAAAGGTTTTCTGTTTTGTAGATGCTACAGCATTATAGGTCAGTAGGATAACTACCTAAAGATTTAGGATGAAAACAAAATATATATGGTGCAACGCTTACACCTACAAAACACATTCTCTATCCAATAACACTGTTCAACAGGTAAAAAGTTTTGGGCATAAAATTAGCTAATCTTACATAATTTTGGGGTGCTGAAAACGAAAATGACCCTAAAAAATGTTGATTGGCTCTAGTTTCCATGATATATTCACCCATCTAATGACGTAAGCCATTCAAAATTATGATGCAACTTCAGCTGCATATTGCGCAATTGATACTGGTGACCAATAGAAAATTGCATGTATACTGAGATGATGCAATATTAGCCTTTTAATTGCATCACTTCACTGCATAAAAGCTGCAGTATCTGTAGCTGATTGTAGTTCGACAGCGTCTTTACATTTCGTTTTATGCTTATATAGGCTACTCAGTAATGCCTCGAACTTGTGTGAATAAAGCAGATAATTTCTGCTATATCTGCGGTGAAATAACTTTTATCTCACAAAAAAGGAGGATAACAGGAATGATTAAGAAAGCCTACAACTTGTATTTTGGCTGCAAGATAGGAGACCAGGACAAGAGCTGGGCACCACATATATGCTGCAATTCTTGTGGGACGGCACTGGAGCAATGGTTGAATGGAAAAAAGGCATTTATGCCTTTCGCTGTGCCAATGATTTGGAGAGAGCCAACAGATCATGTTAGTAATTGTTACTTTTGTATGGTGCCTCCAATTGTAAAAGGGCTAAATAAGAAGAAAAAGTTATCTGTGCACTATCCAAATATTCCATCGGCAAT
This sequence comes from Staurois parvus, assembly GCF_062004578.1. Classification (NCBI taxonomy): domain Eukaryota; kingdom Metazoa; phylum Chordata; class Amphibia; order Anura; family Ranidae; genus Staurois; species Staurois parvus. The sequence continues at coordinate 2,574,746 of NW_028318022.1, read as the reverse complement.
ACGTCCAGTTCCTCATGGAGAGGGGCTACCAATTCCTAAAGCACCAGAATCCTTCGTGGTTGAGTCAAGTGAGGAAGAACCTGAAGCGTGTAGTCACGTGCAGTTGTAAGAGATAGCCCTTTCCTCGAATACAAGAGAAAAGCCAAGAGAAGCAAAACCGACACAAACTGAAGACAAAACTAGTGAGAATCCTAAGTATTAAAATGATTCAACTTTGTTATGTAGTCAATATCACTTGCTTTATATTTGTGGAAAGACATCTATCTATATAATTATTGTGCATTATTAAGTCATTACGCCTATAGTAGAAAACTTTCCGTTTACAGAAAAACTAGAGCCAATTGACAAATTTCATTGTTATATTTGAACTCAGAATGTGAAATTCATTAAGAAATGGATCCTTTTATTTCCAAAACTGGCAAAAAATAAAAATTTGTTGAACAGTGTTATCAGTAATAATCTGCAATAATCCAAGAACAAAAATAAATGTCTCTGCGCAATAGAGTGCATAAATCCAGCAATTTCAAAAGCCTCTATGCAGTAAAGTATTATTAAAAAGTGCTCCAATTAAAGTGCAAAACGATTACCATGTCTTCATAGCGCAATAATCCAGCACCAAATAAAAGTCTCTGTGCAATAAAGTGCATAAATCCAGCAAACAATATTAAACGTCTCTATGCAATAAAGTGCTAATAGGTGCTCCAATAAAAGTGCAAAAATTATGATTTGTGTCTTCACTTGCTTTCTGTCATTAACACATGCGCCCCTCCTGGCACTATGATCACTGGAGCTCCTTGGCCCCCTCTAGATTGTGATCATAGTGCCAGGAGGGGCGCATGTGTTAATGACAGAAAGCAAGTGAAGTCACTTTCGTTTTATGATGTGCCTCTCCCTCAGCAGCTTCTCCAGTCTTGCTCATCAGGACCACTTCAAACCTCTCCTCTATTGCATGCAAAAAAAAAAAAAAAAAAGGAGGCAGCCTCCAACAATGTAAACCCATATGTATTAGCAGTTTAAAAACATTTAAAATACACTTACTCCAACAAATGGCTTGTATATTACAAGCTCAAGCACATGTGAACACTTCCTGGCGCTAAGGCCGCAAGTATGAATGCAGAAGTGACGCAGTACGCCTTATTAACAGCCTTAACTACAAACATTTTTTCTTCCTTATTTTGAAAAGATTGGGGAAGTGAAAGAACATTTGTTGGGGTTTAAAAGCTTTGTACCCCTAGGTGAAATTTCTTCTTACTTTCTGTTTGGTCTGACATCAATCAGCTGAAAAGTAAGTGTGGACAAAACAGTTTAGACAGCAATAAAAATCCCACAGAAGTTCTAACCTTCCCCCGCTGTGAAAAAAATTGGTTTTTAAAGCTGTATTTTGTCTATCAGACATTTAAAATTTGATATACAGTAGATTCTAACTCTTCTGAACTCTATCCAAATTAAAAGAAAGGTTTCAGCTTGAATTGAGCTTTAAACCACATGTATGGGTGAATGTGGTAATTGTACAGCCACAGCTAACATTTTGGTCTCTATTTTAGGCTTTTAAAGTATGTAGAAGCAACAGATGCCCTTTTTGAGCCACATTCTATACAAAATTACTATTAAAACAGCTTTCACAAATGTATGAAGTTTTGGATAGTTGAAATGCTGTAATACAGATCAGTTTCATCTCCAGGGTAGAAGAAAGATCTATTTTGCAGTATTTCTAACAAGCAGTAGATACATTTTAAAACAAGCCATTAATGACCTCTTTAGCTACAGGCACTGTAGAACAATTAATGCTCAACATTTACAGCAGAAACTACTTTCAGTTTCATTTCAGTGTTGGCTCATTCTTCTCTCATCTCCCCCCAGCATTGACCTGACAGTCTGACAACCTTTTTATCTCTAATGTAAATAAAGAGTAGGTGCACGGGAAGTGAGAGAGAGTGAAGTGATGTGACTTGACTGAACTTCAATACTTGTCTTGTGAACTTTGAGAACGATGTGCTTTATGGTGTCTGCAGTTTGTTTTTAAGCTTTAGTACTGCTTGTTAAAATATGTAAAATATCTGAATCCCTATAAAATGGTTACAGAACTACATTAAAAAAGACACCACTGGTCATCAGCTTCCCGATTGCCCTATAGCAGAAATACTGCCACAGGGCGGAACGGGTGCACAAAATCACATATACATACATATATACACATACACACAACTTTGCATTTCCCGGTAGTGGGCGGGCGTGCGTGCGCCCTACCCACACCACCATTTGTTCCCACGGCTGCCAATCACCGGGTCCCAGCCAAGCATCTCCGATGGGGAGGAGAACTGTATGTCAACAATACTGTTCTCCTCCCCGTCAGCTAGTGCACACTGCTTTGGATGGTTGTGCACAGCACACAGTCATCCAAAGCAGTGTGATTACAGTGAAGCACACACACAGAGCTTACTGTGAAACAGCACACTGTTAACCCTTTGATCGCCTTCATGTTAACCCCTTCCTGCCCGATGCCATTAGTACAGTGCCGGTGTTTTTTTTTTGTAACACTGATTACGGTATTGGTGTCACTGGGGATGTCAGTGACACCAAGTCAGTTCCCCCCAGTGTCAGAATGCCCACCACAGTCCTGCTATAAGTGGCTGATCGCCGCCATTACTAGTAAAAATAAAATCCAGTATATATACCGCCATTTGTAAACACTAACTTACACATAAGCCAATTAATTTACATGTATTGGGATTTTTTTTTAGCAAAGTCGTAGCACAATACAATTTGGCCTAAATGTATGACGAAATTTGATTTTTAAAATTTTTTTACTGGACATGTTTGTTAGCAAAAAGTCAAAAATATAGTTTCTCAAAATTGCTGGTCTTTTTTTTTATAGCGCAAAAAAATAAAAAAAAACACACAGGCGATCAAATACCACTGAAAGAAAGCTCAATTTGTGGCAAAAAGACGTAAATTTCATTTGGGTGCAGCGTTGTATGACCGTTATTGACAGTTAAAGTAAACGCAGTGTCGCAACACAAAAAAATTACCTGGTGAAGGGGGGGGGGGGTGTCCTTTCCCTCCAGAGTGAGTGTAACATTAGCTCTCCACACCCTTTTTTCTGAGCTGCCAGACAAGCTTTAAAGTTCAGCACTTTGAACAGTGCAATTTAAGTGGGAGGATATGTTTAATTTCTGTGTATCACCTGACACCAATCACTTCACTGGGTATATGCAAGTTTACAATCCATTTAAAAAGGTAAGTATTCGTGAATGCGAAGACTTATTTTGAAAAACCAGGTACAAATTTCTTGAGAGCAAAGTTTGGGGCAATGTTGACTCTAACATTGCATAGACACTACGTAGTTGGTAATGAAAACACTTACAAAAAACAGTTATGGCACTAACTGTAATTTATTATTAAAAATGATAGCAAACTATCAAACAATACTGTTCAGTCTTAAGCATCTACTGTAGTGTCACATATTGGAAATTGACTTGTCTCTAGAATTGTCTGATGGAAAACACGATATAAAGCAAAAATGACGTTAGCAAGCAAGATGGGGGCGGAGAAAAGCTTTTAGATATGAGATTATAGGCATACAACATTGATGGCATCCTTTTATCCATATTTGAATCCTGTGCTTTTCATGAACTATTAGTGGCAGAATGATGATAGTTTATATATAAAGCTGTAATTTAACACTGTGCTGTGCTATTTTATTAACATGCAAGTATCCAGAAATGGACAGACCCCCCCCCCCCCCAAAAAAAAACAACAAATTGATGTAGCGCTTTGGTGATGTCCTTTTGCTGTACAAATGCCTTAGGGTGTATATGGCCAGATTTCTTGAGTGCTTTTTAATAGCAAAAGTACTAGTCTTGCCAAAAACATAGTTCTTTTACAAAATACAAAATCTACAAAAAAAATCCTCATTGATAAATACATTTCACCTATCAAACAAAAAATAGACTATTCAAGCACATATATTAACTTCCTTACCACCACAGTATACATCAAGGATGATAAACCACACACCTCGATATACAGGAAAGCCACTGATAGCTGCAGCTATAGCCACAGTTACAGCTTCCATCCCCAACAAATGGCCATCAGATACCAATGAATATGCTCTGACCCAGAAGACAAATATAATCTTCTCAGAATACTAGCAGACGCCTTTATGAAAAGTTACAAGGACAAAACCATCAATACAAGCATAAACATGGCCCTGAAAATCAAAAGAGAATACCACCTACAATACAAGAGAAAAATGCAAATAACTGTGTACCTCTAGTCAGGGCCATGGATAAGGGGGTACCACCAGTCCTCCTGTATGGGGCCCAGGCCAGCAGGGGGGCCCAGGCAGCTGGGTGAATCAGACATGGGCAGAAGAGGGGGTGATTGGTACAGTGGAGAAACAATTACTGGAACCGATCCCCTGTATGTCTCTCCCTTCAACAGCTAAAAGCTGGCTTCTTCTCTTCCTTCTGCTGGCTTTCAGCTAATTCAGAAAGAGTCATAAAGGGGATCAATCCCAGTAATTGCCCCCCCCTTCGCACCCATCACTCTCTCTGTGCACTATATATGTTTCCTCCGTTACCCAAGCCACCCCCGCAGTGCTGCTGGCTCCCCTCCTTTCCTTCCCACCGGCAGCTGTAAGCACACGATAGGATGGAGAGTGGGGGAATGGTCCTCTAAATATGTCACATTTACCAGCCGCTTCCTTTCCTGAATGAACACGAGTGATCAGTACTGATCACTCATTGTGTTAATTCATACTGTAACTGAAGCATAGTGAACTGTTTTTTTTGTTTGAGGGGGGGGGGGGCGTATGGGGACCTACGGCTTCTAACAGCAGCCCTGCCTCTAGTAACCACATATAATCCAATACTAGAAGGAATAAGAAAGGTTATCAAAGATATGCAAACCACCATAACAAAAAGGATGAAATTCTAAATGAAACTCCAACAATCCCCAATGCTGGGTTTTAGGCAAACATCTGTTAGAAATTCTGTATATAGTCCTACAGAACAGACAGTGCACAGTCCGCATGTGCTTTTCTGCTTCACTGAAACAAAGAAACAGGAAACTTTATTCATAGAAAAGACACAAAGTATACCACAGATGCAGCTACAAATGTATAAACACTGCCATCTACTGGTTTAAAAAAATCTCTATGAAATACTGATGTTGTTGCACAAAATACATGAACACTGTATTCCAACACCCACAATCAAAAACTACTTCTTATATTAGTCCCATTTTGTATCTCCGTTCTATAAATTGGTTTCATGTAAGCGTTTTTTTTTCAATTGATTGTACGCTTACCATGAGGTAACTCTTAAAGTGTCGATGTCTGCAGTTCACTAAATGTACATACAACACAGTACAATTAACACAAGCACTACAACAGAGATAATAAAGCGGCATTACTATAATACCATAAAATGCAATAAAACTGTACAAACAGAAAAATACAGTAGAGGGATTGACAGGAAAACAATTGGACAGGTAGATACAGGACTGAGAATCTTAGACATATTGTGAAAATACAGTTTCATTAGAGAATATTCTAACATTTAGTTTGACATAAATAACCTTAAGTAAGGTCTTCTAAAATGTATAGAATATGTTTAAAAGTCAAAATGTCATCCACTAGGAGAAAACGATGGCTTGATATGACAAGAACACCAGAGCTTTAATGTCAAGCAGATGAATTCTTGAAATATATATGAATGTAAATACACATACTCTGACCTACAGTCAACCTCACTTATTATAACAAACGGGCAGAAACTTCTTATCAAACAATGGTTTGATACTTTGACAATGGCTGAATTGAAAATTGGAGCGTATGAAACAAGCTAGGGACAGGTGAGCTGTAAAGTCTATATTATGCATTCCAATAAATCTATCCTATTTTATATTGCACAGATATTGTGCAGTAGAGAAGAGGTAGACGGAATCTGATTTTGATTAAATGTGTTATGGTGGGCAAAAAAGAATATTTCTTGTTCACTTAGAATTCTCCCTTGACTCCATGAAATGAACTTTATAGATTCTAGGTATTTCATTGTACAATATATCAAACCAATACTCTGTCAGTGCCATAAACATGGCATATTGGTAGGCCATAAATTTTGCAACTTTGACTTTATGCTAGTGTTACTGATGTTTATCATACACAGATAGAAGCATTTTCTCTGCTTCATCTTTTGAGCTGTACATTTTAGGCGTTGTGTCATAGGAACTGTTTATTACTGAGATAGGGCAGAAAAAGCCATATGTAAAAATAATTAGATATCCTGCCTTAGTCTACTGCTTTCTGGATTTTGTCCATGCTAAATAGGCTAGTATAAAGCCTGTGAGTAAATACTGTATTGCAGTCTAAAATAAATGGCAGCTGAAAACATCCAAATAAAGGTACTCTAAGCAGATCTGCCATCACTGCAAGGCAGATGTTGGAAAACCAAACAGTGCCCCATATATTAAAGAAAAGATACAGTCCAAAGTAAAAAAGGCATAAAAAGCAGGATGCCAGTATAAATAAAGGCTCTTAAAACATATTTCCACCATTGCAGTCAAATTTGGGAAACCCCACTATATGTTTGTATTGTGCACCCTATCACACAGCATACCTTTTGACCTTGACTCAAACCTTAACCTTTTATTTTTTAATATATTTTTTTTTTTAAACAAACATTTTTTTTCCCTCTATGCCAGGAGTTAGAGAGATACAATGCATCTCTCTCCTCCACTCATAAGAGAGAAAAAAAAAAACACAAGGGGGCCAGGCTGTACAGTGACTGATCACTGTGAAAGCCAAATAAAAGGGGCTATCACAGTGATCCTGTGACCCGGAATCAGGAGTCCCAGGTCCCAATCGTTAAAACGGGACCCGGAGCTCTCAGTGACACCGCGGTCTTTGTGCTGGGAGCGTGTTGTGCGGCGTGCTCCCAGCAGAAAGAAAGGTGCACAAATATGCGGCCCCACAGAAAAAAGCCCAGTTCTGTGAGGCCACATATTTGTGTGACGTCGGCGTCAAGGGGTTAACGTGCAATGCAGTACATGTTATTTTAAAAATTACTCCACAGCCTCTTCCTAAACATCACACGGCAGAGAGAGCATGGATTTCAACCAAGAAAGAAAAAAAAAAAAGTGTACTTATATAGATAACTAGCATTTTTTTTTTTTAATTATTTTGTGGTAAATTATTACTAAGCCCACAACAGTAAAATCAGTCTGTATATGCAGTAAATCATGCTTGTTATACTCACTGTGGAACCTAGGGGGTTAGTACTCTGCATTGTGTAAAAATGCTGTTTGATCCTGACTTCTCTGATCCTCCCCTTCTTCCAGTGTCCCCTTCTAATCTCCTGATAAGACATATCGTGTTCAGACACGCTACACATGCTCAGTTTGGTGTGTATTGCTAGAGATGTTTTTTTTTTTTGGGGGAGGGGGGTGCATGTGATCAGCACAGGGCCAACCTGCACTGACCAGACAGAGGTCAAGGGTTCTGTATCCTCCTAGAGCAGAAAGAAAACTTATCGTACAAACTTTAACCAGTGCTCGACTGGACCCTGATAGAAGAAGTCACAAGACTGCCCTAACTGATGACAAGAAAAGGTATTTATATTGACCAGAATAGTTGCATTTCCATGTTCTATGTACTGTGAAAGTCCAGATAGAGTTAATGCAGGGTCCTGGGTTTAGTAGCACTTTAATGGGAACATGTAGCAAATATAAAATAGATGTTATCCTAATTTGGCTGCAAACATGGAAATGCACTTTAAAGCTGAACTCCAGGCAGATATAAAGGGCACAAACTAATGCATCTCAGCATCCATGAATACATCATAAAGTATATAGTTTTAACATATAAGCCGTGTAGATACCAGTGCTGGACTTGGTATTAGCCTCTTGCTATCTTGAGATGGAAGAGGGAGTACAAAGAGCAGTCAGATGTGTTGCAGTGCTCATGGGAGCAGAGAGAGGAGCTCATCCATCTGTTGCATTTCCTTTCAATATCCAGTTACAGACTAGGTTAGGAACAAGACCTACAAGACCAACTTAATTATAGAAAAGAAAAATAGGTCCCCTGCCAGACAGAGCTGGGCTGTGTGGTAGAGCTGTGTAAATCTCAGAATTGCATGGACAGAAATACATCTCCAATATATGCTATTAATCTATGGGGGGTTTACAAAAACTGGAGCACTCAGAATCTGGTGCAGCTGTGCATGGTAGTCAGCTTCTTACTTCAGCTTGTCCAAATAAGCTTTGACAGTAAAACGTGGAAGCCGATTGGTTTCTGTGTCAGATTTTGCACTCTCCAGTTTTAATAAATAACCCGTGTTATATTTCCATTTGCCTGGAAATTTGGCTATAAAATAAATAAATAAAAGTAGGTAATTTATGTAAATAACTAATTTGAAGCTCAGCAGTGGAAATCTTTAATCGTGGCTTGCTTACCCGCACTTTGTAGAGCTAAATGATGACAGTCAATCTTACAGAAAGCAAAACAAAGGTAGAGTATGTACACATAGGTACTACTTTAAAGTATATATTTGTTATTTTAGAAACGATTTTTCAATAATACCATTGGTGAGTTTCTTTTGGCATTTGTGTTCAATGTGTTTATGTACTCAATTTACTCTAGAATTCTTCCTGAAAATATTTGCCTGATCTGCATATGTACAAGGCATTACACAATGAAGATCATGTTTATATTTTTTAAATTTTTTTTCTAGTTTAGACCTCCTGCAGTATATACATTACTTGCACTAAAACAATTGCTAATGGTATGACCTAACACCAGGCAAGTGCCACGTGTCTCCTGCTGGGTGACCCGGGTCTCCAGAATTCAGATTTAATTCCATCTTTTAGTGTGTCTAGTAGAAAAAAGAAAAGGTCTAAGGACTCATGTACACTGCAGCTGATAAACTCATGTTTAGGAGCAGTTCAGCATTTTTTTCAGCAGCCTCTGAACTCACCCTAATGTTTTCCTATGTACACATCTTTGTTTACAGGCATTTGAGTTTACAGTCGTTTTTTTGAACGCAGAAAACGTGCGTTCAGCAGTCGATTTTATCAGGGTTTCAAATGCAAAATGCTTGTAAAAGCAGCTAAACACGGCAAAACGTGCCAGCCGGTGTCCATCACCGGGTCCCGGCTGGTCATTACCCGCCGAGTCCCAGCAATTACCTGAAATCACTGACAGAGCATGGCTGCAGTGTTTACACTGCAAGTCTGCTGTGTCAGTTCAGAGCACGCTGAACCTGAGAGAAGAGTTTCTCTCGGGATCAGCGTGTTCCCGTAAAGTACACACCCCCCACCCACTAGTAAAACACTCCCCTCACACATTTAACCCTTTCATTAACTAAAAAATGTTAACCCCCTTCCTCCCCAGTGCCATTAGTACAGTGTCAGTGTTTTTTTTGCACTGATCACGGTATTGGTGTCACTGGGGATGTCAGTGACCCCAAGTCAGTTCCCCCCCCCCAGTGTCAAAAATGTCCGACGCAGTCCCGCCATAAATCGCTGATCACCGCTATAAGTCACTGATCGCCGCCATTAGTATAATGAAATAAATTCCCAGCATCTTTCCCACCATTTGTAGACGCTATAACTTTCACGTAAACCAATTAATTTACACATATTGGGATTTTTTTTTTTTTAGCAAAGACATGTTGCAGAATACATTTTGGCAGAAATGTGATTTTTAAATTTTTTTACTGGACATGTTTTATAGCAAAAAGTCCAAAATTTGTTTTTTTTTTTCAAAATTGTCAGCCTTTTTTTATAGCACGAAAAATAAGAAAAACGAACAGGCAATCAAATACCACCGAAAGAAAGCTCAATTTGAAGGGAAAAAAAAAAGGATGTAAATTTAATTTGGGTGCGGTGTTGCATGACCGTGCAATTGTCAACGTAACGCAGCAACGTAACACAAACCACTTCTGTAACTGCTTCCTGACCGCCCTATAGCAGAAATACTACCACAGGGCGGCATGGGTGCTCAAAAGCACATATTATATATATATATGTATGCATGTGTGTATATGTATATATACATATACATATACACACATGCATACATACATACATACACACACACATACATATATATACATACACACACGTGATTCGCGCTCCTGTGGTTTTCATGCCCCTCCCAGATAGCGTCAGATTGCCCATCAGTACACCAGTCATCACATTTAACCCCTTGATTGCCAGGAGAATGCTCATGCGCAATAAACCTCCATTGCTAGTATAGTGTCTGAACGGGTCAATATCTTTGATCAGATCAGCACTATACTAGCGTTCACATTAGTATAGTGTCCCCAAAAACGAGCGTTAGCGGGATCAGCCCCGGCACTTGCCAGCACCTGCGTTTAGCCTCTACGCTTACCCCCCCCCCCTTCTCCCCCAGCAAGTGCAGTGTCAGTAGGTCACTGTCACTTGATACACTGCACACAAAACCGCAGTGTTCGCAGAATCAGGCCTGATCTCTGTTAGCACTTGCCAGTAAATTTTGATGACTCTTATATGCAGCAGAGTGCCAGTACTAGTGCCGCTCTACCTTTTGGTGAACTGGCGAGTACCAGCGGTCTAGTACATCTTGGTCTTTCACATACCTCCTTGATTTTTGGAGCTGTTTTTCACGGAATATCTGTATGCGTTGATTGTGGATCAAAGCAATTTATATGCACAACAATTTATGGCTGCCAACCCAAATTCAGACTTTGCCATACCATTCGCATGGAAACTCATTACGGTTTTCGAATTTACATTTTTTGGGGCCTAACCCCAAAACATGGGCATTACTAAAAGAAATCAATTGCGGTTGTATTGGTCCACATACCCGATTCATCATATGCCCGTGTTCTCTGCTGCCATGGCCAGGCATAGATATGAGAGTATGTGTTTTATGCATTTCAACGACAATACACGGTCATCCTCGGGGCAACCCTGAATTTGACCTGCTCCACAAAATTCAGCCCCTCGCAAATCACCTTAACCATAAATTTGCAGATGTCTATACTCCCCAGCAAAACATCTGCGTTGAGGATTCCCTGATTAATTTTAATGGCCGCCTTGCATTCAAACAATTTCTCCCCAGCAAGCGGGCCAGATATGGGGTCAAGATGCAGAAGACCTCTGAGAGGGCAACAGGCTATACTTATAAAATTCGGATTTACAAGGGAAAAGGATCACAAGGAGCCCCCTGGATGCCCAGACTACATGGGGAGCAGTGGCAAGATAGTTTGGGACTTTGCGTCATCCTTTTTCCACATGGGGTACCACTTATATGTGGACAATTTTTATTCAAGCGTGCCACTATTTAGACATTTGTTCAATCTTGGACCTGACGCTTGTGGCAAAGTGTGACCTAATGTGTGCCCACCATTAGAAGTGGGTGGATGCAGGGCGGTATATTCTTATGGTGGGCATACCACACACTTTCTGGCAGAGATTTCTTCTCATTTTTTCCATTCAGTCCACAGGCTGCATACAAAAAAAAACAACAAAGTATATATACCCAACAAGGACCAGCAACATACTGGTACATCACTGGACTTTGAATGGTTATACCAGGATGATGCCTACAGCTGCAGCCATCATCCTGGTATCTTTTTCAGCCAGCGATCAGCTTGCATGTAAAAGCAATCCTAGTGGCTAATTAGCTGCAGGATTGCCTTTACAAGCAGCGGGAGATGATGCCCCCCCCCCCGCTGCCTTCCATGGCCTTCTCAGGCAGTCTCGTGCCATCGGGGGAACCTGAGAATGTAGCCGGTGTTTCTGCCAGCTGACCATTGAGCTGATTGGAGACCAGAGTGGTGCCAATCATCTCTATAGTTTAAGAATTCGGAAGCTACAAGCATTTCATCACTTCAGTTTCGCAGGATATAAACAGTGCCATTTGTAAATTGGGAAAGCATCCGATCACACCGATTTCGGTTTGATTAGATAATGTAAGGGCAGAGGAGATATCCAAAGTCTGATAGACCCCAGATTTCTCAAAAAAGACTATATGACAATGCCCATTGAAGTTATAGGGGATATTTGCAATCCCTGTGATATTAACAGTGATCAAAAAAAAAACCACCCCCTCCTATGCGCGCACAAGCCTTGACCCTGTTGCGATATGTAAACAGCGGTTTCACCATGCATGTGAGGTATTACCATGAACGTCAGATTGCCTATGGATATTAAAAATGTTTGCAGTTTGTCGCCATTGCACAGGGCATGCGCAGTTTTAAAGCATGTCATGTTTGGTATCTATTTACTCAGCATACCATTATCTTTTATATTTTACCAAATAATTGGCCAATATATTGTGTTTTTGTGCATTAAAAGTAAAAAAAGTATTTTTTTTTTTAAATTTGCTTTGGAAAAAAAAAAAAAAAAAAAAAACAACAACACTGCGCAAGTACTACGTGCCATAAAACATTGTAGTACCCACCATTTTATTCACTAGGGTGTCCGATTTAAAAAAAATATATAATGTTTGGGGGTTTAAATTAATTTCCTAGCAAAAAATACTGATTTTTTTTCATGTGAACAAAAAGTGTCAGAAAAGGCTTGGTCTTCAGGTAGTTAGAAGAGTGAGTGGAAAATGAAGAAAAAAAAAAAAAACACAAAAAAATTTTCTCTTTTCATTTTTATATTTCAAAACCTTGTGAGAAAAAAAATGAGATCTGCAAAATACTCACCATGCCTCTTTTTAAATTCCTTGGGGTGTCTACTTTCAAGAAAGGGTCATTTGGGGGGGTTTGGTGCTATCCTGGCATGTCAGGGCCTTTAAAATTGATAGGTAGTGAGGAAGTGTAATGAGGAAGTTACGCACCTTCAGGCTTTCAAAGTGGTCATTGGATTTCAGGCTCCTCTATGTGGCTAGGCTCGCAAAGTCTCACACACGTGGTATCCCCATACTCAGTAGAAGTAGCAGAATGTATTTTGGGGTGTAATTCCACATATACCTATGGCTTTTGCGAGAAAAATCATTTAAATGACAACTTTGTGTAAAAAAAAAAAAAAGTGTAATTTTCCAGAAACTTGTGGGAAAAAAAATAAATAAATCTTCCATGGACTCAATATGCCTCTCAGCAGATAGCTTAGGGTGTCTACTTTCTGAAAAGGGGTAATTGGGGGGTATTTGTACTGTCCTTGTATTTTAGCGTCTCAAGAAATGTGATGGGCAGTCAAAGTAAAAGCTGTGTAAATTCCATTATCTATACCATAGTTTGTAGACGCTATAACTTTCACACAAAGCAATCAATATACACTTACAGGGATTTTTTTTAACCAAAAACATGTAGCAAAATACATTTTGGCCTAAATTTGACAAAATTTTAGTTTTTGGATATGTTTTATGACCGAAATGAGAAAATTGTTTTTTTCAAAAAAAAATTTCTCTTCAAAACTTTCTGGTTATAGCGCCAAAAATAAAAAGTACACAGGTGATCAAAATATCACCAAAAGAAAGCTCTATTTGTGTGAAAAAAAGGACATACATTTCATTTATGTACCATATTGCATGACCGCGCAATTGTCCGTTAAACTAGCGCAGTGCTGTATAGCAAAACAATGGCGTAAATTGCAGTATCTATACCATAGTTTGTAGACGCTATAACTTCCACACAAAGCAATCAATATACACTTATTAGGATTTTTTTTTACCAAAAACCATGTAGCAGAATACATTTTTATAACTAACTTTGAGTTTACTATATATTTTTTATAGCTGAAATACAGTTTTTCTTCAAAATGTTTGGTCTTTTTTTTGTTTATAGCGTGAAAAATAAAAAGCGCACAGGTGATCAAATACCACCGAAAGAAAGCTCTATTTGTGTGAAAAATAATTGCTAATAACTGATAATTGCATGACCGCGCAACTATCAGTTGAATTAGTGCAGCGCCAAGTAGCAAAAAGAGGCCTGGTTAGGAAGGGGGGGGGTAAATCCTCAGGAGGGCAAGTAGTTAATGAGCAACTCACACCTAAGCTAATCTCAACACATACTGCTGTCTCTGCTTCTACTCTCTGTATTTCTCTGAAACAGTTAATTTACCACTTCTCAGTGCATTCTGGGCATTTGAGAGGCTCTCCTGTGCTTATCTTTAAAAAAACGCTTCTAAATGCAAATGCGCATAAAACACAAATAAACGCGTTATGCAAACATGGCTAAAACAGACATTTAACCTATGTTTTCCAGCAGTCAGTTTCCATCGTTCAGAAGTGTCCCGTGTACATGGGGCCTAAGAGTAGCCAAATCGTCAGAAGATGTTACTTTACATCCAATCTTCCTTTATATACTCTTCCTTCTCTATCTCCATGCTGCCTGTCACAAGCTATGCACAGGATGTGCTCTGCTTTGGTCTGTGTCTACAGTTGCTTGATCCTAGGCTGCAATGAGCAGCTCTTCTCACATGTACACATATGAGATTGTGGATCCAGGTCAGATAAGAATCTATATCAACAGAGTTCAGATACAAAACTGAACTTCAGTCAGATGTTAAACTAAACCACTTTATTTTATGCATTTCTGAGCAAATATTCAGCTTCATCAGGATAAGGTGAAGCCACTGCTCACTTGTAACAATTTTTGCAAAGTACCAACTCCTAATAAAGGTGCACTATATTTGTACATCAGATGAGGAGAATACATCTACTCTTTGTATCATCTGATGATGATCTTAGAAGTGCTCCCCTTTTCTTTCAGATTGATTTCATCTTGCTCTTTTGAAGAAATTGTATATGGACTAATAGTCATTGATTTTGAAAGATTGCTTGAATATCTCATTTTGACTTTCTAGAGCTCCCTTACTTTGGATTATACCGTGTAGGGTGTTTGTAGTTCTGTTACAATACAGAACTTTAAAAAAAAAAAAAAAATTATATCTATCTATATATATATATATATATCTATATATAGATATATATATATCTATATATAGATATATATATATATCTATATATAGATATATATATATATCTCTCTCTATCTATATCTCTATCTATCTATATCCATCTTTCAGTGATTGGCTTAGCAAGAACATACATACCACTGATGAATGTACTGTATGCTTGAACACGGAAGTTCCCATTATATTTGAAGAACAGAGATCATCATTAAAGTGGTTGTAAACCTTACATATACTCACTGAAGTGTCTCAGGTGATACACAGATAAAATAAATCCTCCTGCATAATTGTACATATTTATTTGCAGCCCTCTCCTCTACAGCCTCTAAAGAACACATTTTACACAGCATTTTTGAGTTTCAGCAGGCGGCACAGGGATCTGATGTCACACATTGAACATTATAAAGCAGGGAGCTGAGTGTCATCTGAGACCTGAGTGGAGAGAAAACATACACTCCTCTACACAGTCTCATAGGAAAATGTGAACAGCTGAGGCTGCCAATCACATGAGAGGGGCAAGGCCATCTCCCAGGATTGTCTGGTGTTTGAATAGACTATCAGAAGTGACTCATGCAGGCAGAAGAGGAATGACAGAAATCACACTAGGCGTTGTAGTTTAAGGCAAGTACACACTATAGAAGGATATGCTTTGTTCATTTCAGAGGTTTACAGCCACTTTAAAAGTCTAAGCTAACTTTGCAAAGTTCAGTTCACTGAAGGTTCCCAGCAGAAAGCCCATGAACCCTGAACATAGGAGTGAACACTACTTGATGGGAGACAAATATTTTTCTTTCTGCCCTTTCTTTTAAATACCTTGCAAGTTAGCAATGAAAGTCATGACACTGCCATGCGGGACATAGCGTAACAAAAAAACACCCCCCCAAAAAAAAACAAAAAAAAACACACCATTCAGCGTGGCAAGGTTTCTACTGTGGTCTAAAGAGCACCACTGAAAGTTAATTTATGTTGCAGTGTGATTTAACCCTTTAAAAGTGACATTTACACAAAGTAAAAAAAAAAAGAAAGAAAATTACTGCATGAGGACCTCTTTAGGATTCTTATCAGACATTCTTTCCAGCATGCAGCCTAGATAGCCAGGAAATGAAGGAAAGTTAGCATGGAACCACTTTTTTCCCTGAACCATACCATTCCAAGACACATTTAAAGAAGAAAAATGGCATGGGGTTACCCTTAGGTTTTGCAGCTTAAGTAGCTAAGAAAGGGAGGCAGCAAGTATGCAGCTCACCCTTCCTGAACCAAAGTAAACCTTTTAACGTGAGAAGGTATCTTGCAAGGATGGGGGTGGGTAGCAAAGCATCCCCCCTTGCAAGACACCTTGTCTTCAAGGGTTTCTGCCCTACCTCCAGTCTTCCCAAGAAGCTTTGTGTGTTTTTTGTGGGGGACTTTATAATAAGGGATCTCAGATATCTGTGTCCATAGGAGAATAAGTAAAGGGTATAGTCATACCCCTATTATTCACTCCCCCAAAATGTTACAAGTAAAAAAAACAGATTTAGTGACAAAGTCCTTAATTTGGCAAAAATATATGTAAATACTGTCTCACTGTAAATCCAGAGTCATTTAGTGAAGTTCATCCCAGTCTCCATGAAGGCATCAAGCTCTTCTCAACTGCTGCTTGAGATTACATTGTTTACATGTCTGCCCAATTTGCTCTTTTATTATCAGAGTTCTCCAATTAAGAGCTGATTCACACATGTGTGGTGCAGATTGACGTTAATTGACAGTAGTTCTTCACAGGTTCATGTCAGGTTTACATCAGGTTCAAGACATGATTAGCTCAGGATCTTATCTTGTTCACACATATGCAGTTTAGAAATGGTTCCCATAGAAGTCAATAGCCTGTAATCGCACCTGAACCAGACTACACTGCTCAGAAATCAGACAGGACTCTTTAAAACCACACTGAATCCGCACCGCCAGTGCACCATATATATGTGAACAGGCACCATAGGAAGCAATGTTTTTTCACAAGTCATGCAAATTGGATGCGGTTTAAACTGCATCCAATCCACATATACCATATGTGAACAGGCACCAAGTTATATATTGTACATACGGTTTTTAGCAAATTGACTTACAGGTTTATTAGTGAAGAAAGAATAGTCATTGACTGGCCGGCTGCTGGAGAGTTTACATTGTTGTTATATTTATTACTGTAGTAATGCATACATTGGGAATGTAGGCAGGATCTGCTGTTTATGTTGGTTACTTTGGGATATACTGCATTATAACGATGTAGCCCATTATATTTTGTGGTGTGCTGCTCTGATGTATTTTGTTTTGACATTTTACTGTATGTTGCCTATTGAACATATGCATAATTGTATATTGTAACCAAATCACTGTTTTAATATTTCAGTGTAATTCAATTGTTGTATATATTGTTTTTTTTTATTCCATAAAAGTTTATTTAGAAGTGACAACATGTTACAGGAAAATATAAAGAAATGCACACACAGCATCAATCAGGTCATAGACACAGCTTAAACCAAAATACAGGAAGAAACAACATGGTAGAGTGCGACACTGTGGATAACATAAGCATGGCAAATTACGGCAGAGATAGGCCTGTAGTACTCAAGGTTCAAAAATGTACAATATAGAAGGTAATAACAGCTTACTTCCACCAAGTGAGTATTGGCGTACTGGCCTATGCATGGAGGAAATGAACCTTCAGAGCCTAAACCAAAAGCAGTACGCTATCATGAGGCTAAGTGAGCATCGCAGTATAAGAGAAGATGTCGTGAGTACCATTGACTATCCTAGAGGAGATAAGCTAACCATATACCAAGTAATCCTGGATAAAATGAAGACTAAGCCTGATCGAAGACTAAGAGGTCGTCGAGAAAGAAAAGAAAAAAGGGGGGAATAGAAAGAAAGAAAAGGATAAGAAAAGGAAAAGAATGGGAGTCATAGTAGAGAGAGAGAAGAGAAAGAGGGGAAAAAAAAAAAAAGGGGGGGGGAAGAGGGGGGGGGGAGAGTAAGGGGAGAGGGAGAAGGGGGGATAAGAGACAAAAAAAAAAAAAAGGGAAGCAAGGGAAGCGCAAGGTCCGGGCTGCGAAGTTTGTGTCAACATTGTTATTGGAGATCATAAATGAGAGTGTCAAGAATTTAAACACTCACCAAAGCTAAGCAGGCAAATATAAATTACCGGAAAGGAGGTCATAACCACGCAGATTATGAGAGAACCAAGGGCATAACCAGAGGTAGGGCTGAGCTCAATCAGGTATCCCGACCCATGAGAGACCCGAATTCAGGGGTAGTTACAAAGTGGGTCCAGCAGGCCCAAACATGTGAGTATTTAGTTGGCATATCAAGTGCAGTCGCAATCAGTTCCTTGTTGTATATATTGTATTGAATAATTTGCATTGAATAGTCAAATTCTGATTTAGTGATGCGCCCTTAATAATTTTTTTTTTTCCTGGTGCTGAAAGAAATTTATATGATTAATGATGCTTTGTCTGATGTGGGAAGAAAAACTGCATAAACAAGGATTCTATATATGATGTACGATAAGATACAGTTAGGTGCATAGTAAGGTTTTATTAGACTTGAGATGAGATTACTTTGCACTAATGTTGACACCTCATCCCTTTAAACCCAAACATTAATCACACAGGTTCTGTGGCTGATTAAGGTGGTAATTAAACTCACCTAGTGCCTTATCTGCATTAAATTAGCCTCAGAACCTGTGCAATTAACATGTGTTTGGGTTTCAAGGGATGAGGGGGGCAACCCTACTTGGCATACACAATTAGGTTGCATTGATGCAGGTGAAAGATGTGTAGGACATAGAAAGAGGTTGCAAGGGTCATAAGGTAAGGATTAATTGAGGCTACTACTACAACTTGATCTGATTTTCTGTGCGATTTTGTAGTGCAACATTGATGCATTTTGATGTATTTTTGATGCAACTTTCATGCGGTTATGTTCTTTTGTAGGGGAGGAAGACTGCTTAATACACAGATGCTGATTTTAAGACCTCGTTCACACCATACGTGCAGAAAAACTGATTAAATCTTTACTCTGCTGCAGTTTCCTTGTTGCATTTGCGCAAAAAAAAAAAAAGTCATTAAAAGTAGATTCAAAGCTGAAGCTTATGAAGGTCTTATGAATCAGAACATTCCACTTCCAAGAATAAAGCTTATAATGCAACTATGGTACACAATGTACTGTATGCACTCTGTAAGGATAGTCCAATGGGAATAGTCACACTTAATACTGTTTATTCTCTGCAGTGAGTATTTATTTTAAAACAGTCTGTACCTTGCTTGAAGAAATAAGTCTGCTCCCCTCATTACAGCCTGCAGGCCTGGCCATCTGAATGACTCTTTCTGCTCCTAGCAGGAGCGTTGGACAAGACAGGAGATGGACTCAGTTGTACATGAATCTCTTTAAACAAGGTACTGGTTCAAATATATACTACAGGGACAATGACAGACAAAAATTTTTAGATGTAGTATGTAAAAGTGAGCTAAATATAAATATTATACTACAGCATGTTAATGCTTTAAAACATGTGTTTGATACCCTGTTGTCCTAAGATACTTATTCATGCAGGTGTATGTTACATAAATATCTTACAGGTCCACAACTTTTTAATTATTAGCCGACAGCTAACTTCTGTTACCCTGGTTAAACGTTTTTCCAGATTAAATAGGGTGCCAGTCACACAAAGATTTGTTTTTGCAGTATTTTCTCACAAAAGGGCGTAATACATTAAGGTAGTGTTGCAAAAATGCTTGTTTACAGGCACAGGTATTCAGACCATATAACCCTGCCCACTCCATGAAACTCATTTTTTTTACTAGTGTTCTTATGTGATGGACCTTTTGTCCACTTGAGAAGTAATTTTCCTTTTTAAACCATTTATTTTTTTACTATGATATTTTTATCAAAATCCACTGCTTACAGTTTCCCGATTGGTTACCCTTGGGACTATGCCCAGACTCCACAAAGAGGGGCTAGACTGTACAATTTTCATAGAGCTAGCCTGTAATGTTCGCTCTGGACACTGGATCCTGTGTTAAACAATCATCTTGGTATGTAGAACAATGTGTGGTTAGCTGTTAGGGCAATTTCTAAGGTTCCCTCTTCAGTGGTATGCTCATCTTGACGGTTAAAGCCTTAGCAGACCTAGCATCATGCATACCATAAGACAGGGTTTCCCTGTATAGTGCCACCAGTTTCTGGCTTTTAATAATACTATCGTGAGTTGCACCCTACGCTTTTTTTTTTAAGCCCTGGAATTGGGCGTTATTCACTTTATTGTAGGAAACTCGCTCATTCCCCCAATACCAGGAAGCACTGGAAATTGTCATAAGTAGGGACGAGATTCAAGTTCAGGTTGGACCTAGGCAAACCCAGGCTGTCCACTGTTTGTGGATCCACCAAACCTTTGTGGTCATTTGCAGGCTACAGAAATGTAAACTCATTGCCAAGGATAACAGTTGATGTCATTGATCAATGACATTACTTGAGATCCCTGATGACATGTTGACATTATCACAATGCCAGGGACCTGTCATGCAACAGGAGTGTGGTGGGATAACACTGACAGGC
Source organism: Staurois parvus (assembly GCF_062004578.1). Classification (NCBI taxonomy): domain Eukaryota; kingdom Metazoa; phylum Chordata; class Amphibia; order Anura; family Ranidae; genus Staurois; species Staurois parvus. The sequence continues at coordinate 2,554,256 of NW_028318022.1, read as the reverse complement.
ATCGGACCACCACAACAAAGATTTATATTACTGGATTGTGGGACTGATGATGGATTTACATCACTGAAATTATGTGATTGATGATAGATTTACACAGCAGAACATTTGTGACTTTAATTGTGCTTTTCGGTTTTGTTATTAAAAGACGTTGATGGTGCTGATGAGTATATTTCCAGTTTACTTTTTCTGAGAATGTTTATTAAGGGGCACTAGTGTGAAGACAACAATGATTGAAATATGCCAAAAGTTCTGTTTCCTACTGTAAAAAAATGTACCTAATCTATTATATTTAGAAACTAGCGGAACTGCATTTATTGGCAAAAAACTTTAATAAAATGCTTTCTGTAACTGTTAATGAGATGTGTATTCAGGCAGTATTTTGGCTCGTTCTTGGTATTGCTGTATCAAACCATGCATATTTATGGCATCTCTATAAGGGCTGAGGTATGGAGTTTGGCTATTTCAATTGAAGTGTTTCTTGTTGATTCACTTTTGAATTATACGACTTCTTTTGTACCTAAAATTACAGACACATGGAAATACTGATGTGGAATTTTACTAATGCAATGTTTGATGCATTGCTTTAAAACAGCAGTACATAAACGCATACCATTTGCCATTAAAGTTTCCTTACTGCTAATATAAGGGTATTGTGGTTTTCCCAAAACATTATCCCATTTGCAGTAGGTTGGTCATTTGTTGCAATAGTGCTGCAGAACATCTGTGTGACCCACTAAAGAAGCTGATTGGATTTCAGTACTTGAAGCCTTCAAAAAGACATTGTATTGGACTGCTGTGATAATATGCTTTTTTCCAGAGATTCACTTGAACAAGGATGAACAAAATGAGGTAATGAGGTTTAGGGATTGGGGTGTTCTACTCAAAATTCATATTCAGCATTCAAATTCTCAGCTTGAACAGTCTTCCCACAGACACAAAGCGAGTCAACAAATTCTGTTTAGTTATGATCTGTAATTCTCACACACAAGAATCATTATGCATTCCTTAGTCTGGTATTTTTTGAATGGCAAACTGGAGTTGTTAAATCAATTCATAGGTATCTGGCAGGCCAGAACACTAATAGCTTGTAAATTGGCATGTAATAAAACATAGCACCGGTTGTAATTGATAATATTCAGGAACAATTCACAACAATCTAAGTCAGTTGACCTGAAAATACCCTGTTCATACCATTGAGCTCTTCAAGAGCACTCAGTTCATAACTCTTGGTATGATAACATTACAGTAATAAAAACTGTTTACACAAATGCAAAAGAGACTGGCCATCATTTTTATATCAAATCTGATTAGGTAATGCTATACTGGAAAATAATTAATCACATCAAATGTCCCACAAAATTCATGAATCTACATACATAGTCTCTATTAAAAGGTAATTTCATGCTAAATGATAGTGTATTGGTCAATAGATTGTAGCATGTGATCATCTGAAAATATAGATAATTAGATTTAATTACAAAACTGACCTTGAGAGAGAATTTGCTATACACTTGAATCCAGGGGCGGACTGACCATTTGGAAACTCGGGCACTTCCCAAGGGCTGGGGTCAGTAGGGGGCCCCATGAGATGCCCCTGGTACCTTTTTTGCATTTGGGCAAGGACACAGGGGCCCCATGATCCCTTATTGCCCGGGGGCCCCATGAGTTGTCAGTCCGCCCCTGCTTGAATCCACACCCCCTCAAAACCTTTGATTGGTCATTTTATTTTTGCAAAGGCTCTCCTCAGGGGCCAAAAAAATTGAGTACTGTCCATGATCCGTTATTTGCACTAACATACAATTTTTCAGGAAAAGCTTTTGAGGTGAGCCCCTTTAATCTAGGTCCAAGCAGAACTAATGCAAATAGTTGTAGCAGAGTAAATTTTTGTGCATTATGACTGCTTAGACCTTAATGAACGGGGCTCAACCTGAAAGGTTGTCCTGAAAAATTGTATGTTAGTACGGATAAAAAAAAAGCATCACTGACCGCACTCAATTGTTTCTGTTGCAAGTACAGCTCCGGGGCCAAAAAAGCTTCCAGCTCTTATTTTTCCACTGAAACTACATATGAAGACTAAGTCATTCTGAGGGCTGGGGACGTTATCATATTGTTGAAATGGCTGGACTCCACAGACCAGGCTTAACCTTGTTATGTACTATTGGTTTCTTTCTCCAAAAAGATATTAAGTAATATGCCTCCAAAAAGGTAAGTATACTTAGAAAAAGGAATGGTGGTACCATCATTCAAAAATGACTAATAAAAAGAAAAAATAAGGAGATGAAACCCCAAACTGTTCTTTCATCATTCTAGGGGTGTAAAGTTACAGCATCTGTGGCTCATGTACTTCACTGTAACATACTGTTGATTTATGTGCGTTTACTTATACACTCATGTGCATGTAAAGGATAACCTTTTTAGTTTTTTGTATGAATAAACACGTGAATTTTATGTATTTGTGCTGCTAATGGGTACTGAGATAGTCCACTTTAGTTTAGGGTTTCTTTTCCTTTATTTATTCAATAAAAGATATGGTATTTTTGTTAAGCCTTAACTCTATGTTCTAAAACAGAACTAAAAGAAACCCTGTCTCTTCAAATGATACTTTATTTTAACCTTAAAAGTAAACCATGTTACAGCAGATATTGTGGACGTTGCCTGTTTTCATTAAAACACAGAGATAAGTATTTATGTGTAAAGGGTTAACTGTGGCCTTAGCTAATCCTAGTGACAATTGCCCTCAAGTTGCTTACTCTTAGACTGCTGTCTTGCAAGCCGGAAAACCTCATGCAGGGTGAGGCTAAGAGTACCATCGTCACCACACTAATTGTCCTTTTTACTTGTCCAGAAAAACTCATATTTGCCTTGTAAAATAATTTGGCCAGAGTTGACCTGCAGTAAGTCTTACAGAATATCATACACATTAATAGTATAACTGCTGAGTAAGGGTTTGTTCTATTCTATTTGAGAAAGTATTTTTCTTTTTCAGCTTTTTTTATTTTTCCTTTTCATGCATTCATATAAAGATATTTTCAGATTAGGATCTTAAAAATATTGACACCTGACAAACTGCACAAAAAAACAGCAACAACTATCCATTACATCTAAATTAACAGGTCAAAAATCTGTGGGTAGCTCTAAAGGTAATGGTAACTGGTATCACCTGTAGTTTACATTCATATGTATGCTTTATTACAAATTCAATCATACTATAGGCTTATATCAAGCAGATAAAATATATGGATAATATAACTTCCATATTAATGCATAGTTTAAAGGTGATTCATAAATCATGATTTGCAAATTCAATTTAAATCTCATATCTTTTTTATTTAATCAACCTAAAGTACCTCTTTCCATATGCCTTCTCTTCCTACACAGTGTCTAAACGCCTACCGTACAGTGAAAAATAAATCTGTCAAGTAGTACATGTTCTGTTGTAAAGGGAATTTGGAAGGATAATTTTACATGCTTTTTTTGTCATTGTGTTTATTCTTGAAGTGTATGCCGCAAGTTCTAAATTACTTATCTTCATGTTCTAGAACCTTTATGTAGGTTTGCTTTATTCTGCAATAATAAACACTGCCATCATCAACATTTTACTATGTGGATTATCTTTCAAAAATAAAAGTAATGCTGTGAGCTATAAGTACTCACTGCCAGTTAAATATTATCTTAATATGCTTCTTGTTTTATTAATGTCTATATTGGAGCAATATAATGAGAACAACATAATATTACACCCTACTGTTTAAACAGTCTATATAAAATGCGTTTTAAACTTCTAAAGTTTAATGTGATTCATACTGTTTGATGACGAAGTAATCACACACTGTTCTGCCAGCAATCTGTAACAGATGGTCACATATTCAGCAAAGATCAGGGCAAGTATTATAAGAAAAATCAACAATCATGGTTTTTTTTCTAAAAGCTATGAGCTGGTAATGGCAGTGTATATCAAACAGATGCAACCAAAGTGGCATTGTGAGAAAACAGAAGTTAACTCCCATAGTGAGGGATAGAATGTGCATTTTATATGTAAGTAAAATCTTCACTGCCAGTCACTCACTCAATCATTCCTGCAATATTACATCATTCTATAAGTACAAGTAAATTTGTTTCCCTACTCATCTTTTCTGTTTTTCACTAGTTTTGCATTTGGCTAGGGTCAGTGTCACTACTGGTAGCATGAGGCGATACTTGGACCCTACAGAGTTTGCACAGGCAGTCCAACTTCTCCAGGATGGCACATCAATATGTACCATTGCCAGAAGTTTTGCTGTGTCTCCCAGCACAAGAGCATGGAGGAGATTCCAGGAGACAGGCAGTTACTCTATGAGAGCTGGACAGGGCCAAACAAGGTCCTTAACCCATCAGCAGGACTGGTGTCTGCTCCTTTGTGCAAGGAGGAACAGGATGAGTATTGCCGGAACCCTACAAAATGACCTCCGGCAGACCACTGGTGTGAATGTCTTTGACCAAACAATCAAAAACAGACATCATGAGGAGGGCCTGAGGGCCTGGCATCCTCTAGTGGGCCCTGTACTCACTGGCTGGCACCATAGAGCTTGATTGGCATTTGCCATTGAACTCCAGAATTGGCAGGTACATCACTGGTGCCCTGTGCTTTTCACAGATGAGAGCAGGTTCACCCTGAGCACATGTGACAGACGTGAAAGGGTCTGGAGAAGCTGTGGAGAACATTATGCTGCCTGTAACATCGTTCAGCATGACCGTTTTGGTGGTGGGTCAGTGATGATCTGGGGAGGCATGTCCATGGAGGGACCTCTACAGGCTGGACAATGGCACCCTGCCATTAGGTATTTGAATGAAATTCTAGGACCCATTGTCAGACCCTACACTGGTGCAGTGGGTCCTGGGTTCCTCCTGGTGCACGACAATGCCCGGCCTCATGTAGCGAGAGTATGCAGGCAGTTCCTGGATGATGAAGGAATTGATAACATTGAATGGCCCCCACACTCGCGTGACCTAAATCCAACACTTCTGGGATATCATGTTTCGGTCTGATGCCACCAGGCTGCACCTCAGACTGTCCAGGAGCTGAGTCATGCCCTGGTCCAGATCTGGGAGGAAATACCTCAGGACACTACACGTTGTCTCATTAGGAGCACTCCCCAATGTTGTCAGGCATGCATACAAGCACATGGGGGCCGTACAAACTACTGAGTACCATTTTGAGATGCTGCAATGAAATTTCAGCAAAATGGATTATCCTCCTGCATAATTTTTTTCACTTTGATTTTCAGGCTGTCTGAATTCAGTCCTCTGTAGGTTGATCGTGTTCATTTCTATTCAACAATGGGGCATCCTTACATTGCTAACACATTACCCAGTCCATAACAGTATAGATATACAGCATATTTTTCCCCATTGAGTTCTGTGTTTTCAAATTGTTCCTTTAAATTTTTTTGAGCAGTGTATTATTATTACTATTATTATACAAGATTTATATAGTGCCAACAGTTTGCACAGCGCTTTACAAAATGAAGGTAGATATTACAGTTACAATACAATTTGTTACAAGAGGAAACAGAGGGCCCTGCTCATTAGAGCTTATAATCTAAGAGGAAGAGTTGAGTGATAACCACCCTTTCCATCAATGTATACATCCAGAAATATTTCTATACTAAAGATAAAATTAGCATCATAAAGGAAAAGATCTGCTAAAGGTGTTAAGAATCAAGGGCGGACTGGCTACTCATGGGGCCCATGGGCAATAGGGGATCATGGGGCCTTTGTGTCCTTGCCCAAACTCAAAAAAGCCTATGAAAAAAGGTACCAGGGGCATTTCATGGGGCCCCCTACTGACCCCGGGCAGTGCCCGAGTTTCCAAATGGTCAGTCCGCCCCCGATAAGAATTAAACATTCTTGTCAGCACCCTGCAGATCTTGAATTAGGAAGGAAGGCTGATGGAAAATTCTTGTATAGGGCAATGCAGGCAGGTCCACATTTGTGTAGGTGATTGGAGCTGAAGGACTGCATCTGTTCCCTTAGCCACAACCACCCACACAGAAAAATGTGGCTCCCTCAAAAACAGGAAATGGTATCGCGGCTTCATGCAATGGGAACCACACTGCACTGCAGTTTCTGTATAGACAGTGCTTTCAAAAATGGAGCAGGGACATTTTCTCTGCAAAACGCGGCTTTCAGAGCTGTACAAGTATGAACCTAGCCTTAGATCAGAAAAACAGCTGATGAGGGAAAAAAAAGGGGAAAAACAAACAAAAAAAAAACAAAAAAAAAAAAAAAAAAAAAAAACAAAAAAAAAAAAAACACACAATACTGGTCTTTCTACATTGGATAGACTTTACTAACATTAACATTTTGGCCCAGCCAAAATGGTTTATTTAGTTTTGGACAGAGTGGGGAAGGGTTTTACTGCTATATTGAATGTTAGAAATTTTCCCTTTCTTTCTATCCCACGGACAACAATCAGGCAGTGAGGGAAAATCTAAAAAAAAAAAGAACAAAGACAGCAATAAAAATTGTAAATACAATAAATCTTGTAAGCTGCTATAATTAAACATTGTGTTAAACGTGAATTGCGCCTACTATTCACACTCCCATATAATGTGTTAGTTGCTTCAATGTACACCAAAACGTGCAGTGCTTCAGTTTAGATAAAATCCATATTTTTCATCAGTGTGCATACCATTATATGTATAAAATATGTATATACCATTATAAAAATATCACAAATGGAATAAACAAATTCCACTAGATAATAGCTCAGTCCATAAATAGTTCCATGCCAGCTTGTGCACTCCTCAAAATATAGATGTAACTTCAATAGAATTTCTTCACTCCTTTCATCACCGCTTTTTGCCAAATGATTATAGTGCACTGAAATTGCAAGAGTAAGTAACAATACGTTATACTCTATTAAAAAAATAAAAAACAAAATGTATTTGTCTGTGTTGGCTTTAAAGACTTCCCCCTTACTATCTGACTAGAATAATAATTTGCATCAGAACAGGAAATGAGGGGAAATCTTTTTAGTGGAGTCCCACATAGTAGTAAAACTTGACAGTGGTTCTAGCCCTTCTCCACTCTATCCGAACCTAACTTAAAAAAAAAAAAATGAATATAAGTTTTGGTTGGGCATACACTTTGTAACAAAAAAAGGAGATAAAGTTAAAACATGCTTATTTTTGTTGTTTGGGGTGGGGGTGGGGGGGGTGGATTGATTAATATGCCATGTATTAATATTGTTTATACGTGATTATATAATAAAACACTTGTTTTCCCTAATCCACATGGGAATTCATATTTTCCATTTTATTCCCTTCTCTACTTTTACATTGTGAAATGATAATTTGCCACCTTTAGAAAGAGGGAAGTTATATTTAAACTAATGATTTGTTAAAAACATTATTCATACATATTCACTCTTCTCTGTATGATGTAAATCACTTGCTATGGGAAAACAGCTGAAAAAAACATTGATCCTGCCAAGGCATACTCATTTATTACATTGATTTTCGAAAGAATCACTGATAAACTGTTAGGATAACAGTTTTTTTTGTACAGTGGTCAAACAGATGCAGAATAAAAACTTAAAACATGAGTGATTTTATGGGGGTCAGGGTTCAGACAATTGCATATTAATGTACCAGCACAGTCTAACAAGGGTGAACATGTGAAAGAACTTTTACAAATAAAAAAAATATAGCAAAGCACAATAGGATTGGTTTTAAACTGCTAAGCTGTGGTTTGGCCGCAGTGCATCCGCTGTTTTCATGTGGGTATCCATATTTTCCCATAGACTTTTCAAAGATGCAAAATGCAGGACTTTTGTAGCACTTTCAGAAAACATGCCAAAAATGTTGAACATAATAGAAAGTCTGTAGGAAACCACGGGTGACCCACAAGAAAACCGCAGGTATACCTGCGCTGCAACCCAACAGTGTAAAAAACAGTCAGTGTTACTTGAACAGAAACCGTAAACATGCTGTTCTATTTTTTTCTTCTAGTGGTAGGAGTAAATATACTGTAATGTACAGTAACAGTGTAATCCTGTGTCTAAATGTGACCAAGACACTACAAGAATAATCCATTTTTCACTGTGGACTAATAACTTTAACTTGTGCAGGGAGCAGTTTCAGAATACATACAGTTAAATACCCTTCTAAAACTTGAGGGTCTCTTAAGGGTAATGTGCAAGAGCATCATGTTCAAAAGTAAGTTAAAACACAGCATGTTATTAGGGGTTTATACATTGTCTACAATGCAACTCCATTTTCATACATTTTCAAGATGCAATTACCACGCATGCACATTGCGTTTCCATTGACATGTATAAAGTAAAAAAACAACTCAAGAAAAATGGCAATGTACAATGTCCATGTACAATAACCCTAACCATTGTCTACAGTTCTTCACTTCTAAACATATCTGCTGTGGCTCTCCAAGCCAGGTCTCTTGTTACACTTCTGCTTTACTATGCTATAAGTCTCTTACTCAAATCTGGCATAACATTTTGCTCTAATCTGCTAATCCGGCTCTTGTTTACACTTGAAGTATATCTAAAAGACAAACTTTTTTTTCCACATAGTGGAGGGTTGTTAAAGTTCATGGTAGTTTTTGTCTGTTTTTTAATGATTTCTCCTCACTTCCAGAAAGTAAGAGGAAATCTCACACACAAAAAAAATAAAAATAAAGTCCAATCCACACCAGAGCCGCTGACAAGAGCACTGTGAAGTCGGGGCAGGGATCCAAACTGTGGAGGATCAATCTGTCAAGCAGCAGTCAATCATCCAGGATACTTTGACCAATCAGAATGTGTTTAGGAGGCCAAACCATACCTCTTTCATTGCTGTATATGTGACCCTAATGGTACAGTTTCTTCTACTTTTTCAGTGATAACTGTAAGACTAGATTTCATATACTTTCTATCCCAGTACAGTTGTCACCAGGATACAAAAGGAAAGTGAATCTCCCAAGCAGACCCATCAATTTTAAAAAAAATGCCAATTTTAGCTCCTCCATACTCTATCTTAAATTTGAAAAAAAGAAGTTTGGGTTTTGGATACAGTTTAAAGGATATATTACTTTCAGATATTTGAGTGTATTCAACTCATTTGGGCTTCACTGTAGACACCTTTTTGGCTCTTTTAGGTTTGGCTGAGTCCCAGTAATCATCCTGGGTACAGCCTTTTCTTCCTTACCAACAGCTGGGACAGATGTTGGGAAACATGTGGAAATACTAGCATTGTGGTTGACATTAGCAAAAATTGGACTAGCTGTTCTTGCAGCTGCAGTTCGCTCCAGGGTCCCTAGCCTGGACCTAGAGTAATGATAAAAAAAAACAAAAAAACAAACAACCACCTTTCTCAAGAGGCAAATTGCAAGATCATGATGCCCTAGTAAATGCAAACTAATATGCCCTTTGATACAGGCTTCAGTCCAACTGTCAACAGTAATGTAATCTAAAATATTCATTTCAAAGTTAAAGTTTGATTTAAATGTTTTACTGTGATCTTGCATTTCATAATTTGGTGTATCCTGTAATCTTTGGAAAAAACGTTGTGATTTACCCTACATGGCTCATTTTGTTTTTTGCCTCCTCCGCTAAATGAAATCCTTTAATTGAATTTGCCACTACAGAAGCTTGTTTGATCTGTTTGAAATAAAACAAATACACCTGTAGAAATGTATTAAATACTGTAATCTCCAGGTCTTCCACTGGTACTTTAAATCTATAAAAGATTTGGAAATAATTCAGCACAGTGACTTTTGGTTGTAGACTATAATGAGCACTTATTTGTCAGATTTTTGTAGATATGTGGTAAGAAACAAAAGGTTAGGGTTGGCCATTCTGTCAAACATTTTTACTGACTGGGCTGTCTGGTTGAATTATGACTCTGTAAAAATGTGAATAATTAACTGAGAAAAATCCACTTGCATCCATCATTGCTGAATATGGCATTGCACTTTATTCCTGATTTCTGTTTAGCAATCATCAAACACAATTTCAAACCTCTAACAATGCCGTACTTGCATAGCATCTAAAAGTGTTCTGTTGTTCAGCTGAGCTTTCTAAGCTACCTGCATTTTTTTCTTGAAATACTTTCTTTTTAAACATAAGCAGTATTAGTAAAGCCTGTCAGCATGTTTCAGAAAATACTACATGTACTGGTCTTACTCACAATAGGTAACATTTTTTTTTGTTTGGTTGAACAAAGATTTTGTGAACACTTTCAGCATTTGTACAGTACAGCTACATTTATTCAACCTAACGCCAGTTATAAAGTGTCTTACTGAGTCTATTGTTACAGAAAATACATTTTACAGAGTGGTCAAGCTGGCCAAGAGATTATAAACCTTAACTTTATTGTACATTTACAAGAAGATATTTTTATAGGAAAGGTTTAGATAGTTTAAACAGAAAGTTGATTGTATGCATTCAATTTCGTAAATAGAATTTGGAGTAAAACAAATGTAGGGAACTGTTATTTTATACACTAGTTGTGGTTTGTTTACATCCATATACAGCCACTACCATAGAGGTCCCATTACAGAGAAGTCCCTAGGTGTGCTTCCTGCCCCTACAAGGAGGTCAAGAAACCCCAGGATGTTATATAGTTTTGTTTTCCAGGAAGTATCAGGCAGAGGGTGCCAGCCTGCCATGTGCTATGTATCTGGGGAGAACTGTATGGGGATTCTGTGAGTAATGATCCAGATTAACAAGGCTGTTATCTATCTAGTTGTTACTGAAGCAGATTAGGTCTGCCTCTGTTATATTTCAACTTCTGTATAGGAACCCTAATATCTCTGTAAGAGAGAGATTTGTGGTTCATTATCATTATTCTATTTACACACTGCAGAATCCTTATAGTTGTCTATATAGATATATCAGTGTTTTCACTTGCATAAGACTGTCAGGTGAACTTTCTGTTAATTGCAGTGTATCTTTGCAGCCTCTTTGCTTAAAGTTATAGCATCCTTATTGGTCTGGATCTCTCTTTAGCTAGGATTAGCATAGGGAGCATTGGATAGATTAGGCTAGAGGTAGGTTAGGCATCCGACGGCCACTTAGACAGATAGAGGCCCGGTTGCAGTGACAGCCCAGTTTAGGGATAGGGACTAAGAGTAAGGATAGATAGGGCATTTTATCCTTTTAGGTGATGCATCGCTGATCTTCAGACAAGCAGTGCAATCATCTGCATGTTACGTGAACGCCATCACAGCATCTAAAGTGGAAGCGTGCATCTTATTGACTCTCACCTCTCCAGGGGCCCCTGCAACCGGACAGCGCTATAACCCATGGTTGGAGGTATTCTGTATACTACATGCACATACAGTTGCAAGAAAAAGTATGTGAACCCCTTGGGATTACGTGGAGTTTTGCATGAATTGGGTATAAAATGTGCTCTGAACATTATCTAAGTCACAACAATAGAAGAACACAGTCTGATGAACATAATACTACACAAACATTAGATGTTGCCATGGTTTAATTGCACATAACATGTAAACATTCACAGTGCAGGGAGGAAAAAGTATGTGAACCTTTGGACTTAATAACTGGTTGACCCTCCTTTGGCAGCAATAACCTCAACCAAACGTTTCCTGTAGTTGCAGATCAGACCTGCACAACGATCTGGAGTAATTTTGGACCACTCCTCTTCACAAAACTGTTTCAATGTAGCAATATTCTTGGGATGTCTGGTGTGAGTCGCTCTCTTAAGGTCATGCCACAGCATTTCAATCGGGTTGAGGTCAGGACTCTGACTGGGCCACTCCAGAAGGCGTATTCTGTGCTGTTGCAGCCATTGTTTTGTTGAATTACTTGTATGCTTAGGGTCATTATCCTGTTGCATCACCCATCCTCTGCGGAGCTTCAGTTGGCGGACAGATGGTCGTATGTTTTCCTGCAAAATGTCTTGATAAACTCTGGAATTAATTTTCCCATCAATGACAACAATCCGTGCAGGCCCTGAGGCAGCAAAGCAGCCCCAAACCATGATGCTCCCTCCGCCATGTTTTACAGTGGAGATGAGGTTTTGATGTTGGTGTGCTGTGCCTTTTTTTCTCCACACATAGTGTTGTGTGTTCTTCCCAAACAACTCAATCTTGGTTTCATCTGTCCACAGTATATTTTGCCAGTAGTGCTGTGGAACATCCAGGTGCTCTTTTTCAAACTTCAAACGTGCTGCAATATTCTTTTTGGACAGCAATGGCTTCCTCCGTGGTGTCCTCCCATGTACTCCATTCTTGTTTAATGTTTTCCTTATTGTAGATGTGTCAACAAAAATGTTAGCATGTGCCAGAGATTTCTGTAGGTCTTTAGCTGACACTCTGGGATTCTTCTTTACCTCATGCAGCATTCTGCACTGTGCTCTTGCAGTCATTTTTACAGGACGACCACGCCTAGGGAGAGTAGCAACAGTGCTAAACTTTCTCCATTTGTAGACAGTCTGTCTTACCGTGGACACATGAACATCAAGGCTTTTGGAGATACTTTTGTAACCCTTTCCAGCTTCATGCAAGTCAACAATTCTTGATCATAGGTCTTCTGAGAGCTCTTTTCTGCGAGGCATGGTTCACATCAGACAGTGCTTCTTGAAACTAGTAAACCCAAAACAGGTGTGTGTTTTGTAAGGGCAGGACAGCTGTTAGCAACACATCCAATATCATCACACTGATTGGAGTCAAGGTTGGCTCACTCCTGGCTCCAATTAGCTCTGGGAGAAGTCATTAAGCTAGGGCCTCACATACTTTTTCCTCCCTGCACTGTGAATATTTACATGTTATGTGCAATTAAACCATGGCAACATCTAATGTTTGTGTAGTATTATGTTCAGCAGACTGTGTTCTTCTATTGTTGTGACTTAGATGACGTTCAGAGCACATTTTATGCCCAATTCATGCAAAACTCCACGTAATCCCAAGGGGTTCACATACTTTTTCTTGCAACTGTATACCCGGGTATAATTGCAACCTCCCAATTTATGGTAAATTGTAATTCCTGAATGTTATTCTTATGCATCCTGTTTTAAGTGGCTGCTTATATAAACTTTGCATTAATCTCATACAGGTGTGGTGACGTTTCCATGTTAGAAATATAAGCTGGGTGCATTAATACTGCTATGTATAGTTACTTTAAGTTGTCTACCTGTTACATTCCTAGAAAGGGGTGAGTCTCCTCAATTGCAGGATCCCTATTCTAGGTGGAGGCACTGCCATTTGTATTATCACAACCCCCTCTTCCATATAGCGAAGGCTCAGGATTGCCTACTCATACAGGTTAGCGCCATAGCTTGTTTGGTGTGGGCCATTTCACATAACCCCCCCCAAAACAGGGCTACACAAATATATATTTTTTTTAAATGTATCTGACTGTATACTTTGAAAGGGAAGTTACACTTTGCAAGGGACTCTTCCCCAAAGCATAATGAATGAGGTGAGGCTCTGCTGACTTTCAAGTGATTGAAGCGATTGCAGCAATATTAGTAATGCTTGCACCTTGAAGATAGGGGTACACCCCAAAAGCTTGTCCTGAAAATTTAGATGTTAGTGCAATCAAAAAAAGTATCATGGACAGTACTCACATGTTTTGTGATATCATCTGAAAGAGACTGGAGTTTAAGTAGGTTAGCTCCTTGGTCAGCTGTGCCAGAAGGTCAGTTCTCTTACATTGTAAAAACAGAGCTTGGTCAGAATGAAAGAAGGACTTAAGCAGTTCTTGAAGGAATTTGTCACATGGAAATCTGTCTCAGGAGCAGCTTTCAGGTTCTAATGGCAGTTGCCATTATCGGATTCTGCGGCTGTGTATCATTTCTGGGGTATTTACATCCTTCACAGCAAAGCTGAAAGGTTCAGATTAACTGTTCAAGTACACATATGTAGCCTGGGGGCATTGAAGAAAAGAAAATGTATTTATGTAGCTACTTCCAAACAGATTATAATACAGGCATTATGTCAATAGGCATGTCACTACTAAAAGTATGTTGAGTTCCGAATATTTTCTTTAAACCTGACTCTAGAAACCCCTATAATACTGCAGATTTTTTTTACCATGAATTTAGGAAACTGTTGGAATAATGGTTGAACATTTGCATGGTTTTTTTTGCTTTAGTTACCCTTTCATACAAGTTACAGTTGCTAATAAAGTTGTGTTGGATACCTTAAATTAAGCTATTTGCAAGTTCCTTGCTTTTTAATAAAATATTGTATTGCTGTAGCACAAAGAAAGGAAAAATAAAGCAAAATACCTCATAAGATGGCAAATATTACATTTGATATCTAGTATTCAGAAAAATGAAAATATAATATGCCTCAACAGCATATCTTTCAGTGATTTTAAAGTATAAAAGGCAACTTTTTTTTATTTCAGATAGAGTGGAGATGGGTTAGAAACCCTATCAGTTTTTTTTTGTCTGTGCCTCCTTTAAGGAGATTCACCCTCTCTAGTTGTCCTGTTTGTCATTGTTATTGAAAGTGAAAATAAAAGAAAATATGAATTTCCGGTTGTCCCCAGAAATGTAAGAGGGGAAATCTTCCAATAGGGACACTAGTTCTGATGACCTGGGGGTCCCCAGGGAAATCCCTTAATTTGCAGGGATTTCTCACTTCCTGTTTGGCTATGGAACAGGAAGTGAAGGAAAAAGTTCTGTAATGGGACACAGATGGCAAAAAAAATAAAAAATCTGACAGGGGTTATAACCTACCTTGCTCTATCCAAAATGGAAAAAAGTTTTGTCTATAGTTCTAATTTATAGTAGAGAGAAAAAAACATTTTAATTGTTTAAAAAGGAAATGTCCTACAATAGATTTTATTAACCACTTGCCCTCCAGAGGATTTATCCCCCTTCCTGACCAGGCCAATTTTTGCAATATGGCGCTGCGTATATGAATGGCCAACTAGGTCAAAATAACCAAAACAGAAAAAAGTACAAGCAGGGTTAGTAATAGAAACTATTGATGTCAGTCATTTAGATGTGAATTAACCACTTGCCCTGCAAAGGATTTACCCCCCTTCCTGATCAGGCCATTTTTTGCAATACGGTACAGCGTTACTTTAACTGACAATTGTCATGCAACACTGCACTCAGATAAAATGTATATCCTTTTTTACTACAAATGGATGTTTTTGGTGGTATTTGATTGCCTCTGAGTCTTTTATTTTTTGCACTATAAACAAAAAACGACCAACAATTTTGAAAAAAATAATATTTGACTTCTTGCTATAAAACACCCAGTAAAAAAATGAAAATTAAATTTCATCATAAATTTAGACCAAAATGTATTTTGCTACATGTCTTTGCTAAAAAAAAAAAAATCCCAATACAGTTTTACTAACTGTGCTGTGTGTGTTTAACTAGGGAAACATGTTGCTTTGCTATGCAGAGCAATACAAAGCAGCATATTGGTGCTGACAGGGGAGAGATCTGTGCTGTTGCCTGCTCCAGGCTGTGGAGCAGACAGGACTAGCTGGCTTAGGCTTTCAGTGGCATGCTCAGTGTTTGGCTCAGGCTCTCAGTGGCACACTGAGACTGAGCAAGCTGCCAGTCAGGCATCAAGGTGGATCCGGACATTATTGTAGGGATCACTGCAAAGCTAACTTTAGCCCACTGATGGCTGAATCTGGGTCACGGGAGTGCAAAACTAAGTGCACTCCTGTGACCTACAGGATAAGTATGGTAAAAAGAGCTTTGGCTATATTTCTCCATTAAGCGTCTCTTCTCTGGGGAGAACAAGTTCAATGTTTGTAGTTGTTGCTCATACCTGAGGTCCTCCTTTTAGCTTTGCTGTCCCTCTCTAGACTCCCTCTAGTTCAAGGACCTCAGGGACAGGAAGCTCAGGGATAGTGGGCTGGGTGATTTAGAGCAAGTTAGGCTTTTCCTTATCTCTTCCTTGGTTCAGGTCACATGACCCAGCCCACGGAGGACTTAGGAGGAAGATATGTATTGAGGAGCAGATTTGTACTTGGAAGGAGATATCCACTTAGCAGAGAGGTGTACTGGGGGAGATCTATACTTGGGGGAATCTGTATTTAAAGGGAGATCTGTACTGTTGGGCAATCTGTTCTTCAGGGAGATCTGTACTGGGTGAAATCTGTATTTGGGAGAGATCTGTACTTGGGGGGGGGGGCTTGCACTTGGGAGGGGGTCTGTACTTGGGAGAGATCTGTACTTGGGGTGGGGGGACTGTACAGTGTGAGCTCTGTACTTTTGGAAGATCTGAAGATGGAAGGTGATCTGTAATGGCAGAAGAGGTATGTACTTGGTGGGAGATCTGTACTAGGGAGAGATCTGTACTTGGTGGGGGATCTGCATTTGGGGTGATAGCTATACTTGGGTACTTTATACTCTGTACTTCAGGGAGATCTTTACCGGTAGTGAGATGTGTACTTGGGGGAGACCTGTACTGAGTTGAGATTTGCACTGGAGCACTGTAGTTGGAGGAGCTATACTGGGGGATGATCTGTACTTGTGGGGAGATTTTTACAGGTAGATAGAACTTTACTTGAGAGGGATTTGCACTGCAGGGAGATCTTTAGTCGGAAGGAGATCTGTACTGGGGATATAGATCTGTACTTGTGGGGATATCTTTACTTAGAGGGAGATATGTATTGGGGCAAATCCATACTGAGGGAAGATCTGTATTGGAGGGGGATCTGTGCTTAGAGGGAGTATTCTGGGGGAGATCTGTATTGGGAGGAGAGATCTGTATCTGAGGGGAGATCTTTACTAGTGGAAAATCTGTACTGGGGGAGAGTTGTGCTGGAGGAGATCTGTACTGGGGGAGAGATCTGTATTAGGGGGATTATCTATACTTGGGGGAGATCTGTACTTCTAGAGAGATCTGTACTTGGGGGAGATCTGCACTGAGGAGAAATTTGTACCAGGGGAGGGGGGGGAGGGGGAGATCGGCACTTGCAGGAGATCTGTACTGGAGGGTCATTTCATATAGACAGACCTTGAATAAAATAACTTAGCTTGAATTAGTGGATGAATTTTATGTGGCAAAAAGGTTAGGAGCTTCGAAAAATATTAAAAGTTGATGTGACGTCAGTACCCATGCCAAGTAGACCTCCAAATTAGTAGGTTTATCAGGATAAACTTTCAACTGTCCATTAAGTAAATCCAGTTATTCCTATTTCCTCAGAGCATTGTAATATATCAATGTAGTTAGTTTGACTTTTGGTCTGCTCTTCATATTAAAAGGCAGAGAAAGCTTAGTTAATTATTTTTACAAAAAATGTTTTAGAGTTTTCAATAATGTTAACAGCACAGAACAACAATGCAAACATTGTTACCACTAGCATAGCAAACAAAATTATCTGTAACTGGCATGTGAGCAAGTAAATGTATATAGCTAATGCAGATTTCAAAAACTAAACTGTTTCCAAATAAATCCAACATTTGTACTACATACAGTTGCAAGAAAAAGTATGTGAACCCCTTGGGATTACGTGGAGTTTTGCATGAATTTGGCATAAAATGTGCTCTGAACGTCATCTAAGTCACAACATTAGAAGAACACAGTCTGCTGAACATAATAATACACAAACATTAGATGTTGCCATGGTTTAATTGCACATAACATGTAAACATTCACAGTGCAGGGAGGAAAAAGTATGTGAACCTTTGGACTTATTAACTGTTTGACCCTCCTTTGGCAGCAATAACCTCAACCAAACGTTTCCCGTAGTTGCAGATCAGACCTGCACAACAATCTGGAGTAATTTTGGACCACTCCTCTTCACAAAACTGTTTCAGTGTAGCAATATTCTTGGGATGTCTGGTGTGAATCGCTCTCTTAAGGTCATGCCACAGCATTTCAATCAGGTTGAGGTCAGGACTCTGACTGGGCCATTCCAGAAGGCATATTCTGTGCTGTTGCAGCCATTGTTTTGTTGAATTACTTGTATGCTTTGTGTCATTGTCCTGTTGCATCACCCATCCTCTGCGGAGCTTCAGTTGGCGGACAGATGGTCGTACGTTTTCCTGCAAAATGTCTTGATAAACTCTGAAATTCATTTTCCCATCAATGACAACAATCAGTTCAGGCCCTGAGGCAGCAAAGCAGCCCCAGGCCATGATGCTCCCCCCGCCATGTTTTACAGTGGGTATGAGGTTTTGATGTTGGTGTGCTGTGCCTTTTTTTCTCCACACATAGTGTTGTGTGTTCTTCCCAAACAACTCAATCTTCGTTTCATTTGCCCACAGTATATATTGCCAGTAGTGCTGTGGAACATCCAGGTGCTCTTTTGCAAACTTCAAACGTGCTGCAATATTCTTTTTGGACAGCAATGGCTTCCTCCGTGGTGTCCTCCCATGTACTCCATTCTTGTTTAATGTTTTCCTTATTGTAGATGTGTCAACAAAAATGTTAGCATGTGCCAGAGATTTCTGTAGATCTTTAGCTGACACTCTGGGATTCTTCTTTATCTCATGCAGCATTCTGCGCTGTGCTCTTGCAGTCATTTTTACAGGATGACCACACCTAGGGAGAGTATCAAGAGTGCTAAACTTTCTCCATTTGTAGACAGTCTGTCTTACCGTGGACACATGAACATCAAGGCTTTTGGAGATACTTTTGTAACCCTTTCCAGCTTCATGCAAGTCAACAATTCTTGATTGTAGCTCTTCTGAGAGCTCTTTTCTGTGAGGCATGGTTCACATCAGACAGTGCTTCTTGAAACCAGTAAACCCAAAACAGGTGTGTGTTTTTTAAGGGCAGGACAGCTGTCAGCAGCACATCCAATATCATCACACTGATTGGAGTCAAGGTTGGCTCACTCCTGGCTCCAATTAGCTCTGGGAGAAGTCATTAAGCTAGGGCCTCACATACTTTTTCCTCCCTGCACTGTGAATGTTTACATGTTATGTGCAATTAAACCATGGCAACATCTAATGTTTGTGTAGTATTATGTTCAGCAGACTGTGTTCTTCTATTGTTGTGACTTAGATGACGTTCAGAGCACATTTTATGCCCAATTCATGCAAAACTCCACGTAATCCCAAGGGGTTCACATACTTTTTCTTGCAACTGTACATACTTGTTAATAAAAAAAAAAAGGTTTTATTCCTTTTTACTTCATTCCTATTTTTAAAATTGAACTCAAATAATTAAGGTAGTACTCAGTGACCATGTCCCATGAGTTACAGTAGTCTAAAATCTCCATCCTCAAACTCAATTGTAAATACAATTCTCTTTTAGTTTTTAAAAACATTTGACACGGTATGGCAGTAATATAATAAGCTTTGTTAGCAGTGTTTTTTTTCTTACAGCATTGGAAAGGATCATTTTTAAAATATGTTGACTGTGCACACACATAAATATCCAAGATGAATAATGTCATGAAAGAGGAACAAGAGTCATAAAACTGTGCCAGTGCAAAAGTGACATGGCAAAACCATTACATTTAATTATCTTACCAGCATTTCATATTTTCTGAAGATTAAGGCTTAATTATAAAGCCACTCAGATTTAGCAGCTGTGTAAACTGCTGTAAATTTTGCTATCCACAAGAAAGACATGTAGGAGGTACGGATGAGACAAATATACCATGGATATTGATGGTAGTACTAGTATCATAAAACCACAGCTTCAAAGTGACCTGGGTTTGGTGCGAGCATTATTCAGTGAACTTCAAAGAAGTTGGATGCCAAACCCTAACCTGATTAAAATCAATGGGAGCCAAATCTGTTTAATTAAAAATGTTTATTTTTTGGGATAATAGGCAAGGGGTCTCAAAAATAGCATAGGGGGTGGGAACTGCCCTGGGGAACATGAACCAATGGAAACATTTTTATTTCATTCCATTTGGCTAGGAGCAGTGATTTAAATGTGGTATTGAAAGTGAAACTTTAAAAATACTCAATTCCTTTAAATCACATGTCTGGGGTTGTCTAATCTTGCCTGTGAAGAGGTGTTTAACAGCAATAACTTTAAGGAAAAACATGTTTGAAATTGCTGACAAATGACATTTTATTGTCAGCTTCTTACAAAAAAGAAAAAAAGTCATCTATGTACCTTATTAGACCTTTGTAGGGGTCTTTTCTTTTTATAAAGTAGCTGACAATGAAGTATCATTTGCCAGAAATTTATTATGTATCATTTTTAATTTGTACATGCCACTTTTGCTGTAGCACATCCTACATTAAGAATGAAAAAAAAAAAATACAGAGTCCCCCACAAATTACACACCAGAGTCTGGTATGGGTTTTGAGGGGGAATTCCATGCAAAAAGAACACATGAGGATCCTTCAGGCCTGGTAATGATTTTAAGGGGAATCTCCATTCAAACAAAAATGTGTGAAGCCCCCCTTAAAATCCCTACCAGACCCTTAAACTGAGCACGCAGCCTGGTTTGCCAAGAAACGGTGGGACAAGAAAACAAGCCCCCTCTTCTGAACCATACCAGGCCACATGTCCTCAACATGGGGGAGTGCTGATGAGAACAAGGGCCTCTTTCCCACAACCCTAGCACTGTGGTTTTGGGGTCTGAGTGGGGGACTTGTCAGAATCTGAAAGTTCCCTGTAAAATAAAATTGACCCCCAGATACTGTGACTGAGTATTAGGATACTAATTCACAAAACAGTCACCCAAAAATAAAGACACCGAAACATTTGCAACACCTTTATTTAAAAAAACAACAAAAATCTCCCTCATTGTAATTCCATCATCAACCATGATGCCCTGCACCTGCATAATCACAAAAAAAGAAACCTGAGGACCTGGCACACATGAACAATCACAGCAATACTTAGAGGAATTACAGATTCCTGAGCTGTTATCAGAAGGGGTAGGGATTGCGATGACATTGCCCAAATATGGCTGATATGCAAGCACTGATGTCACTGCTATCTCTGTCGCTTTAATTTTCTGGTGGGTGATGTCAACAGTTCCTAGGGACATGGCAGGTGCAAGAACTCACTGCCTCCTTAGGAACCACTGACAGTTGGAAGCTGTCATATATAGAAGCAATAGAAATACAACTTCTATATACAGTATGATGCTCTGTTCCCAGTAAACAGGGGCCTGGACAGGCCACAGTTCATGCATTTGGCAGAATTCCCAAACAGACAAAGTACAGTTCTGAACCTAGGTTCATCCCTAATAATGACTGATTTTGCATGTGCAGTGTGGTGTACTTGTGGTACATGATCTCAGTTGGTCAAAGCTTCAGCATAAAAAGATTTGTCAGTACGCCAGAACCATCCTAGGACAGCCTGCTTAACTTCGTCATCATTGAGTTCACGGTTCTCACAGAAAGATTTATCTCTTGTGCAATTTCACAACATGTGTCAGTTATCCAGGATCAGGCATTCCACATGCTGAACATTCACAGAAAAGACTGCTGTGGGCTGGGAACCACCATGGTCACTGGCGGACACACGGCCATCCTTGAAACGTTTACGCCATTCAAATGTCTTACTGCAGCTGAATGTCTCATACTTGAAGTCTTCTGTAGATATCTGGAATTTACGCCTTTCATTCACAAGAAACTTCATCACCACATGCTGTTTCATGCACGCACCCCAACACTGCCATCTTGATTAACCATCTCTGGGCTGGCCCGCGACTTGTGCGCCGCCTATCAGTAATAGGACACACTACTGCGTGTATCATCCCATTTTATACCTGTAAAATGAAAAGTCCCTGTTTGACTTGAATGCCCTATATATATATATATATATATATATATATATATATATAAACACACACACACACAGTATCTCTTGAATATATACATTATATTTTTACCTTTTTTTTTCTTTAAGAAAATTGTCTATATTTATCACACTGGAAAAGTATGGTTTTGATATTGCCATTTTAAAGCAAAAGAGCAACACATGTTGCAACATATGGCTTTGCCTACATGTCTTACTTATTTGTAAAATCATTTTTTTCCAGAAGTAATCTTAAATTTCTACATTCATGTATCAAATTATGTCAGAGTTAACTATATGTAATCTTTTAAAGCTTTACTATGAGAACCAAAAACCTTTAACAAAATAACCACAAAGGGTATAAATCTACTTCCTGTGCACCAAATTCCACTGGAAACCAAGATATTACCATGTAATAGTGTTATAGTATAAACATTATCACTATGCTGCACATAACTTTTTCAGAAAGTAGAGTTGTGTGTGGCCCAGCAGATCCACCCATTATAGTCTGCCTGCAGGAACCCACTAGGGGTTGGATATAAGACCAGTTTCCCTGCACAAAGAGGGAAAGCAGCAGTGAACAGACTGTATTACAGGTAAAGTACAGAAGTTGTCTAATGTGCACAGATCTGAAAGAAATACACAAACAATACCAATATTCATGGAGGAATACACCAGCCTCTTGTATTTATGCAATATGTGTTTAGTACACATCTCAACTTTAACTGTATGTCAAAGTAAAAAATATCTTCATACTTATGTAAAGTTAAAGTTCTCGGCCTTAGGTAGGAAAGCAATTGTTTTGGGAGAGGGAGAGAGATTGGTAGCTGTAGTTCCAGAGCCTATGTAATCGTATGTGCTGGCCTGAAGCGGTTAGTTTGGTGAAGTTGTGCCCCCTATGTTTTTGTCATGCCTGGTTTCCGTGAAAGTGGTTGAAATTGCAATAAAATTGTCAAATCTATAGCCAGCATTGGGGGTTACCTTAAAATTAATTATACAGTACAAGACAAAGGAAAAGATATACACCTTACAATATAGCTCTTTTATCACTCCTGCTCTCCTTCATCCAGCTGCCAGGAGGGAGCGTAAATTAAATACCCTGCACTTCCAAATGGATGAGCATGTAACTTGCAAACCTCTTATGTGACAGGGTTGAGTACCTTGGGTTATTACATAAAAGTGAACAAGAAGCCAAAGCTCTGTACGTGTTCAAAGGAATTGGTTGGCAGCTTACACAGGGCTGTTTTTGCTTGCCAAACAAACATGGGATCAAATACGTACTGCTTTGGTAGGGAAAGTGGGGTGGTTATGTGTACTTTCTTCACTATCTCAAACTGTCTGCTGTACTTGGGACCAGGAACCTTCCTGTGCCATCCTGAGCATCCTTGGATTTTTAAAGACTTTAAAATAGAAAAAATGCAAGCAGACACTTTATGGGTTCTGTGGAGACCACTGTGCTCTGTTGCCTTCATCTTCCTACTGGCTAGCTAATGTGGTGAGTGGCCTTACCTTTTTTTTTTTTTTTTTACTACTTTCCAATAAGCAAATTAACTGTACCAGTTATGCTAATCTGGTACATGAGGATCTTTCCCTTCCAGCAGAATACTACCACTTTTCAATAAAAAACAATATTGTTGTAGGTGGGTGGGAGATACCAATCCCCCCCCCCCCAGTTAAGTTATAGCAAATCACAGTGCCACACCTTTCAGATTTTTTCCATTTTGATTCATACACTACTAGAGCAAATTAACTACCAGTCTTACTAATCTGGTACATGAGGATCTTTCCCTTCCAGAAGAATAAAATTATGGGGGTTAATCAGAAGCCATATAAAAGATAAGTCTGACATCTGAACAAGTAGGTGCTACGCCCAAAGAAAATCCCCACAGAGGTGATATTCGGTGCTCTAGCACTGTGTGTCTTCCTAACACAGATACAATGGAATTGGGATTGGTATTCCCAGCACTCGTCTTCCTGAATAATAAACTTTATTGAGCAAGTAAAATGTGCATATAAAATGGCTTACGCATTTCGGCAACAAGCCTAGGTCATAGCTATAAAGTACTTTATGGCTAGGACATAGGCTTATTGCCGAAACGTGTAAGTACATTTATGTACACATTTTACTTGCTCAATAAAGTTTATTCGGAAAGACGAGTGGTGGCTATACCAATCATCATCCTTAAGTCTGGCATCTGTATGAGAAAGTAACATGGTGATCTGAGGTTCACATGCAAGTACTAACAATAGCACGTGAGCCTGAACAGAATTAAGGGTTGACTTTAAAAAAAAGAGGGATAACAACATCTATAGAAGTCAGACATAGTATGATGCTCAAATGTTGTATGCTCACTATTACATGTAATAACAGGGACAGTAGGATATGGAGTAAGAGGAATTAAGGGAAAGAGGTGGGCATATGCATGTTTTTTCAAGGTGTCACTTCATAAGGATGACCCATTCATTTCAAAGGGCTGCCCAAGCTCATGTACTCGGAGTTTCGCTCATTCTGCTCTTTTAGTACCATTTTTTCTTGTATGCTTTTGTACATGCAAGAACGCACATCCTTCTAGATGTATTTGGGGCGCCGTTAACAATGAATGGCCTGCAAGTGTGACAAGCTTTTTTGCCTGTTTTGTGTACTCATTTTTGCATGAGTTGTTGTCTTTCCCATATCATTGGCAGTTATTGATTGCAGCATTTAACCCTCACTTTCCCTCACTGTCTAACTCCTGCTGTCCCTTATCAATAGCAGAACATAATGCATTTCATGTTGTTGTCAAGTCATCAAATAGCACAAAGTATTTCTGTCACCTGTCACTCTTCTGAGACCACTGGAGTGCAAGATGGTAAAACCATAACCCTCAGCTTATCAAATGGCATCTATTAGAGTTACGCATACTCTCCATGTGTTATATAAAGAATAACATACCTTTCAATCCTTTCATTATTTTTTTTTCTAATAGAGTAAGATGGCTGCAACAGATATGTGTGGCTTCTAAAGAATTTCTATTTCCTAAGACACATTTTACTCAATGGAAAAGAACCAACAAATAATGTCACTTGGCTGTTTTATAAAGTGATAGTGAAGTCTCTGTTAAATAAGCTTTCATGAGGTCATCTTTCTGAATAGAACCTGGCAGACTTCCAGGGAAACCTGCTTTAAATGCAATGCACAAGACTGTCCTAATTTATTCTGCTTCTAGGTGATAGCTTCACTTGGTTCCAACTTCTAAACATGATGCAGCATACTCATCTAATCCATTGCAAAACTCCCTGGTAAAATGTACTGCCAAAGTTAATATGACATTTTGATATAAATGAAACATGGGTTAGTTTACAGCCCATATAAACTGAAGATGCTAAATAAGTAAATATGCTATGGCAGGGCATACAATATTAAATGTATTTTTCTTTGATTATTATTTTATTATGATGCATCTGAAAGTCAAATGTTATATTTATTTTCATTAAAGTAAATAAGAGATTAACAAAATCTAACCTGTTGTTTAAAATGGACTACATAACATTTATTTTTAAAGCTTCCTTTCTCTAGATAATAGGATCCAAGCTATTCTTGCTCTACAATTTCTAGAGGAATCAGTTACTGCCCTCTACTGGCAATGTTTTGAACAGTTCTGACAATAAGTTTAGGAGAAATTAGTGTCAAAACTGTACATCTTGGTTGAAATAGGTAAAAAAAAAAAGCTGGATTAAAAATATTATGAACATTTTACAGTTGTGCAACACTTTACTGTAATATTAGTATGTCTATATATTTAACGGTGTTTGATCCCACAGGCTGCTCTGTTTTTTTTTTATTATTTAATTTCATTCCTGGCTATAATCCCACATATACTGTATATACTACAACTACAAAAGAAAAATGGACTGAAAAAATACACTTCCAATACAAATCCAATGTTTTCAGTTCTAAACAATGTAATGCTGCCTTTCAGTCAAACATAAAAGGTTTGCATTGAAATTAAAGGGAATATGCCTACCATTTAATAAAGCGTAGTTCTTGCATACATCTTATGTACCTGGCTGTCCTGGTAGCAGAACCCACAGCTCTCCATGTGCTTTATCCTCAGAGTTAGGCTCATTTACGTAGTCTAAAATGCCTGGCTTAAATGTGTTCAGAGTGTAGTTTTGTACGCATCTAAACACAGGACATAAACATGGGAATTAATGGGGCCATACACACAACTGAAGCATCCAGAAAAATAGGACAGCAGTGTCTGGGGCAGAGCATATCTTCAGATTTTATGCATGTATATGCTTGTAAACATGTGCACGCATGTAGTCATTACAAGAACTGTAAACCTCTAAAGACTAAACGCTTCTAAATGCAAATACTTTGGCATGGTTTATTTTGCAGGCTCTTCTGCTACCACTTTTGTGGAGAAAATCTGCATACGCCTGTTTAAATAAAGCTTAAGGCCCTGTTAACAGACCATATTAAAGAGTACATCTGTGGAGGGTCATGTTTACCTGCACTGGAATGCACCTGTGTTCTGTGCATCCTCATGCAGGCAGTCCTATTAATGAATGGGCATACCCTTGAGGATTTGCTGTCGCACGAAACGTGTTGCGAGCATACATTGCTGACTACACGCTGCCGCTATCGAGGAGCGGTGGCCATCTTGGTATTTGATTGTATTATTTACTCCATGTGGATGTTTTCTTACTACTGTGACTTATCTCATCAATATATACTGCACTATACAAGAACTTTCTGACTCCTGTGTTTGAGCGGATTCCCCCCAGGATTAGATGACACCTGCCCCAACTGATGGATGGAGGGAGCTGCAGGAGTAAATCTGGAACTCTGGAACCCCCAGATGTGTGATATAAACAGATGTGCCGATTTACTTGCAGTCCAGTGAGTGTACATCCATCTGAGGCAGTGGATTCTATATCAACCGCACGTTTGCACTTGCACACTTAGATAAAGGACATTAGCAGTTTTCACTGTCTGCTCTATAATATTTGTGGTTGTTACAGACTCAGTGATTCATTTATTTGATTGCACTAGTCACGCAACTTCATTTGATTGCACTATTCACGCACTTGTTTGCACTTTATATATTAGAGTATCATATAAGATATATAATATTTACGTTTCGTGAGTTTACAGTGCTGCATGTTTATGATATACGTTTACATTGGGACAGTTACCGATACCTTAAGTGCTAGCAGCTATTTCATTTTGCAATTTATATATCCAAGTATAAAGGATATTTATGTTTCATGAGTTTACAGTGCTGCACGTTTATAATATACGTTTACATTGGGACAGTCCTATTAATGTCACTTGGGGCACAACGACTGCATGGACACAGCCACTGCTCCCAAGGTGACATCTGTGTGGGTGTGGGTGGGTGTCCCTGAATGCACACTGAGTTCTGGGACACATACCCACATGCAATCGCACTCATAAGGATGTCAGATTGGGAGCACCAGCTGTGTTCATGCAGCCACTGCGTCCCAAATGACATCAATAGGACTGTCTGCACAGAGATGCACAGAACATGTGGGTAAACACGGCCTTCCAAGGGCATATGATTTAGTATGCCCTATGTAAACAAGGCCAAATTTTGTATATGGACCTATAGCCCTAAACCTTTATTTCTTGTTTTCAACACCAGTCTTTTTCTAAGCCTCTTATAATCCACTAAAACCTCACTGACATACAAAAAAGTTGAAATATATATAAATCCATTCACTAAGATCTCATTTCCCCTTTTTTTAACACTAACAGCTCAAAGACTGACTATTAAACTTACTGTCACGATCAGGGGTCAGGCTCAAAGACCAGTTGCTATAGCAGTGTAAAGGCTTACCTGAAATCAGCAGGATAGGTACACAGGCAGGTCACCGTGGTGAAGGAGTGAGATCACCCGAGGTGCGGAATCTAAGTACCAACCAGTGTTCACCAGAGCTCCTAATGGTGGAGATGGATATGGCCGCATGTTAGCACCAAGTCGTGGTCCTCAGGATCACCCCACCAGGAGGTGAGCAAGCGAAGGTTTGGTAGCTTATGAACAGGTAAGGATCAAATGGAAGCATGGTCAGTAAACAAGCCAAGGTTGGTAAGGAGCAGTTGCAGGTTGGGATCAGGCAGAAGCATAGTCGAGAACAAGCCAAGGGTCAATAACAAGTGATGGCAAAATACGGATAACAGCAGAGATAAGGAGCACAATATTGGCTGGAGAGCACAATAATCTGACAAACTGGAAGTGCAGAGACATGGTTTATATCAGGAATTTCATGGGAGGAGCAAGGGGTTCAAGGTTCATGATAAACAAGGTCAAGGTAGGATCATCCAAATAATTGTCAAGGGAGCTGTCCAGCATTCCAGGTGGCTCAGCAAGAAGAAACATTGCCCCTCGCCACAGAAGGCCAGGTTCAAACCCAGGCTCTGACACTTACATTGTTTATTTCAGAATATTTCTGAAATATTTTATCAAATCTTGTAAAAAAAATACCAATATTGAGTTGTATTATCTGCTTCTTACCACTTGGTTGGACAACAAGTGCAGATCCTCACACCAACAACCAAGCAATCCCAGTTTCCTCCTGTAAAACCTAAGTGCCTCCTCTTGCTCCCGACCATTGCTTTACAGAGCTGGATCTCTTAGCACAAGCCTGGTTTTATTTTTTGTCTGGTGTGTAAAATGTAAAAAGAACCTGTCAAAGTAGAATTAAAGGTGCTAACATTGGTTAGTTTTCTTTAAAAGTTTATTTCTGAAATATTTGATTAAATCTTGTAAAAGAAATACCTATATTGAGTTGTATAGCACTGCTGTCTGCTTACCAGTTGGTTGGACAAGTGCAGATCCTCACACCAACAACCAATCCAAAAGTTTTCTCCTGTAAAACCCAAGTGCCTCCTCTTGCTCCTGATTTTATTTTTTGTCTTTTGTGTGAAACATAAAAAGAACCCGTAAAAGTAGAATTAAAAAGGTGCTGCCATTGCTTAGTTTTCTTTAAAAGTATATTTTCTGGGGTCATTTACCTTCTTCCTTCACTGCTTTGCAGTCACTAACCTGAAACAAGGATGTGAATATCAGGAGGTGGGACTTGTTTATTTCAGGTCAGTGACTAAATAGTGAAGGATATGAATTAAACCCCTAGTGCTTCCAAGAAAGTCATAGCAGCTTTTACATTTGTATCTTGATAGATTCTCTATAAAGTGGATCAGTAGCATGACTGAGGGTTACCAATGTTGGGTTGTAACTATAGATAGATGGTTTGCTTTCCTCTCCTCAAGTTCTGACAGTTCCAGAAACCCTATCACCATCTCTTTACCAATGCTACCATCTTTTTTGCTGCTTCTTCCCTCAACCAGTTTCTTCACTATTAGGCATGTCTATATTACCATCACAGTTTTCTGGAAACAGGGCTCGTCAGTACCAGGTGCTGCAGCAACTACCAGCTGGATACTGGACTTATCATAGATCATTGTACATATTCCCCGGCACACCATGGACCTTCAAATGTTGTCCAAAGCTTTTAATGCAGAAAGATCAGATCACATCACAAAACAAGTGCAACGTTTTGGAGTCGTGCAGGACCTTTTCGTCAGGCATGTGATCACATGTCTGATGAAGCGGTCCTGCACGGCTCCGAAACTATGCACTTGTTCTTTTGTGATCTTTCTGCATTAAAAGCTTTGGACAACATTTGAAGGTCTATGGTGTGCCGGTGAATATGTGAATTGATTCACTATCAGGGAGGCACAAATGACGCAACTCTTGCACATCACATCACTTTGGTTCCATTCTCTGAATCTTTCAGATGTCCAAGGCAGTTGGAAGTTATACTGTGCATGCCCTGAAGGCAGTATGCAAGAAAAAAAAATTGTCAGTGAAAGAAAAATTAGTGACATGCAATGTATAGTCTGCCAAAAGGTATCAGCTTTATTTTAGAAGTCCATCTCTCTTTTAAAGCTAAACTCCAGGATAAGCAAATATTGTCTAAATACAAGAGGCATGTGTACTCCTACTTGAATCTCGTGTGATTTGCGAATTTCTTCCAGATCTGCGCACACTATCCAGTGTGAAACTTTGTGCAAGAAATGCTTATAATAAAGACCAGTCACTGCTGCTCTCTCTCCTTGTGCAGGATATCTGGTTGTGTCTCCACCCTCTCCTGTAATTTTGTGTAGGCAGAGCTTGCTGGGCCCCTCCCACAGCTTTGCACTCTGCACAGGCTACATACAGCACAGTGATGATGTCACAACTACTTTTACAAGGTAATAACTTGACTTGTAAAGGCATTTGGTGCATATAAAGTGGATTTATATATCCTTTGACTGTGAAGGAATATATTTAATGTAATGTTTTTGTGTCTTGAATTCAGCTATAAGTCTAGGTTCACACCTATGTGTTTTCCACTGTGCTTTGCAGAAATACACAGCAGTCCATTTAACATGATTTTCTATGGGACAGGTTCACATCACCGCATTTTCACCCGCTGCATTTTTTGGAAAAGATCAGGGATTATTTCAAACGCAAAAGGTTGCGTTTATGGTTCTATAGACTTCAATAGAGACGCTGCAGAAAAGCATGTAGTGCGTTTTTTTTATGCATTTTTTCTGCGTTTTATAAAAAATACCTGCAAAATGCATGTGTAAAAATTCAAAAACGCACTTCAGAAAGCACCACAGAAACAGATCAAACGCAAACTGCATTAGTGTGAACCTAAATTAAAGGAAGATTTCAAGTAACTAGACTAGCTCAAGCAAAAATTGATTGCATAGTTTCTGACAGACTACATTTGTTAAGGGAACTAAAGGGTAAATGCTTTTATATATCTGTCTGGAGTGTTTTTTTATATGTTTGGCCTAATCTAGGTTTTATTACAAAAATGTAATAGTCAATCTTTATGGCGTGAACTGTCTCAAATGATCTATATGTGTTTTAGAAGTAAAGATGAGAAGCATTCGCTCAGATTCTGACATAAATGGTTCACGTATCTGTGCAGCCGAATAACACAGTGAACCAGCATTATTTTGGGTTTATGAAATTCCATAATATCAGCTCTGTGTGCCCCTGCATTACATCTGAATGGTCCAGGCTTGCTATGGCAGGCGTCTTTGTACTTTCCACTTGTCTGAAGGAGAATCTGAACAGAAATGAACAGGAGAGTACATTGAGAGTACATTGCAGATTACCAGTAGTGCTGAAAATGCGCACAATGGCACCATTTATTATGGCCTTTCTATAATATGCAGCTGGAGGCTGTCTAACTTTAGCAATCATGTCATGAGAAATTGCATTGATAGTGTTCCCTTTTACATTTTAAATATATAAATAAAATAGAATCTTTTTTTCTCCTTTGGAAAAAAAAGATTGATTGCTATTCATTTGATTTGCATGTTAACATAGGAGATCTATAACATTAAAGGTGGATTTATGAAAATGAACCTTGAAAAATGCAATTGAACTGATTTTGTAGCCCATAGCAACCAGATAAGTTGGGTTATTAGAATGTTCTAGTTTTAAATAGCTATAAACCTGAAATGGATAGCATTTAATATGATAAAGCACTGTGCATTAATAGCATGGGTTTTTTTTCCTCTAAAATACTGTTTTTGAATATTTTTTATTGTTTTGGTATTTCCATGCAGTTCACCTCTGAAAGCCTCTTTCAGCTATTGATGAAAGGTACCCTGATTTGACCACTTTTCTACCGCCAAATTTTCAAAGTGGAAAACAGTTATTTACCCAATGCCTTTATAAATGGCATTGGATAATGCGCTATTGCAGGGCCATTCTACCCATTAATGCCGTGAACTGAGCCATCCTTGGACCAAAACTGTGTACAAAGCCGATCGAAGCAGCTCTGTACATTGCTAATGCTGTGATTGGTCATGGAGTGACCAATTACAGCAATCTCAGAAGTAAACAGTGTATGTTTACATCTAAGAGCCCTCCCTGCAGGAGGAAGAAACAGTAAGTAAAGAATGTATAACCTCCCTAAGAGGTGTAGGGCTCACTACAGCAGCATATTCAAGTTATGTTTAATCCTCTCCCTGCCATCCTCCTCTCCTACACATCCAATCTCTACCTTTCACATCCCATATCCAGCACATCTGTACATTAATCCAATCTCTACCTTTCACATCCCATATCCAGCACATCTGTACATTAATCCATTCTCTACCTTTCACATCCCATAACCAGCACATCTGTACATTAAACACTTTATCTCCTTCCCCACACTGTATGTGACCTGCACAAACCTTCATTTCTTCCTATGTGCATAACCTTTATGTTCTGTATCTAGTGCAGCATTTTCAAGCTTCATGTTTTAACCTCCTTAATACCAGCATGTTTCTTCATTTCCAAAACAATTGTGGCCAAAAATGAGATTATATTGGGGCAGCACAGTGGCTAAATGGTTATCACTTCCACCTGGCAGTACTAGGGTCATTGGTTTGAATCCCAGCCATGGCACCACCTGCCTGGAGTTTGCATGTTCTCCCTGTGCCTGCGTGGGTTTCCTCCGGGTACTCCAGTTTCCTCCCACACTCCAAAGACATGCTGGTAGGTTAATTGGATCCTGTCTAAATTGGCCCTAGTATGTGTATGAATGTGAGTTAGGGACCTTAGATTAGGGACTGATGTGAATGTACAATATATGTGTAAAGCGCTGCATAAATTGACGGCGCTATATACATGCAATAAATAAAACAAAAATAAACTGAGGTGTGTACTTTCAGGGTCATGTTTTTTGGGAGGGGGTTCTTGACGTCTACAGAAACTTTTTTTTTTTTTAAGAAATTGTTGGCCTTTTTTCCTTAGAGGTTACTAACCAAAAAAATAAAGCTCCTTATCAAAAAAAATAAAACAAATAAATGTAATTTGGGTACAGGGTTGCATGATTGTCAGTTATAACTATCACGGCACTGGAAACTGAAAAATATCCTGGTAACCAGGTAATCAAAGGATATATTCAGGGTGGTACTCTCTCCTGCATGGTAACTTTGCAGAGGCACAACTTTACTGTGGGCCACAGGTACCATAAACATTCATGCAGCACTATGTATCCCACAGTACAAGGCTCATATTCAGTGTCTAAAACATTATTAAACGTGTACACAGTGCAAACACTACTCACATAAAAAGGGTCTGTCTTCTTTTCTAGAAGCTGAAAAAGGACAAATGAAAGTATGACACCTGTAAATCAACTTTAGACAGCACAAACACTCAGATCAGTGTGAAAATATTCAGACTGAAAGATGAATAAAACTGATTGGTCCATATTAAGGGGACCTTTAAAAGCACCAAAAATAGTAGTTTCTATTTCCCTGTCATCCCTACTTTTTTACATTTTAGAAAGAAGTTAAAACCAGCTGACAGTCTTCTAAAGGTAGATGTACACCTCTTATTCATTATTTTTTATATGTTTCAGATAGATCTGCAATATATTATTTTCATAATACTTTTTAATACCACATGTACACATGTCACCTTATTTATACAAGTGCTTGAAATAAGAATGGTTTCTATTGACCCAAGCAAAAATCAAGGTTCACTTTATTATGTCCAGTGTTGCATACTAGCAACTCAGTAACATTTACTGTACAGGTTAACAAATAGCTAAAAGTCACTGAGCTTTGGTGCAAAATCTGTCTCACCGATCCATGCTTCTGCCAGGTCTACATTGTGTGGCCCATGGGAGTAATCTCCCCCGATTGCTCCCTCCTAGACTTGCACAGAAAAAACCCATTCATTCCTAAAAAGAGGCCGTTTATTTTCAGAACACATAATAGATGGCCGCTCCATAGAAATAAATGTGATTATTTTTCTACACAAGTGCAGAAGGAAAAGCAAGGAGAGTTTGTAGCAGCAGACACAGCATAAATCTGGCAGATGCATGGATAAGTGGCAGGTGAGTATAAGATTTTGGAGAAGGGGCTAAGTTAAAGGATAACTGTAAACAAGCATATACTTTCAAGAAGCTAGATGTGTTAGTAGTAATAGAATATTTGAATGTCCAACTAGGTCAAAATAACCAAAATAGAAAACGTACAATGGCCAAGCAGGGTTAGTAATAGAAACTATTGATGTCAGTCATTTTGGTGTGAATTAATCACTTGCCTTCTAGAGGATTTACCCCCCTTCCTGACCAGGCCATTTTTTGCGATGCTGCGCTGTGTTACTTTAACTGACAATTGCATGGTCATGCAATGCTGCACCCAAATTAAATTTATGTCTTTTTTTATCTACA
This sequence comes from Staurois parvus, assembly GCF_062004578.1. NCBI lineage: Eukaryota > Metazoa > Chordata > Amphibia > Anura > Ranidae > Staurois > Staurois parvus. Next base: position 2,520,368 of record NW_028318022.1, on the reverse strand, counting down.
AAATAAGCTCTTTCAGTGGTATTTGATCGCCTCTGTGGTTTTTATTTTTTGCGCTATAAACAAAAAAACTATAATTTTGAAAAAAAAAATATGAATATTTTTGACTTTTTGCTATTAAACATGTCCAGTAAAAAAACATTATAAATTAAATTACATCAAATTTAGGTCAAAATGTATTCTGCTACATGTCTTTGCTAAAAAAAAAAAAAACCAATACGTGTAAATTAATTGGTTTACGTGAAAGTTATAGCATTTACAACTGGCAGTATATACACTTAAATTTTTGTTTCTTTTTTATACTAGCAATGGCGGCGATCAGAGACTTATAGCGAAACTGTGGTGGGCATTCTGACACTGGGGGGGGGGGGGGGACTGACTGTCACTGACATCCCCAGTGACACTAATATAGTGATCAGTGCTAATAAAAAGCACTGACACTGAACTAATGACACTGGGCAGGAAGGGGTTAACATCTGGGACGCTAAAAGGGTTGTCTGTGTGCTGTTTTACTGTGTAAGCACGCTGCTATGCAGAGCAATACAAAACAGTATGCTGGAGCTGACAAGGGAGAGATCTGTATTGTTTACATATAGATCTCTCCCGTCGGTGACATTTGGCGATTGCCAGCGGGGAATCACTGGCCGGGATCCGGTGATCGACAGCTGAAGCTGCCAATGGCGGTGCATGCAGAGGGCGCACGCGCCCCCTACCAGCAAGTACAAAATCACGCATATATACACACGTGATTTTGCACAGCCCTGCCACCCTGTAGCAGTATTTATGCTATAGGGTGGTGGGCAAGCGTTTAATGTAAAGATGAGTATTAGTAGATGATCCATATTTCAATAAAATGTATAAATATATGTTAGTCAAATACAGTATGTGTGAGGTCATTACATCACAAGAGAAACGGATGGAAGGTTGACAGTATCTGCCACATGCTTATAGTGATATCTAAATAAAGATTGGCAAGATCCTATCCTCTACTGACACTGAAAAGAAAATATGGGACAGAAAAGATAATCAAGAAAACCCTGTAACTGCAACTGAAAAACCCGATCATGGAGGTACATATCTCTAATTTGTGCAATGTGTGCAGCCCGGGCTGCTGTTAGAAACCACAGGTCCCCATACAGTCAGCCAATCTGACAGGGCCCCCCTCCCAAAAAAACAAAACAAAACAGCTGACTATGCTTTAGTTATAAATTAACTTAGTGAGTGATCGGTACCAATCACTAATTGTGTTCATTAAGGATAGGAAGGGGCTGGTAAATGACATTTACCAGACACTTCCCCCACTCTCTATCCTGAAGGACCCTTTTGTGTGCTTATAACTGCCATTGGAAAGGAGAGGAGGGAAGCCAGCAGCACTGTGTGGGTGGAGGCACACAGGGGGACCTGGGCAGCAAGGAGAAATGTATGGTTCACAGGGAGGGTGATGGGTGTGGTGGAGGGTATTACTGTAACCAATCCCCTTTATGGCTCTCTGCAGCAGCTGAAAGCCAGTGAGAGGGAGAGGAGAAGAAGCCAGCTTTTAGCTGCTGCACAGAGAGACATACAGGGAATCAGTTCCAGTAATTGCCCCCCACCACACCGATCACCCTCTCTACCCACATCCAATTCACCCAGCTGCCTGGGCCCCATACAGAAGGACTGGTGGTACCCCCTTATCCACGGCCCTGTGTGCAGCACACAGTACACTTACTGCACACATTAGGTATCTGATTTGAGAAGGGGTATGCTCCTCACCACAATGTCAGTTTTTGCTCTGCATCCATGCCTTTCACTTGCAGCAGCAGCTCAAAGCAGATTCATTTATTCCAGAATCTGAGTGGCATCTGACCTAGCTCAGGAAACATGGCAAGAAGAATGAGAAAAGGAGAGGAAGCAGTGAGCAGATGCTGAAACACAGGTGGGGTCAACATGCGGTTGGTTGCAATTTCAAAACCCAGGCTGCATTGCACAATCCATTCCTTGGGACAGTTTGGAGAAAACTGTGCATTAGATTGGGGTGCATTCTAAGTCACTGCAACTTCTTAACCCTGGTTCTGCCCTTCATGTCTAGTTTAGGACAGGCTGGCACATACAGTCCTAGTCATCCTGTGTGCGCTTAAAGAGAGCTAAATGATTTGGGGCATTAAGAGAGTTTTGCTAAGTAACCTCATGGATAAGCTTGTGCTATACATGAATATAGGTGGAGTCAATCCTGTTCATACTCATAATGTGCTTCATTGAAAATGACTACATCAGTTAAAGTGTTACTAAACCCAGGACCCTGCATTCACTATATCTGGTCTCCCACAGTACACAGAACATGGAAATATTTTAGTAAAAATAAACTGCTAAATACTTTTTCTCATCAACAGTTAAAGAAGTCTTATGACTTCTATCAGTGTCCAGCCATGCACATGTTAAAGCTTGTAGGAGGAAGTTTCATTCTGCTCTAGGAGAATGCTGGACTCATGACCTCTGTCTGGACAGTGCCAATTGGCCCTGTGCTGATCAAATGCACTCTCCCAAGAAAATAAAAACCCTCTCTAGCAATACTCACCAAACTGAGCATGTGCAGAGTGAATCCACACAATGTCATCAGGAGATGAGAGGGGGGCACTGGAAGAGGAGGATCAGAAAAGTCAGGATAAAACAGTGTTTTTACACAATGCAGAGGATTAACCCCTTATATTCCACAGTGAGTATAACAAGCATAATTTACTGCATATAAAGATTGATTTTACGGTTGTGAGTTTAGTAACACTTTACGTAACTTTTGGTTATACAATATCAGATAGAGTTTAATTATACTGAGCAGCTAGAAGCTGTCTATTATCTTGACTGCTCTCATTTTGTAACAGATACAGACTATTTTGTGAGAACAAGCACTGCAAACTGTATAAAGTGTATTTATGGAGTATTTTGAGGGTACAAGGACTGCAAACTGTATACAGTGTTTACAATATGTAGGCTTATGTTCTATGTACCCCTTTACATCCAATATTCAGTGCAATTTAATCACATTAAGAGTGTTACCCTTTCTCAAGTGCACAGGAATGAATACATGCCATTAGCATCTCTGAGCAAGCCTGGGTACGGACAGTTTTGCATACATGGTCATCCCTTCTGGCTGCATATACACTCTGGATGCTGCTAAGCACCACTATGTATACACCTATAGCATGGGGTAGTTAGTGTACAATCTTGGGGAAGGGGTCCCCAATTATGATTTGCACACAGGCCAACTGTATACAGAAAACACCCTTGGTCTCACTACTGCAACAAGATGAACAAGTGTGAGGGATTCTTTGATACCTTCACAATCACATGTGATTAAGATCTTAAAGCAGAGCTCCACCCAAAAGGGGAAGTTCCGCTTTAAGGACTGCTCCCCCACTCCCCATTAAAGATTGGCACCTTTGGGGGGCGGGGGGGAGCGGGTACCCAAATTTGACAGGTACTCTCTCCCACTTCCAGCCCAATCACCTAGGCGACCAGAAGAGGAAACTGTCCTCCCTCCTTCCTTGTAGTCTTTTGGGACACGTGACAGGTCCCAGAAGACTACAGGACCATTCATGAAGCACAGCTCTACTCACGTGTGTACCCGTTTGTGAAACCACAAGCTATCACAGCCATGTGCCCACACTGAAGATGCCGGCCTCCAGGAACACAGGACGGCCAGTGAAACGGGCTGCAGAGGACACACCGTGGGATCGAGGGACAGGTAAGTGGCTGTTTTTTTAAAAGTCAGCAGCTACAGTTTTTGTAGCTGCTGACGTATGTTTTGACAGGGTGAGCAGAACTCCGCTTTAAGTATAAGATAGGAGTAAGAAGTGGAAATCTAATGAAACCTGGAGAAAGTTTTGGAGTGAAGAACACTTAAATCTAAAACACAGGCGAAAAAAACATCTCATCTATACATACCTAAATGGTCAATAGGGGTATTAGGATAATACATATAAAATGGAAAAATAGCATACAAAGAAGGCACAAGAGAGATGTGGAAGAAGTGTTGAAATGTACAACAGCTAAACACTTCCTGCTCAACAGACAAGAGTAAAGAGGAGGATCATTTTACAAATTAGAAAATATCAATTACAATAGTGGAGAAAACATTTTCAGGTAATGGTGAACTGGTCCAGTGAGTATGGCACTGCTGCAGAAGAAACAGCAGTTGGGGATATTTTAAGAAATTGCACAAATACTCTAGTACAGAGGAACCAATGTTGTTTAACAAAGGTTGAACCGTAAAAAAAAAAAAAAAAAGGAGCATGTCAAAAGATTCTCAAGCTCAGCCCTCAGTGATGTTCCTCTTTGCCCATCTTCACAAATTTCTACAATTAGTCCCAGATGATTGTAGAAATACAATTTAACTATTTGCAAAAATTGGATAGGGATTACACCACTGTCAATACTGAGGAAAATATTTTGCTCATGCTTTTGACCAGAACACGAAAAAGAAAAAAAATCTGGTTTTGTTGAAGCAAGTACTTCTGTGTCGGCAAAATAAATGTGTTATATGATAATGAGTATGATGGAGCTGAGTGTGGAGAATATATTGGTCATATACAGTACATTGTACTTTGTGTAGGACTCAGCAGACCAGAATCTTTGGCAAAGGTAGTGATCTTACATATTTTGGCCAAAATACAAACTAATATAGCATGACTTTTGAGTGTTGCAGGATTTTGATAGAGCTTTAATGTGCTTGAGTTGCCCAAAGGTTTCATAAATGTGCACTGGTGGTTCCAAGAGGATATCTTTGAGCATTCTGTAACCATAACTTAATTTCCTGTTTTATAACTGGTATGTTTGTTAGAGCAAGTATAGACTTGGTGTGGTCAGGGTCAAAACTCAGATATCCAATAAACATCCTGCTTTGTATACCATGGATAAACTCAAGCATGTTACAAAATATAGACAACCAAGGATGTGCAAGTGAACAATAGGACCCATGAGCCTTTTATTCTGAACATTTAATAGAAGATAATGCAGGCAGAAATGCGCTAGCTTTAAGGTAGAGGAATAGCTAAGAGAAACTTCTTTCCAATTCAACTGACCTGTAGATCACACCAGATTAACAAAACAACAAATCTGAAGATCTTTTAGAGAAATGTTGAATTGGTTTTACTCTATGTATGTGAGACATGAAACAATTTAAAAAAATGTCTTTAAACCAAAGACTTTCATCAGCAGATATCTTTGGTTTATCCTTAAAATTAGGCAGCCAAAAGTGCTGTATTATAGGCCTTCCCCACTGGTTAATAACCAACTGTCCAACAGGCGTAAAGTTGGATAAAATGCAAAACTAACTTTTGCCAAGGCAATCCTTATTCCACAAGGCAAGAGTGTGACAGGAAAAGCAAAGAGGAAGGCTGAAAGTCTTGGTAACAGTTTTGTTGTTGCCAATCTACTATATTCCCAAACCAGATCTAGCATAAATTAGGTTCCTAAGTATTCAGAAAATACCAAGGGAGGGCTGTTTATCATTTTAAAAAAATATTTATAGTTTATTAGCACTTTTAATAATTTTACCTTACCGTTGCTTTTTTATTTTAATGGTACCTGGAAGTCAAATTTTTTTGCGGCCAGTACTGTCACTTGTTATTTTTTGCACCAACCATTTGCATTTATATGTTATGTTCACTTTCGGATGAGGGACACATGTATGTAGTCTATGCTATTAATTTTTTCACTCAAAATTTATTAAGTAGCGCAGCACGCTGTCACGCTCATATTGATTTTTCACTATTTTGGAAAATAGTTAAGTGTCTGCAGCCACTGTATTTGGTTTTCGTTATTTTTTGGGGTTACTTGGGGTATGAAGGTAGCACAGGAGGATTATTATTATTATACAGTATTTATAAAGCGCCAATTGTTCGCTCAGCGCTGTACATTACAAAGGGAGACAGAACATGTGACAGAACAGTAACAATACAATGCAAAACATGGGGGGATTGAGGGCCCTGCGAGGATCATCTCTCTACTAATTTAAAGAGAATCCGTCTCACCTGAGTTTATACATATGCAATTAAACCGTTGGATATTATAAAACTGATTAATAGTTTATTTACTTCTACATTATTTATTCTACATTGTATTATTTTGATATAATCCTTGTCTGGCTGAGATGGGGCCCTGATAAAGTCTGCTGTGTGGACTGCCCTTAATGTTCTGACACTGTGTTCCTTGCCTCCTTCCCTTTACAAGGGAAGTGCATGGATTAGTGTAATAAAACTATTTTAATGCATATATAAAATAAATTGCCCACACATGCTCCAAGGGACAGTGCACCTGTAGCAATCATCAACTGAAGGCCAAGGTAGCAGTTGCTATTCCACTTATACTGTATGTACTGCTGAGCACTTCTGAGCTGGTAAGCCTGGAAAAGGAGCTACACATGCCCTCAGCAACTATTGTTAGCTACACAAAGTCTCAAAGGACTGAGAGTGGCTAGTGCTAGTTATTGAGCACTTCCATTTGTATTTCTGCTTTAAAATAAAATGTTTTATTGTGCTAGTCCATGTACTTCCCTGATCCTTGTTTTGTTTTCAAATTGTCTGCATCGCCATGGTATTAAATATGGGGTGGCTGCAGAAGGCTAACCTCTGAGAGGATGATATTGTACCCATTGTAGATAATAGAAACACCCAAGCATGAACAGTGTGAAAATGTTTTTTTATTGTTCTAAAAATCCACATCTGCACCGTAGATTCTTCACCTGTATAAGATGTGCATTGATCATGTAGTTTCATAGTGTCATTTGTTGCTCTCTATGTACAACCTATAGTAGAGTAAGGCATATAGTCATCTTTTTTTTTCATTCAACCAGTGGGTTGAACAAAAAAATTGATCTGTTCCTACCATCCATTCGATGGGAAAAGGGGAATCCTCCCACTGTGCCACTGTGAGCTTTCCCCACTGTCAGAATACAATGATCAGTGCTACCGGATATAGCTGGCACAACTGATCGATTGGGAAAAATCTGATAGGCTGGTTGCACAGAAGTCGGTAGATCAACTTCTGTACAACCAGAGTGCCCCTACATGGATATAAATTCTGTTGGTCCCTGTTGAACCAGCCCAATTTCAATCCATGTCTTCACATTCATGTGCCAGAAGCAGCATGTTTGGGTTAAAACATGAGTTTTTTGTCACTGCACAGGTTAATTCATGACCTCCATCTTGCAACACAGAGGAGATGGTGAGGCATGCAAAGGATGCTGTGTGACTCGGAACCAGAAGTTGTCCTGTCCGCTCCATGCAAAGGGATCAGCTTACTGCAGCAACACATGGACAGTCATAGATGAATCTATCAGCCATGACACTACAAACTTCAGCCACATGTGAGCTCATCATTACAAAGTAAAGCAAACCAACACAGGGAATTTAACTACATTAATACCTAGTTAAGACATCAAAATCATGAACGTGTACAATGCTTTTAATACTCATGAACCTTCCTCTGAGTCTGAAGCTTTCATGTATTTGACTGTATGTAGGTCTGTCAGGGCAGCTCATCAGGGCAGACCCTTCACTCTTGAGACCATTCAGATACATTTCAGTGCATATCTCTCTGACCTTTCTCTGTATGCAAGCATTATTTACTAGAAAACCATAGCATACATTTCTCCTTCAATAAAAAAAAGAAAGGTTAACGTATTTATTTTGCTAAACAAATAAAGAAGAACCCAATCACCTATCCTGTCTGGGCTGCTAGGCTGAACAGCAGGAACACCCTATCTGTACAGAAACCCCGCTGGTGGATTTTTCTAGTTCAGTAAGACAAGCACACTTCAAATCACCTGTATTCACAGATGAAGTTTCCTGCGGTTTTAAGCATTTTATTAACTTTCAGCTGCTCTCCTTGCTCTGGTCATTGGGACGTGCTCACAGCTGAGTCTGGACTTTGTTCTTCTGTTTTTTTCTATAGGCTGTAAGGAAAGATGGCAGAACAAAATTCTGTTCCAGACAAGTAACTTATCCAATATCTAATTTTGTTAAACATATTTGTAAAAAAGTTACTTATTTCCAAACAGAAATACTTCAACACGATTACTTATTTTTAAACAGAAGGGCTCTAACATGATCCTCCCCTGTAATAAAGTGTATTGCTCCCAAGTCTCTCTCAGTAAAAGTCTCATGGTTCAGAGTATTAAAAATAGTAAGATTGTCATTTCCTCATAGTCACCAATCTGTTTCACACTTTTCCTTTTCATTTTTATTAATGGCTGTGGAGAATAAAAAGTGTTCTCAGCCCTAATACCGATATATCAAGCATACTAAACTGATTGATCTTAGATACATTCAATGTCAAATATGGGAAGTTGACTGCCAACTATTTTGTACTGGTTGAAAAAGATAAAATTGGAGGCCGTTTTAAGACTTATGGTGGTAAAGAGTTTTAAGATTACAATAAAAAACACTTCACTGATATTAAGGTAAGGTAAAGCAGAAGAGCCACCTTCAGGCCACAGAAGGATTGTATATCCTGCTGTTATATTGCTCAAAAGTACTACATTCAGATGTAGTTTTTGCTGGAATATTGGTATTTGCTGGGTTATAATCATTTGTGAATAATGTGTTTTTATTTTCAAAATATTTATATTTACCAACTGTATTCTGGCTCCTATAGGCGTCTTGAAAAGCAGGGTTGGGGGATAATGAGTATTGTTTACCCCCACCGAATAAAGTGCTCGTCCAAATGATATTGGCAAACAGCTGTCCCTTTCCAGGAGTGATGATACAGACTTTATTAAAGAGCGCAGTTCACTTACAGTATTGAGGTTCCTTTCCCAAACTTATCTGATAAAAGTATGTGCAAATAGAACCTATATAGAAAAAAGTGAGGTTTTATGCTTTTTTTTCCAATAAGTTTTTATTATAAAACTCGAGTGGTACAAATTATCAGTAAGGCTCTAATTGAGAAAAGCCATTGGTACAGGATTAACAAATGAATATACATTAAAGGTACATTATAAACAGACCGCATGGTCAGCCGGTAGGCTAGTGAAGTTTTATATTTAACCCCGTCTTCTGCCTGAAGTGAGCAGACAAGAGTAGTGTCACAAGTCACTTCCGCCAAAATGCTGTAGAAAACAGAGCAGCCCAATCTCATTAGAAAATGGCCTTGCTATGGAATTTAGTATTCCCCTTTTCCAAGTTTTTTTTGGAATGATGGTAACATCACACCCAGTGATGTGGAAGACAGGGGTAAGTTAAGTAAAAATGTGTTTTTCCTTACATAGTTAGTCTGGCTGCATAAAGACAAAAGTCCATCCAGTACAACCATAAAAAAAAAAAAAAATTATAATCCTACACCTACATCCAGAGGAAGGCAAAAACCCCCCAGCAAAGCATGATGCATTTTGCAACTGCAGTGGAAAACCATTCCTTCCTGATTCTCGGAGAGGCAATCGGATATTCCCTGGATCAACTTTACCTATAAATATTAGTAACCAGTTATATTCTGTGTATCCAAGAAATAATGCCTTTTTTAAAGCAATCCACTGAGCTGGCCAGAACCAACTCTTGAAGTCTATTCCACAATTTCACAGCTCTTACTGTTAAGAAACCTTTTCGTATTTGGAGATTAAATGTCTTTTCCTCCAGATGTAAAGAGTGCCCCCTTGTCCTCTGTGATGACCTCAGGGTGAATAGCTCTACAACGAGTTCACTATATGAACCACTGATGTATTTATACATGTTGATCATATCCCCCCTTAATCTCCTCTTCTCAAGAGAGAATACATTCAGTTCCTCTAATCTTTCCTCATAGCTGAGCTCCTCCATGCCTCTTATCAGTTTGTTTGCCCTTCTCTGTACTTTCTCCAGTTCCCCAATGTTCTTTCTGTGGATGGGTGCCCAAAACTGAACTGCATATTCCAGATGAGGTATATAGTTACAGGTATCCTTTGTAACCTCTGCACATACTTTGAGCAGAAGATTTTTTCAGTGGCAACAGACAAACATAAGTGGACCTTGTATTGTACAAAGTCTGCTTTAAATACCAACTATGCTCTTTATCGCAGATACTCCTACTCTAAAGACTGTACTGTACTGTTTCATGCTGTAAACATCCCAATATCAATGATCAGTACCTGTGTACTCATCTTTGCAAACTGACCTTTATATATAGAATGCCAAAAATGAATACTATAACGTTTATAAGGAAAACTCAACATTCATTCTATAAAACCTTCTGTAAATTGAAAAAAAAAGTATAGTAATGAAAACACTATGCATTATGTTTCTGTGAATTGACACTAATTTGTTATGACACAGGTTTGCTATATTGTAAGTCATTTGTTCAGTTTTAGATGGAATGTAATCCTACTTTTTACATCATTTTATAACTCCTTAGAACTCCAGTGGTAAAATCTTCCAGCAGCAGTTCATATGTCTTGTTGCATCCTTTATAATTAAATGAAAAATCCAATAGAAAGAGCAAGAAATCATTATAATGGCTTGGCAGCTGGGAACTGAGGTGCTGAATGCTCACCACTAGAGTCTCGAGACACAGAAGAATCACATAAGTGAACAACTCGCCAGCAACTGCCCAAAACTAAATTGAAAGTCTGATTGAAAAGCAGAAAATTGATTGCTTTCCAATAAGTTTATGGCAGATTAAGAATCCAATGATTTCACTACAACCAATGGACATCTTATGCCTGACAATATGGACACCTTGGGGTTGATTTACTAAAGGCAAATAGGCTGTTCACTTTGCAAGGGAATTCCCCCCAGAGTTTACTGAATGTGGAGAAACTTCACTTTTCAAAGCATTATCTAGTAATGTGCAAAAAAAAAAAAAAAAACTTTTTTTGTTTGTACATGATTGAAGTCAGCAATGCTTCATCTCTAGGGAAATTACTTTGCAAAGTGCAACTTCCCTTGTAAAGGGAAAAGTTTATTTGCCTTTAGTAAGTCAAACCCCCTATGGCTATACACCAAACCACGTGCAATTTAAGGGTCAATTTATGCTGAAGAGTAGATACTGCCATCTACTAGACTCTGCACTAGAGTTGTCACCTCATCCCTTTAAAAACATATTAATTACACAGGTTGAGGCTAATTGCATGCAGATAAAGCACTAGGTGAATTTAATTACCACCTTAGTCACAGGACTTGTGTATGTCACAACTTAGCCTGCAGTTTTGTTTGTGTTCTTACCTTCTTGCTGCAGTTCTGTTCCTGATACCTTCTCATGTGTTTGTGCTCATCTACAGGCATCGTCTGCTGTTCTCTGGGTTTTATTTCCTTCCCTTCCATCACTTCCTGTCCCGCTTCCTTGTCTGCCTGTCTATATAAGATGTGCTCAGACTAGGCCACTTGGCCTGAGCAAATTGTCAGCACCTGTGGCAGTGAACGCTATTGAGCCTCAACTTGGGGTTCCCCAGGGCGCAAAGTCTAAGCCCCAGCCTGCTTCTTTACCAGAGCCCCTGATGGTGGGGATGGACTTGCAGCAAGCTGAGGATGAGGAGACCGTTCACGGGAGCAGACTACAACAGGAGAAGACAAACAGAATCCAATAGGCAAGCCAAGGTCAATCCTGTTGCTTTTAAACTTCACCTCCCTTCACATTTGAGAATCCCTGTTTTCCATGTTTCTCTTCTGAGACCAAATATCAACAGATTTTCCCATCATCATCCTTCCCCAATAGCAAGTACTTTGTACTTCAGATCAGTATGAAGTCAAGCAAATCTTGGATTCTAAATTCATCAGAGGGTAGCTCTTGTATATAATTGACTGGAAGGGATATGGTCCTGAGGAGAGTTGTTGGATTCCTTCCTCTGATGTTTCTGCACCCTGTCTGGTAGAATTTTTTCATCAGAAGTTTCCCTGGTCCTAAAAGAGTGGGGAGACCTCGTAAGGGGGGGTACTGTCACAAGTTAACCTGCAGTTTCACTTGTGTTCTTGCTGCAGTCCTGATCCCTTCTCATGCATGTTTGTCTGTGCTCACCTATGGGCGTCATCTGCTGTTCTCTGGGTTTTATTTCCTTCCCTTCTATCACTTCCTGTCCCGCCTCCTTGTCTACCTGTCTATATAAGATGTACTCAGACTAGGCCACGTTGCCTGAGCAATGTCTTAGTTGTTGGAGCTTCTGTTGGCTGTAGCCGATAGGCGCTGCTGATCCCAGCTTTGGTCTCCGACCTTGCTTGTTTGCTGCCTGTCCTGACCTCAACTTGCCTATTGGACTCTGTCTTCTCCTGTTATACTCTACTTCTGCGAGTGGTCTCCTCCATCTCAGCTGGGTGTACCTGGGGGCTACGACCTGGTTCCAGCTTGCTGCAAGTCCATCCTCACCATCAGGGGCTCTGGTGAACAAGCAGGCTTGGGCTTAGACTCCGTGTCCTGGGGAACCCCAAGTTGTGGATCAATAGAGCTCACTACCACAGGTGCTAACAGTGTAATTAATGTGTTTTGTTTTAAAGGGATGAGGTGGCAATCCTACTCTGCACTGTTATAAAACAAATAAAAATTAAAGCATCCATGGCTGTTGCCACTATTACAATTGCTACTTTACACCATTGCTGCAAATCTAAAAGTGACTATAGTGTAGATTCCTTAAAATGGTTATAAGCTCAGACTAGGCATATGAATGAAGCATAGCTCTCTATAGAGTGTACTTGTCTCTGTCCAGAGCACTAAACATCATTTCTGTCTGCTGCCCATTTCCTCTGATATAACTTCTGTCAAGATTTACTGACTAAGAGGTAAAAAAGTGACAGGGGAGGGAGCTCCAGCACACTGCCTGTGATTAGCAGCCTCAGCTCTATTCAAGTGTCCTTTGTGAAGGGGGTGTTTCCCTGCCCTTCAATAATTTCTCACTGTGCTCTGCAGACTGTCATCTCCCCTCCCCTTGCTTTCTGAAAGCTCAGACAAGCTGTGTAAATTCTGCACTTTGTACAGCTATAGAGAAGGCTGCAGATAAACAGGTTCAGCTTATATAGGAGGATATGTTTAATTTCTGTGTATCACCTGAGGTCATTCCTTTCACTGGTAGGGTTGCCACCTCATCCCTTTAAAACCAAATACAAATTAATTACAGAGGTTCTGTGGCTGATTAAGGTGGTAAAATCACTTACCCTAGGTTCATACCTAAGCGTTTAACACAGCGTTTTGCAAAAATGCACTACAGGCCATTTAACATGATTTCCTATGAGACACGTTCACATCTCCGCATTTTTATCCGGTACATTTTTTGGAAAGGGTCAGGGACTTTTTTAAGTGCAAAAAGGTGCGTTTTTGGTTCTAAAGACTTCAATGGAAACGCTGCAGAAAAGTACGTAGTGCATTTTTGCTTTGTTTTTGCTATGTTTTTCATGCATTTTGTGTTTTAAATCTGTCTAGAAAGAAGAAAAAAAAATGCATTAAAAAATGTAAAATGCACCGCAAAACGCAATTCAGAAACGAATCAAACACAAACTGCATAGGTGTAAACCTAGTCTTATCTGAATTAAATTAGCCTCAGAACCTGTGTCATTAATGTGTGTTTGGTTTTTAAGGGGTGAGGTGGCAACCCTATTCACTGGGTATATGTAAGGGTTTACAAACACTTTAACACAGAGAAGATAATTTGTAAATTGCCTGGATTTTGCCTGTATTTTTCATTGCATAAAATTTGGGCTGATGTCGAGCTCAGGGTGTCCTATGAAGTATTCCACGCATAATACTGCAAAGAATACTCTGGGACAAGTGTAGAGCACAGTCATGTGTCCATGTGACCAAGCTCTTCTTTTCCCACTTTTTTTTCATGAATGTTTCATTAATGTTGGAAACAGAACAAATAACTAAATTATAAAGCATTTTCTTTATTTTTAGCCCACACCCCTACCTTGTAAATCAGCTCCTAAGTACTATATCTAGCATTCAGATTTAAACCTAAACACCGGGCTCAATAACTTCCATATAAAAAATTTTTTTCAATCGCCACAAAGTTTGTAAATCCACTTTGCATGTACAAAATTCCTTTGCACGGCCAGATATTACCTTATAAAAGTAGTCATGATATCATCACTGTGACGCACATATCCTGTGCAGATAACAGAGCTGTGGGTGGGACCTAGCAGGTGTCCCATTAAGGTTGCCTGTTGAACCTACAGGAGGTTTAGATAAGAGACCAGTTACCCTGCACAAGGAAGAGACTGCAACAATGATCAAACATTGAGGGCCAGTTCACACTACATGCGTTTCAGTTGCTTTTTTTTTGCATCCAAAATGCACAGAAAGTAGGTTATATGGTTGTCAATGTCATAGTTCACATCAGTGCTTGCAGTTACAGTTGAAGAAAAAAAAAGTAGAACATGTTGCATTTTGTTCTGCACAGAACCGCACTGGAACACAGTAAAATGCATCAAAATGCACTGGAACACACCAAAAATGCACTGGAATGCACATATCCCTATTTAAATTACAGAGAAAGCGAGGGGGGAAAAATGAACTGTAATGCATCAAAAACGCACTGCAAGATGCCACAAAAGCGTCAAAAACACACATGCAAAAATGCATCTGGACTGCCTTTTTATAGTGTAAACCGGCCCTAAAGGAGACTCCTCCTGAACAGGCAAAGTGCAAGGGTTGTATTGAAGATTTCTGCACAGATCTGGAAATAATTCACAAAAACAATAGGATTCAAGTAAAAGTACACATAGGGATTGATTTAATGAAAACTGCAGAGTGCAGGCATTTGGGAAGCATTTTTAACGCTCCTCAAATGCTCCCCAAACGCCCTATGCGTGGTTTTGAGCCGTTTGATAGGTGTTTGCCAAGCGTTAAAACTGCACCACAAATGCCTGTAATTAAGTTAAATGGTATTAATGCTCCGCAAACACCTCGCAAACGCCCCACAAATGCCTGCCAGCCATTTGAGGAGCGGCACCATAGACTGGGGAGGCTTCCACTCCTCCTGACTCAACATGAGGCGTCAGTTTTGCCGTGATGCAACGTGACACGATGCTAATGCTCCAGTGTGAACAGCACTGTGTGCTGCCACATGCAGAATTTTTCATTAAAAACGCTTCCCAAACGCCTGTCTGATGCCTGCTGACAAAGCTAGTGTGAACATAGCTTTACAGGGATGGCCAGTTTATGAAGTTGAGATCTGAAGATCTCACTGCCCATCTCTTTAAAATATCTCCATCCCAGATTCTCTAGCACAGAGCTGGAGAATCTTGGTGAGAAGCTGCTATGATGTGAGGAAGAAGGCTTCTTTCTTTCTAATATCAGCACCAGTGTGGTTAAACATTGATATCAATTATAGCTATATATATTTATGTATATTTGTGTTTTATAGTGTACAGTATTTATATACATACATACACAGTACAGTTATAGTGTATTGTCGTTTAGAACACATTCACACCTAAGCAATGCAGAATTGCACAATTCTCGCTGCAATTCAAACTTGTGCTAATATTGTGCTAAAATACACAGTGAGCTCATGGGTGCCATTTATTGTTAATGGCACCCCGATTGCGGTTAGCAGACATGCATTTTGCCACACATTTTGTCATTTGACAAATACGCCATCAATGCATCAAAATGCGTATTGAAAAAACACACAACACTCCATGCCCAAAAAAGGTTCACTTTAATGCCCATTTTGGTGCAGTTTTTAACAAACATTTTGCTGCTTTTTTCAACACATATTTTTTTTTAAAATGTGAGTTGAAATTTTTATGTGCATTTTGGTGCTTTTTTAACATGTATTTTGGCTAATTTTTTTACCTGCGTTTTTGTGTGTGTTCTGGAAATGCATGTAAAATGCATGTCATGTATGCGGTGCCATTATTTGTTAATGGCACCCAAACGTGGCTAGCAGATGTGCAGTTCGATAAAATATGCATAAAACAACAAATCAAATTGCACTTTAAAAAAGTGCCAAAATACATGCTAAGAAAAGTGCCAAAATGTGCATTATAAACCACATCAAAATGCATGTTAAAATAACCTGTACCAAAATGTGCATTAAATCACCTAAATGTGTGTTTAGAAAAGAACCAAAATGCACATTAAAAAACCCATGTCAAAATGCGTGTTAAAAAAATACAGCATGCTAAAAAGTGGCAAAATGCACGTAAATAATGCCAAAATGAGCAATAAAAAGGAGTCAAAATACACATTTAAAGAATGTGCCAAAATGTGCATTAAAAAGTACCAGTGCTCACTGCTTATTATTTTCATGTCATTGCATGGTCTTTTAACTTTGATTTCACTGTTTAAACTTAGGTGATCTGCAATCACACAATTATCTCATCAGATCACAGGCAGCCCTCCCCTTTCTACACAGATCTCAGCTGTTCTCAGAGGAAAAACTTCTCCTCTCTTCTCCTGAGAACAAATGTTCTCCACTTCATAGACAGGGGGACATAGCAGAAATACTTATATATATAATATATCATTTCCGGTAGGGGGCATCCATGAGCCCTACCCATGCCGCTATTCGTCAATCACTGTGTCCTGGCCAGTGACACCCGATGATCATCGAGTATTATTGACGGGTGGAGAGAACTGTATCTAAACAATACAGTTCTCTCCCCTGTCAGCTCCTGCACACTGCTTTGTATGGCTCTGCATAGCAGAGCCATACAAAGCAGTGTGTTTACAGTTGAAAGCACAGACACAGTTAACCCTTTGATCGCCCCACATGTTAACCCCTTCCTGCTCAGTGCCATTAGTACAGTGTCAGTGCTTTGTTTAGCACTGATCACTGTATTGGTGTCACTGGGGATGTCAGTGACACTAAGTCAGTTCCCCCCAGTGTCAAAATGCTTGCCACAGTCCTGCTATAAGTCGCTGATCGCCGTCATTACTAGTAAAAACTAGTATCTATACTGCCGTTTATAAACGCTATAATTTTCACGTAAACCAATTAATTTACACGTATTGGGATTTTTTTTTGCAAAGACATGTATATGTCTTCCAAGCAGAATATATTTTGGCCTAAATTTATACGAAATTTGATTTTTTTAAATTATTTTACTGGACATGTTTAATAGCAAATAGTCAAAAATATTGTTTTTTTTCTCAATATTGTTGGTCTTTTTTTTTTTTTAGCAAAAAAAATTAAAAAATGCATAGGCGATCAAATACCACCAAAAGAAAGCTCTATTCATTGGAAAAAAATAACGTAAATTTCATTTGGGTACAGTGTTGCATGACCACACAATTGTCAGTTAATGTAACGCAGCACCGTAACGCAAAAAATGGCCTGGTCAGGAAGGGGGGTAAATTCTCGGGACAGCAAGTGGTTAATAAATACACCCTAGTGGCCAAAGGTCAATTCTAACAGTTCTTATTGCTGTTCCCTATACAATGTGCAAGTGCATTTATCCCAATGTTATTTGTGCTGCAACAACGATCATCACAGATATAAACAAGTTTACAATGGCATCTCTTTTAAAGAGGATAGTAACTTTGAACAAAATGAGGAATGCTGATGAAATCAAACTGGAAATGTTTATACTGTATCTGCAATTGTGATTGCAAAAAAATTACATGAACATAAATTCTGTAGCAGTTACATTTTGATGAACTAGTCTTCCAGAAAATAAATTCTGATGGAGTAATACTACCAGAGCCGCATGAAAATTTGTTGATGCTGCATTATGCTGTAATGC
Source organism: Staurois parvus (assembly GCF_062004578.1). NCBI lineage: Eukaryota > Metazoa > Chordata > Amphibia > Anura > Ranidae > Staurois > Staurois parvus. The sequence goes on along the minus strand of NW_028318022.1, from coordinate 2,502,756 downwards.
TCAGAAATAAAAAGGGAAGAGTATACCACATTAAAATGTTAAGAATGTTTGGTTGTGATGTGAATTGGAAAGCATTTTAGCATAATAACTAGAATCTGCTTATCAGCCATCCACATTGCTTTCTGAGCTTCTGTTGGATTTGAATGCAGTGATGTTGACACTTGTAATGCAGTGGAAGTTGCTGTCTTAACATACTCTGTTGCTCATGCCAGTGAAAAGATTTGGATGAAAGGACATGGACCTTCTTTGGGGATTCATATGTCAAGATTAGGCGTTAAAGGACGTCATTTAGAGAGTATACAATAACTGACTAGTACTTTAGCAAAAGGTCACTAGCAAACAACAGATTTGTCTAGATATGTAACAGACATAAAAGATCACAGAGAGAATATTAGGCAGTATTAGTCTCTATAGCAGAACTGTATTGCCTACTGAAGTAATACATTTTGTATACTCCAACCAAAAAATGTTTTGCTGTGAATGTGACTGTTCAGTTATATAATGTAATGATAATGTTTTCAAATTGCAAGAAAGAAGAGTTGTAACCACAGTTAGTTTTATAATAGTACAAAATTAATAATACTAGTATAATATATTATAATAATAACTATGCATGTTATTCTTTTGTACAAAACAATGTAAACAAAATAGCATATAAAGATCAGCTAATTTTCTTTATGTACCAATAAATGTAAATCTGAATCTCAAACACCATTTAAATGTACTTTCCTTCATGGGGTCTTTTTATAGAATGAATTTGTAAGGTGACCTACAATACTTAGATTTTGCGGTACGGTGACATACTTGTACTTCCATTATGGTTTAAAGACTCAGATGAACTGCATTTCAGTCAGATTTGTGAAGGCCATCTCCAGCATGAGGCCAACTGCTCTTTCTTATTATATATATATATATATATATATATATATATACTGTATATATAAAAAATTAAGGGAACACTTTGAAAACACATCAGATCTCAATGGGGAAAAATATCATGCTGGATACTAGAGATGAGCGAATCGAAGTATCCGAAGTGGAATTCGAGTCGAATATCGGAAAAATTTCGATTCGTGCCGAATCCGAAAAACAGCCTAATTCGGACGCGCGAATCGAAATTTTTCCGAAAATGGCGGCTGACATGTGCGGCGACGGAGCGGGGATGTCGGGGAAGGCGCGCAGACAAGGCGCGCTGCCCCATAATGCATTCCTCAACGACATGTGATCGCATCAGCCAATCAGCAGCCAGCCAGCCAGCACTGTGTAATGGTCGAGGTATATATAGCGGCCATTTTGGAAATCTTCATTTGCCTGCAGTCATTGAACAGAGGCAGACCGCTCTGTACTAGGGACAGGGACAGAGTTAGGGCCACAGAAACGAGAATTGGGGACAGAGAGAAGTTACTTAGGGACAGAGAACCATTACTCAGGGACACAGACTTGTTAATGAGGGCCACAGAATCGTTATTTAGGGACAAAGAAACGCTAGTTAGGGCCACAGAATTCATACTCAGGGACAGACAGAATTGTTACTCAGTGCCAGAGAATTGTTACTTAGGGCCACAGAAACGTTATTAGGGCCACAGAATTTTTACTCAGGGACAGACAGAATTGTTACTGAGTGCCAGAGAATTGTTACTCAGGGACAGACAGAATTGTTACTGAGTGCCAGAGAATTCTTACTCAGGGCCACAGAATTCATTCTCAGGGACAGACAGAATTGTTACTCAGGGACAGACAGAATTGTTACTGAGTGCCAGAGAATTGTTACTCAGGGACAGACAGAATTGTTACTGAGTGCCAGAGAATTGTTACTCAGGGACAGACAGAATTGTTACTGAGTGCCAGAGAATTGTTACTCAGGGACAGACAGAATTGTTACTGAGTGCCAGAGAATTGTTACTCGCACAGACACAAAATTGTTACTTGCACAGACACAGAATTGTTACTCGCACAGACACAGAATTGTTACTCAGGGCCACAGAATTCATACTCAGGGACAGACAGAATTGTTACTGAGTGCCAGAGAATTGTTACTCAGGGACAGACAGAATTGTTACTGAGTGCCAGAGAATTGTTACTCAGGGACAGACAGAATTGTTACTGAGTGCCAGAGAATTGTTACTCAGGGACAGACAGAATTGTTACTGAGTGCCAGAGAATTGTTACTCGCACAGACACAAAATTGTTACTTGCACAGACACAGAATTGTTACTCGCACAGACACAGAATTGTTACTGAGTGCCAGAGAATTGTTACTCAGGGACAGACAGAATTGTTACTGAGTGCCAGAGAATTGTTACTCAGGGACAGACAGAATTGTTACTGAGTGCCAGAGAATTGTTACTCAGGGACAGACAGAATTGTTACTGAGTGCCAGAGAATTCTTACTCAGGGACAGACAGAATTGTTACTGAGTGCCAGAGAATTGTTACTCGCACAGACACAAAATTGTTACTTGCACAGACACAGAATTGTTACTCGCACAGACACAGAATTGTTACTCAGGGCCACAGAATTCATACTCAGGGACAGACAGAATTGTTACTGAGTGCCAGAGAATTGTTACTCAGGGACAGACAGAATTGTTACTGAGTGCCAGAGAATTGTTACTCGCACAGACACAAAATTGTTACTTGCACAGACACAGAATTGTTACTCGCACAGACACAGAATTGTTACTCAGGGCCACAGAATTCATACTCAGGGACAGACAGAATTGTTACTGAGTGCCAGAGAATTGTTACTCAGGGACAGACAGAATTGTTACTGAGTGCCAGAGAATTGTTACTCAGGGACAGACAGAATTGTTACTGAGTGCCAGAGAATTGTTACTCGCACAGACACAAAATTGTTACTTGCACAGACACAGAATTGTTACTCGCACAGACACAGAATTGTTACTGAGTGCCAGAGAATTGTTACTCAGGGACAGACAGAATTGTTACTGAGTGCCAGAGAATTGTTACTCAGGGACAGACAGAATTGTTACTGAGTGCCAGAGAATTGTTACTCAGGGACAGACAGAATTGTTACTGAGTGCCAGAGAATTGTTACTCAGGGACAGACAGAATTGTTACTGAGTGCCAGAGAATTGTTACTCGCACAGACACAAAATTGTTACTTGCACAGACACAGAATTGTTACTCGCACAGACACAGAATTGTTACTCAGGGCCACAGAATTCATACTCAGGGACAGACAGAATTGTTACTGAGTGCCAGAGAATTGTTACTCAGGGACAGACAGAATTGTTACTGAGTGCCAGAGAATTGTTACTCGCACAGACACAAAATTGTTACTTGCACAGACACAGAATTGTTACTCGCACAGACACAGAATTGTTACTCAGGGCCACAGAATTCATACTCAGGGACAGACAGAATTGTTACTGAGTGCCAGAGAATTGTTACTCAGGGACAGACAGAATTGTTACTGAGTGCCAGAGAATTGTTACTCAGGGACAGACAGAATTGTTACTGAGTGCCAGAGAATTGTTACTCGCACAGACACAAAATTGTTACTTGCACAGACACAGAATTGTTACTCGCACAGACACAGAATTGTTACTCAGGGCCACAGAATTCATACTCAGGGACAGACAGAATTGTTACTGAGTGCCAGAGAATTGTTACTCAGGGACAGACAGAATTGTTACTGAGTGCCAGAGAATTGTTACTCGCACAGACACAAAATTGTTACTTGCACAGACACAGAATTGTTACTCGCACAGACACAGAATTGTTACTCAGGGCCACAGAATTCATACTCAGGGACAGACAGAATTGTTACTGAGTGCCAGAGAATTGTTACTCAGGGACAGACAGAATTGTTACTGAGTGCCAGAGAATTGTTACTCAGGGACACCTAATCGTTGAATTAAATAGTATGTCAGACAACATGCAGAGGAGTGGCAGAGGAGGCAATGTTTTAGGAGCGAGCAGACGTGGCAGCAGAGGAAGGGGTCGAGGCAGCAGTATTCGCAGCCAGAGGCCAGTGCTCCCGGTGTCATCCAGCGGTCGTGTCTCCACCGACAACCCTGCCGTCATTGATTGGTTGGCTCGGTCGTCTTCCTCTTCCCAGGTCACCTCTGACACCTACAGCCAACGGTCGGTGGGTACGTCAGACACAACCGTTAGTTGGCATGGCCCGGGACCAAGCCCACTGAAATCACGTGTCCTCTACCTGCCCCTGTCCTTTGCTGTTCCCTCACCAAGCGAAGTATCGCATGCTGTGGGCTCAGCCCCACTGTACAGTGAGGAAGAGCTAACAGAGGGCGGTCAGGAACGGGGGGAGACATCGGCCTTTTCAGCAGCCAAGCGAACAAGTACTGGCGAGGAGAGTGGCTCGGTAGCCGGTCTAGAGACAGGTCTGTCTCCTGACCCAGACGCAGCCGAGGGGGCTAGTAGTGAGGCGGAGACCCTACTTGATGATGAGGAGGTTGATCGCACTTGGCAGCCTCGTCGTCATCAGGCAATTTCTTCCGCATCATCAGGAGAAGAGGGTGGCAGCTTGGCAGCGAGCAAAACAGTCGGTGGGTTGCCCAGGAGACAGCAGCAGGGTCGCATCAGTGTCAGTGGAGCCAAACGTCCACGGAGTAGAGCACCAGCTCCACTGCAGCCTACCACCACGGCCAGTAGTGGTGCCGGTGCGCACGGAGGAAGTAGCAGTCAGCCAGTGAAGAGTAGCGGGGGCAAAGTTTCCTACTCGGTGGTGTGGCAATTTTTCCTCAAGCCGCCCGAGGAAGTAAACGTAGCCGTATGTCGACTATGTGGCCAGAAATGCAAGCGTGGCCAGGGGGCCCATGTTGGGACTACAGCGTTGCGTCAGCATATGCAGCGTCACCATTCGGTGGCCTGGGAAAACCGTGATAAACATACGGCGGTTCTGCCTGCCCCAGCCCCCGCTCCATCACCCGCTCCGTTACTTGCTCCGTCACCCGACGTCGTCAATCGCCCTCTATCAGCCAGTCAAGGCTCCAACACCTCTGCTGAGGGGAGTTGTCGCTCGTTGGCATCTTCCGCTCGTTCAGATGCTCCTTCTCCTGCTACTCCTCTTCTCGGATTCCGTCAACAGTCTTTCTTGGAATCCGTATCCAAGAGACAACAGTTTGCGAGCACGCACCCGACGGTGCAAAAGCTGAATGTCCTCCTGTCCAAGTTGCTGGTGCTGCAGTCCCTCCCTTTCCAACTGGTGGACTCAGCACCTTTCCGAGAAATGATGGCTTGTGCCGCGCCGCGGTGGAGAGTGCCAAGCCGTCATTTCTTTGCCCAAAAGGCAGTGCCAGCCCTGCATTCACATGTAGAAGAGATGGTGGGCCAGTCTTTGAGCATGTCGGTCTCTGCCAAAGTGCACGGCAGCGCCGACGTGTGGAGCTGTAACTACGGTCAGGGACAGTACATGTCATTTACGGCCCACTGGGTGAACGTGGTGCCGGCACAGCCGCACCAGCAACTTGGACAGGTCACGACGCTTTTGCCTCCACGTTTGCACGTCCTTGGTCCAGCAAGCATGTCCGCCTCTACCACCTCTTTTTCCGCCGTGTCCTCAGCCGCCACCCCCGTGCCAAGTCCCATTACCCGACCGGCATATCACATGTGCAGGGCGCAACGGTGTCACGCTGTGCTGCACCTGGTATGCCTTGGCGAACGTAGTCACACAGGGGAGGAACTGCTGAGTGTAATGAACAGAGAAATCGACAGATGGCTGTCTCCGCGCAAACTAAAAATCGGAACCATGTTGACTGACAACGGAAAGAACATGGTGTCTGCTCTGCGTCAAGGAAGGTTGTGCCATGCGCCATGCATGGCTCACGTGTTCAATCTGGTTGTCAAGCGGTTCCTAAAATCCACCATCCCACTGCAAGACATCCTTAAAATGTCACGTAAACTGTGCATGCATTTCAGCCATTCCTACACCGCAAAGAACACCCTCATTGAGCTGCAGCGGCAGAACGGAATTCCACAGCATCGCCTGATCTGCGACGTTGCAACAAGGTGGAATTCAACACTACACATGTTAGACCGCCTTTACGAGCAGCGAAAGGCCATCACCGATTTCCTGATGTTACAAGCGGATAAAGGTACTCCCCTGTGTAACTTAGATGTCAGCCATTGGCAGCTCATGCGTGACACCTGCCGCTTGCTCAGGCCCTTTGAGGAGGCCACGCTATTCGTGAGTCGGCAGGACTATGGGATGAACGACGTCATTCCTCTGTTGCACGTCCTGGAACAAATGCTGTTAACAATGGCTGGTCAGGGTGCGGTAGACGTGGCGCACAGATCTCAACGCCACATGACCCCTGTGGGGGCAGGACAGGAAGAAGAGGAGGAGGTAGAGGAGGACATTTGTGCTCAGGAATTATTGAGTGAAATGGGTGGTTTTTCCACTCAGCGGACAGGAGTGGAGGAGCAGGAGCATCTGGTAGAGGAGGAGGAGGAGGAGACAGAGGACCCAGACGCACCGTGGCAGTATGCTGTGGAGATGGAGGCAGGGAGTCCCTCGCATTCCTTGGCACAAATGGCCCATAGCATGCTCGGTTGCTTGCGTAGCGACAGCCGAATAATAACCATCAGACAGAGGGATGACTTTTGGCTGTCCACCTTGTTGGACCCTCGCTACCGGTCCAAAATGGTGGCCTTTTTCACACCTGCTGAGAGGGAGGCCAAAATTACGTACTATAAAAACCACCTATGTAGTCAGTTGGTCTCTGCCTTTGTGCGCCAACGTCCATCCTCAGACACTGTGGGCCCTGTGCGCTCGCGTTCCGCTGGCATGGCAGCAGGGGAGGGGTGGGGTGGTAGGAGCAGTGGCAGCTCCACCAGCAGTGGCTGCCTCAGTCTGCAGTCGATGATGAGTAGCTTTCTTCACCAGCGCAGTGAGGAAACTACTAACCAGCCGCAGCAGCAGCAGCAGCATCAGGTGGACCTGGAGCAGGAGCTCAAACAACAGGCTTGGGCCTACTTGGACAGCACCCTGCCAACCGAGGTAGACAATCCCCTTGACTACTGGGCAACGAAACTTGACCTTTGGCCCCAACTAGCTGAATTTGCCCTTGAAAGGCTGTCATGCCCGGCCAGTAGCGTGGCATCGGAGCGCGTGTTTAGTGCGGCAGGAGGTATTGTAACTCCGCGGAGGACACGACTGTCCACCCAAAGTGTGGAGAGACTCACGTTTGTGAAAATGAATCAGGCGTGGATTAGTCTGGATTTCAAACCACCAGTTCCTGACACAACTGACTAAATCCGCCATGAATCATGCCTCAAACATGTGCCACTTTGAGGTCTCCTCACACACTGCTGGTGTGTTGAATTTTTTGACATAGGGTGCTGGCAGATTATGGGCCTCCTATAGCTGCTGCCAGGCCCCTAATCTGCCATAGGCCCCTATATACCGCTTCCTCATGCTGCTGCCAGGTCCAGAGTCTCTCATGGGTCCCTGTACGGCCTCCCATTGCTGCTGTCTCCATCGCCACACTCTGCTGCCATGTGCCACTTTCAGGTCTCTTCACACTGCTGGTGTGTTAAATTTTTTGACATAGGGTGCAGGCAGATTACGGGCCTCACATAGCTGCTGCCAGGCCCCTAATCTGCCATGGGCCCCTATATACCGCCTCCTCATGCTGCTGCCAAGTCTAGAGTCTCTCATGGGTCCCTGTACGGCCTCCCATTGCTGCTGTCTCCATCGCCACACTCTGCTGCCATGTGCCACTTTCAGGTCTCTTCACACTGCTGGTGTGTTTAATTTTTTGACATAGGGTGCAGGCAGATTACGGGCCTCACATAGCTGCTGCCAGGCCCCTAATCTGCCATGGGCCCCTATATACCGCCTCCTCATGCTGCTGCCAAGTCCAGAGTCTCTCATGGGTCCCTGTACGGCCTCCCATTGCTGCTGTCTCCATCGCCACACTCTGCTGCCATGTGCCACTTTCAGGTCTCTTCACACTGCTGGTGTGTTTAATTTTTTGACATAGGGTGCAGGCAGATTACGGGCCTCACATAGCTGCTGCCAGGCCCCTAATCTGCCATGGGCCCCTATATACCGCCTCCTCATGCTGCTGCCAAGTCCAGAGTCTCTCATGGGTCCCTGTACGGCCTCCCATTGCTGCTGTCTCCATCGCCACACTCTGCTGCCATGTGCCACTTTCAGGTCTCTTCACACTGCTGGTGTGTTTAATTTTTTGACATAGGGTGCAGGCAGATTACGGGCCTCACATAGCTGCTGCCAGGCCCCTAATCTGCCATGGGCCCCTATATACCGCCTCCTCATGCTGCTGCCAAGTCTAGAGTCTCTCATGGGTCCCTGTACGGCCTCCCATTGCTGCTGTCTCCATCGCCACACTCTGCTGCCATGTGCCACTTTCAGGTCTCTTCACACTGCTGGTGTGTTTAATTTTTTGACATAGGGTGCAGGCAGATTACGGGCCTCACATAGCTGCTGCCAGGCCCCTAATCTGCCATGGGCCCCTATATACCGCCTCCTCATGCTGCTGCCAAGTCCAGAGTCTCTCATGGGTCCCTGTACGGCCTCCCATTGCTGCTGTCTCCATCGCCACACTCTGCTGCCATGTGCCACTTTCAGGTCTCTTCACACTGCTGGTGTGTTAAATTTTTTGACATAGGGTGCAGGCAGATTACGGGCCTCACATAGCTGCTGCCAGGCCCCTAATCTGCCATGGGCCCCTATATACCGCCTCCTCATGCTGCTGCCAAGTCTAGAGTCTCTCATGGGTCCCTGTACGGCCTCCCATTGCTGCTGTCTCCATCGCCACACTCTGCTGCCATGTGCCACTTTCAGGTCTCTTCACACTGCTGGTGTGTTTAATTTTTTGACATAGGGTGCAGGCAGATTACGGGCCTCACATAGCTGCTGCCAGGCCCCTAATCTGCCATGGGCCCCTATATACCGCCTCCTCATGCTGCTGCCAAGTCTAGAGTCTGTCATGGGTCCCTGTACGGCCTCCCATTGCTGCTGTCTCCATCGCCACACTCTGCTGCCATGTGCCACTTTCAGGTCTCTTCACACTGCTGGTGTGTTAAATTTTTTGACATAGGGTGCAGGCAGATTACGGGCCTCACATAGCTGCTGCCAGGCCCCTAATCTGCCATGGGCCCCTATATACCGCCTCCTCATGCTGCTGCCAAGTCTAGAGTCTCTCATGGGTCCCTGTACGGCCTCCCATTGCTGCTGTCTCCATCGCCACACTCTGCTGCCATGTGCCACTTTCAGGTCTCTTCACACTGCTGGTGTGTTTAATTTTTTGACATAGGGTGCAGGCAGATTACGGGCCTCACATAGCTGCTGCCAGGCCCCTAATCTGCCATGGGCCCCTATATACCGCCTCCTCATGCTGCTGCCAAGTCCAGAGTCTCTCATGGGTCCCTGTACGGCCTCCCATTGCTGCTGTCTCCATCGCCACACTCTGCTGCCATGTGCCACTTTCAGGTCTCTTCACACTGCTGGTGTGTTAAATTTTTTGACATAGGGTGCAGGCAGATTACGGGCCTCACATAGCTGCTGCCAGGCCCCTAATCTGCCATGGGCCCCTATATACCGCCTCCTCATGCTGCTGCCAAGTCCAGAGTCTCTCATGGGTCCCTGTACGGCCTCCCATTGCTGCTGTCTCCATCGCCACACTCTGCTGCCATGTGCCACTTTCAGGTCTCTTCACACTGCTGGTGTGTTAAATTTTTTGACATAGGGTGCAGGCAGATTACGGGCCTCACATAGCTGCTGCCAGGCCCCTAATCTGCCATGGGCCCCTATATACCGCCTCCTCATGCTGCTGCCAAGTCTAGAGTCTCTCATGGGTCCCTGTACGGCCTCCCATTGCTGCTGTCTCCATCGCCACACTCTGCTGCCATGTGCCACTTTCAGGTCTCTTCACACTGCTGGTGTGTTAAATTTTTTGACATAGGGTGCAGGCAGATTACGGGCCTCACATAGCTGCTGCCAGGCCCCTAATCTGCCATGGGCCCCTATATACCGCCTCCTCATGCTGCTGCCAAGTCTAGAGTCTCTCATGGGTCCCTGTACGGCCTCCCATTGCTGCTGTCTCCATCGCCACACTCTGCCATGTGCCACTTTCAGGTCTCTTCACACTGCTGGTGTGTTTAATTTTTTGACATAGGGTGCAGGCAGATTACGGGCCTCACATAGCTGCTGCCAGGCCCCTAATCTGCCATGGGCCCCTATATACCGCCTCCTCATGCTGCTGCCAAGTCTAGAGTCTGTCATGGGTCCCTGTACGGCCTCCCATTGCTGCTGTCTCCATCGCCACACTCTGCCATGTGCCACTTTCAGGTCTCTTCACACTGCTGGTGTGTTTAATTTTTTGACATAGGGTGCAGGCAGATTACGGGCCTCACATAGCTGCTGCCAGGCCCCTAATCTGCCATGGGCCCCTATATACCGCCTCCTCATGCTGCTGCCAAGTCCAGAGTCTCTCATGGGTCCCTGTACGGCCTCCCATTGCTGCTGTCTCCATCGCCACACTCTGCTGCCATGTGCCACTTTCAGGTCTCTTCACACTGCTGGTGTGTTAAATTTTTTGACATAGGGTGCAGGCAGATTACGGGCCTCACATAGCTGCTGCCAGGCCCCTAATCTGCCATGGGCCCCTATATGCCGCCTCCTCATGCTGCTGCCAAGTCTAGAGTCTCTCATGGGTCCCTGTACGGCCTCCCATTGCTGCTGTCTCCATCGCCACACTCTGCTGCCATGTGCCACTTTCAGGTCTCTTCACACTGCTGGTGTGTTTAATTTTTTGACATAGGGTGCAGGCAGATTACGGGCCTCACATAGCTGCTGCCAGGCCCCTAATCTGCCATGGGCCCCTATATACCGCCTCCTCATGCTGCTGCCAAGTCCAGAGTCTCTCATGGGTCCCTGTACGGCCTCCCATTGCTGCTGTCTCCATCGCCACACTCTGCTGCCATGTGCCACTTTCAGGTCTCTTCACACTGCTGGTGTGTTAAATTTTTTGACATAGGGTGCTGGCAGATTACGGGCCTCCCATTGCTGCTGCCAGACATGTAATCTGCCATGGGCCCCCGTACCGACTCCTCATGCTGTGACGTTGCAACAAGGTGTAATTCAACCCTACATATGTTAGACCGCCTTTACGAACAGCTAAAGGCCATCACAGATTTCCTGATGTTAAAAGCGGATAAAGGTACTCCCTGTGTAACTTAGATGTCAGCCATTGTCAGCTCATGTGTGACACCTGCGCTTGCTCAGGCCCTTTGAGGAGGCCACGCTATTCGTGAGTCGGCAGGACTATGGGATGAATGAGGTCAAATCGGCCATGGGCCCCCGTACCGCCTGTTCACGCTGATGCTGGTCCCACAGTGTGACCTGGGTCCCTGTACGGCCTCCCATTGCTTCCACTCTGCCATGTGCCACTTTGAAATCTCCTCACACTCCTGCGGTTGTCCATTTTGTCATAGGTTGCTGGCAGATTACAGGCCTTCCATAGGTGCCACCAAGCCCCATATCGGCCATGGGCCCCCGTACCGCCTGGTCACGCTGCTGCTGGGCCCACAGTGTGACCTGGGTCCCTGTACCGCCTCCCATTGCTCCCACTCTGCCATGTGCCACTTTCAGGTCTCCTCACGCTCCTGCTGGTTTCCATTTTGTCATAGGTTGCTGTATGGCCTCCCATTGCTGCTGCCTCCACCGCCACACTGTGGCTCCAAACACTGGTTTTGGCCCCGTGACTGGCCAAAGGAGTGAAGTGTGCAGTGATTCTAAGATCGACGGCACTCATCTGCATGTCATACTGACAGACAGTATTATTTCTCTTCCCCAGCAGACTCCAAGGGCATTTAAATTAAAGGTACAGTGTTCTGCACTAATATTAAGTCTCTCTGAAGCCTAGAAACACCCTTTTTTAAGTTAAATTCACAGCGAATTTATTCGACTCGAATCGAATATTGTCCACGAATTCGCCGAATCAGTCGAATCGAATTTTTCATTTCTTCGCTCATCTCTACTGGATACCTATACTGATATGGACTAGGTAATGTGTTAGGAACGGAAGGATGCCCCATCATTTGATGGAATTAAAAATGATCAACCTGCAAAGGACTGAATTCAAAGACACCCCGAAAATCAAAGTGAAAAACTTATACAGCATGCTAGTCCATTTTGAAGAAATTTCATTGCAGCAACTCAAAATGGTACTCAGTAGTTTGTAGGCCCCCACGTGCTTGTATGCATACCTGACAATCTCAAGGCATGCTCCTAATGAGATGGCGGATGGTGTCCTGAGGTATTTCCTCCCAGATCTGGACCAGGGCATCACTGAGCTCCTGAACAATCTGAGGTGTAACCTGGCAGTGTCGGATGGACTGAAACATGATAACCCAGAAGTGTTATATTGGATTTAGGTCAGGTGAGCGTGGGGGCCATTCAATGGTATCAATTCCTTCATTTCCCAGGAACTGCCTGCATACTCTCGCCACATGAGGCCAGGCATTCCCAGAAGGAACCTGGGACCCACTGCACCAGCGTTGGGTCTGAGGATGGGTCCAAGGACTTCATCCTAATGATACCTAATGGCAGTCAGGGTGCCATTGTCTAGCCTGTAGAGGTATGTGCGTCCCTCCATGGATATGCCTCCCCAAACCATCACTGACCCACCACCAAAACAGTCATGTTGAACGATCTTACATGCAGCATAACATTCTCCATGGCTTCTCCAGACCCTTTCACGTCTGTCACATGTGCTCAGGGTGAATCTGCTCTCATCTGTGAAAAGCACAGGGTGCAGTGGTGCCGATTCTGGTGTTCAATGGAAAAAGCCAATCGAGTTCTATGGTGCCGGGAAGTGAGCACAGGGCCCACTAGAGGACGTTGTGCCCTCAGGCCACCCCCATGAAGTCTGTTTCTGATTGTTTGGTCAAAGACATTCACACGAGTGGCCATTGGTGGTCATTTTGTAGGGCTCTGGCAGTGCCCATCCTGTTCCTCCTTGCACAAAGGAGCAGATACTGGTCCTTATGATGGGTTAAGGACCTTCTACAGCCCTGTCCAGCTCTCCTAGAGTAACTGCCTGTCTCCTGGAATCTCCTCCATGTTCTTGAGACTGTGCTGGGAGACACAGCAAACCTTCTGGCAATGGCACGTATTGATGTGCCATCCTGGGGGAGGTGGACTGCCTGTACAACCTCTGTAGGCTCCAGGTATCGCCTCATGCAACCAGTACTTACACTGACCCTAGCCAAATGCAAAACTAGTGAAGAACAATCAGAGAAGACGAGTAGGGGAAAAAAAATGTCAGTGGCCTCCACAAGTACAACCAGTCCTGTTTTGGGGGTCGTCTCATTGTTGCCCATCTAGTGCACCTGTTAATTTCATTAACACCAAAGCAGCTGAAACTGATTAACAACCCCCTCTGCTACTTGACTGACCAGATCAATATCATAGGGCTTTAATTGACTTAATGCTATACTCTGATTAAAAAGTGTTACTTTAATTTTTTTGAGCATTGTATATATATTTTATGGCCAAAAGTATTGGGACACCCCTCCAAATCATTGGATTCAGGTGTAACAATCGCCTCCATGGCCACAGGTGTATAAAATCAAGCACAAAGGCATGCAGACTTCTTCTACAAACATTTGAGAAAGAATGGGTCGCTCTCAGGAGCTCAGTGAATTCAAGCGCGGTACCGTGATAGGTTGCAACCTGTGCAATAAGTTCATCCGTGAAATTTCCTTGCTACTAAATATTCCACGGTCAGCTGGTAATTTAGTGGTATTATAACAAAGTGGAAGCAACTGAGAACAACAGCAACTCAGCCACAAAGTGGTAGGCCACGTAAAATAACAGAGCGGGTTCAGCACATGCTGAAGCACACAGTGCGCAGAAGTTGCCAACTGTCTGCAGAATCAATAGCTAAAGACCTCCAAATTTCATGTGGCCTTCAACTTAGCACAGCAACAGTATGTAGAGAGTATCATGGAATGGGTTTCCATGGCCGAACAGCTGCTTTCAAGCCTTACATCACCAAATGCAATGCAAAGCGTTGGATGCAGTGGTGTAAAGTACACCGCCACTGGACACTAGAGCAGTGGTGATGTGTTCTCTGGAGTGAGGAATCACATTTCTCTGTCTGGCAATCCAATGGACATGTCTGGGTTTGGAGGTTGCTAGGAGAACGGTACTTGTCTGACTACATTGTGCCAAGTGTAAAGTTTGGTGGAGGGGGGATTATGGTGTGGGGTTGTTTTTCAATGGCTGGGCTTTGTCCCTTAGTTCCAGTGAAGGGAACTCTTAAGACATCAGCATACCAAGACATTTTGGACAATTTTATGATCCCAAGGGGATGGCCCCTTCCTGTTCCAACATGCTTGCACACCAGTGCACAAAAAGCATCCGACATTAGTGCCTGAACCTCACAAATGCACTTCTGGAAGAATGGTCAAACATTTCCATAGACACACTCCTAAACTTTGTGGACAGCCTTCCCAGAAGAGTTGAAGCTGTTACAGCTGCAAAGGTTGAACCAGCTCAATATTGAACCCTACGGACTAAGACTGGGATTCCATTAAAGTTCTTGTGCATGTAAAGGCAGGCATCCTGATACTTTTGACAATATAGTGTGTGTGTGCATATATATATATATATATATAGATATATATATACAGTATATATATTACACTCTATCCAACCCTTGGGGCACTATTCAATCCACAACTGATACCAATAATGGGGCACCATTCCTCCCACTGACACCAGTGGCGGGGCACTATTTCTCCCACAGATACCAACGATGTGGTATTAATGTTCCTACTGATATCAACATTGGGGTATTATAATTCCCACTGATACCAACAATAGGGCACTAGTCCTCTCACTAATACAAACAGTGGTGGACTATTACTTTCACTAAAACCGATGGGGAATTGTTTACTCTCACTGATGTTGGGGCATTTTCTACTCTCACTGGCCACAGTCCGGCTCCCCTAAAGACTGAAGAACAGTTCCTCTTTGTTTATAAAGTTTAGAGACCCCTGTTCTAAGCAAACACTGAGCAAATTCTAGCATTTATTAACTCTAATATTTATTTATGTTTTATTAAGGTTTTATTAAGGTTAATGTTTTGGATAGGTAAGTAAATGCCAAGCTCATACATATCCTAAGCTTTTTTTTCTTTTATATTCAGACATGACCCATTGGGTTGCTTTTATTACTGTTTTTTTACAAACTTAAGTCTTATGACTTCACTATTCACTGGTGAACTCACCTTTTATAGTGACCTCAGGTCCACACAGTAGAACAGATCAATTGCAACTTATATGGATGAGCCTTGCTCAACCTTATCCCATACTTAACAATGCCTTATATCTGATGACCAAATGTCCAGTCTAACTGGCCAGCAACTGCAGGAAAATGAGTATGTGGGACAGAGATCAACTAATGAAACTGTGCTTGATATTTGCATAATATAGCACCATGGGTTTTGGGGTGCTCTGAAGATGATCTTGCAGGGCTTGCTTTTAGGGCCTAAATCTTTTTACAAGGTTTACTTTAAGTCAGGGGCGACTGACCATTTGGAAACTCGGGCACTGCCCGAGGGCCCGGGGTCAGTAGGGGGCCCCATGAGATGCCCTTGGTACCTTTTTTATAGGCTTTTTTGAGTTTGGGCAAGGACACAGGGGCCCCATGATCCCCTATTGCCCGGGGGCCCCATGAGTTGTCAGTCCGCCTCTGCTTTAAGTTTAACATTTCTTTTTAAATTTTGGTGGTATAGAGTTTGCAGATGATGGATTAGGTCTGTTCTCAAATTACAAGGATATATTGGAAGGCCATTATATCCTCTGCCTTAGGTGGTATATGTATAATAACATATACTGAACTGCCCTGCGTGTAAATATGATCTGATTTGATCGGAATGGCCCCTTTTGTCAGGAACACACGATGGTCATTTTATATCTACTTATCCTGATTTGGGAGAAGGAAGTCTTCTAGCACCAACTTTCTTTGCAGTTCTGAGAATTCTATCTCTGCATATACAGTAAGCCCTGGTTCACACTGAATGCAACTTTGAAATCACGCTACTTCAGTTGAAGTAGCGAGATTTGAAAGCCTCAGGTCAGCATGATTTCAGGTGTGACTTGTTTGACATCTGTGTGACTTCACGCATAGATGTCTATGCAAGTTGCAGCTGAAATCTCCACAAATAGGCAGAAACTATTTTCAAACTCAGTGCGACTCCGATTCTCACCATTTTGAATGGTTCAATAGGGTGCAACTTGAAACTGTCAAATCGCACCAGTGTTGATCAGGTCTAAATGTTTTAGTATAATGCAAGGCTTTGACAGATGTACATATCAAATTACCCTTTTTTTAATTTGAAAGTAACAAAAGATAGGCATATCTACATAGACATATAATTTGTAAAATATTAATGTAAAAATAAATTTCCTACCTACCAGTTGGTAGAAAGCAGTGGACATGGTGTATGACCTACTTGTAACTATTTTACACTTGAAAATGTATTTGAAGTTTGTTTTTTATATTCTGCTGACATGCTAGTAGAGTTTGTATGTACATTCCTTACACATAATCCCCCCAAGGAATTTAGCATTCATCTTCAAAGATTGACATCTTATACCAGCCCCAGATTTTGCTAATGTGTGACTGTTTCTCTGAAACCTTCAACATGCAATTGTAATGTTGCATGATTTGCCCTTACAATCTGTCCAGCATATAAAATTGTACTTATTGACTTGTATGTGATCAGTGGTGACCTCTTAATTCATTCCAAATCAGAGACTTTGTTTTCGCTCATTTTTTTTTTCTTTTTTCAGTCAACGTAAACCAATGATTGCAGTTCCACTTCCAACATTCATTTCAATATTTCTAAAAAACAGAATTCCTGTCCAATTACTTTGTGTCTTTGCAGTGAAGTATTGGGCTAGTTTAAATTAAGATATTAGGCTCCTAGAAAATTAGAACTAATACACAATAATCTTCAACATCATTGTCATTGTTATTTGTCACAATTTAGTGTAGTGAAATTGTAAGTACACTACAACTGTATTTATTTTTATATTTGTTTTATTATTAATTCATTTTTTTCACATTTGTTGATTGGATTCCAAGAAAAAATTACTATGTTTGTGGAAACAAAGCTTTTTCACACTAACATATTTCATGGGGAGAAATTCATCAATAACATTATAACTGCTGCACAGATGGTATAAACTGTTGATTTGTTAGCATTTCTATTGTGCAGAAAGAGTGGGCTAACATGAGCAACAGAAACAGGAAATGCATTGTACTTTATATAATATAACTAACTGGGAGAAAACAAATTAGGTTTGCTCAGATTTCCCTGATTCTATTTGTTTTATGTCTTTCATTTATTATCAATAAAATAAACAATTATGAAGCTTTATCTTCTTCAGAGTAATAGTCTCCCACTCATTAACAGAAATACAAAAATATATGTGTGATAGTAAGATTGATTTACTGAAGGTATAAAAAATGACCACTTGACAAAGTGAATTCTAACCTTATTGTTTATCCACTCAAATATTCTGCGCATCATGCCTTTGGTTGCTATCTAGGACTAATCAGGCTATGTTGTTTGAGCCATTTCATTATATTAACGCACCTACAATTAGTCCTCATTACTTACTTCATTCTTGCATTCATCATGTCTTTCAAAACCCATGGCAAAATGACGCCGCGTGCGTGCACATACTGCATTCTGCTCTTCAACAAAATGGTGCTGGTGTAATGCGCACGCGCCATTTTTGTCTATAAATACAATCAACAAATGTCATGGCAATATTGGTATCCACCTCTGAAGAAGAGCGTGTGCACAAAACGCGTTAGCAGGAGCCAATACGCCGTGATGTCACGCCGCCGGAGACACGTGGAGGCCCGGTGGCCATCTTGCTTTCTGGACGGTTAGTCCATGCTTCATTAGCTGCATACAATCAATTACTCTGATGTTACTTGTTTTTATGCTATTTTATGAATTTGCAAATTCGATTAATTAATAAATTACATAGATTTTACCTACTACACTATGGGCACTTTTTATGGCTTCCCATGCGGAGCAATTCATTTTTAGAGGCCACCTGATCCAGCCCACTACAGTATTCAGAGAAGGGAGTTCCTGACATACAGGCATCTACACCCATCCATCCCTTAAAGGGACCTCTGATTGACTGGATCCCTTATCTCCTGTGAGCTCCGACAGCACCATCTTTGCCCAGAGGGAGGATTATCCTTGGCCAGGATTATCCGACTTCTAAAGGGGACCTCTACTGATTTATTTAATGTGTATTTACTTTACGCATCTGGTGAGTGCGTATTTCTACCACACTGTTTTGGAGCACAGACACTGTTGTCATTTCTCACCTAGACCTGCACAGACTGTCACTTTTGGATTGCTTCATTTGGCATATGTTTATATTTATGGACTAATATATTTATTATTATTAGCGCTGCACTTATTCATTTATTTCAAGTTTTGATGAGGTTTTTGTATTGGTTACCTTTAGTGCTATAGCTGCTACCCTTAGAGTGCTCACTTTTTATTCTACTTTTAATGCTGACCTAGCTTAGTGGAGAAGGTTAGGCCATGCCTCTTTTGAACTATCAAACATATCCAATGAAAATAAAAAAACAGGTTTTTGCATGCTTATGATGGGATGATTGAAGTGAACACAGTTTTCCATTATGCACTGTAAATTTTCTTTTCCATTAACTGCTTCTCCTCCGCTGTATAGCAGAAGCACTGCTACAGGGTGGCAGGGCTGAGAAAAATCATGTATATATACGTGATTTGCATTTTTGCATTTCCGGGTAGGGTGCGCACACATGCCGCTCTACCCGTGCCACTATTGGCAGCAAGAGGTGGTAATCACCGGGTCCCGCCCAGCACTCAGCAATCGTCGGGGAAAGATCTGTGTGTAAACAACACAGGTCTCTCTCCTGTCAGCATGGACATGCTGTTTTGTATCTCTCTGCACAGCAGAGAAATACAAAACAGCATGTCTCCCTAGTAAAACATACACAGCACACAGTTAACCCTTTGAGTAATCCCAGATGTTAACCCCTTCCTGCCCAGTGTCATTAGTACAGTGTCAGTGCATTTTATTAGCACTGATCACTGTATTAGTGTCTCTGGGTATGTCAGGGACTGTAGTCAGTTCCCACTTAGTGTCAGAATGCCCGTTGCAGTCCCCCCATAAGTCGCTGATAGCCGCCATTACTAATAAAAAAAATTAAAATAGAAATTCCAGTATATATACCTCCATTTGTAGACACTATAACGTTCATGTAAACCAATTAATTTACACGTATTGATATTTTGCTTTAGCAAAAACATGCGACAGAATACATTTTGTCATACATTTATGAAGAAATTACATTTTTTTTTTTTTTTATTGGATATGTTTTATAGCAAAAAGTCAAAAATATTGTTTTTTTTTTTTCAAAATTGTCTGTCTTTTTTTGTTTATAGTGCAAAAAATAACAAAACCGCGGAGGTGATTAAATACCACCAAAACAAATCTCTATTTGTGGGAAAAAAGGACATAAATTTCATTTATGTACCGTGTTGCATGATCATGCAATTGGCAGTTAAAGTAACACAGCACTGTATAGCAAAAAATGGCCTGGTCACGAGGGCAAGTGGTTAATAAATAAAAAAAACTGGGTTAATTAACTAGAAGGGTAGAGTCTGTTCAATAGTTCAGTGGTTCACGGAGCACAGTAAACAGGGTCAATCATCCTCCTTTATTTTTTAGTTTTCCTTGTGCATGATAAAGGATTAAAGTGAACATGGCTTTAACATATTTATGGAGCTCTGTGAACATTTTCTTTGCAAATTGTGCATTCACTTTTCTAAGTAATCTCATTTTACCATAGATGTGACCAAAGGCCACATGGAAATAGGCAAGAGATATAAATAAGCATTATGTACAATGGATGGTTAATTTTTAAACCTTTGAAATAGAGGCAAAGCTTAAAGAGCAAACCTATATTTTTATGATAATATAATTCCGTTAAGTCCTACCATCAGTCTGAATAAAACATATTATTACCTGTGCACAGAAAATGGCATATTTAAATAAGAAAAATGTTCAGATATATTTTTACAAAAAAAAACATTCCTGACAGTTTTATAAGATTTTGCTTATCTGAGTTGTGGATATAGAGGACCCTTTAAATAATTAATACAAGGATCAGTCATTTGCAGCCATACCGCATGCCCAAAGCTAGCGTTTGTTTACTCTTGATATCTGTTTCATCCATCAAAAATAATAAGTAATTTATGTCAACATTTCACATTTATTGAAAAATAACAAACAAACAAAAAAAGAAGTGTATTAAAAAACTTTACCCTAAAGTTGCTTACTAATTAGGTAAAATCGTACAATATAAAGTTGAGAAAAGAAGAAATATTTTTGTTCCATACAAAATAACTGAGTTTAATTGCACGGTTGTAAAGTCTGAAGGCTAATAAAAATCTGATTTAAGAAGTTACATTTTCAATCAAGCTTTAAAGAGAACTTGTCCCCTCAAGCTAGCTCCGAGTATCTATTGTCTGTGCAGAAAATGTCCACAATAAAGGAGGCAGCAGCATACACAGAACAAGGAAGCATTACAAAGCAGCAACTGGAACAGAGGAATGACTTACATGACAATTTCATTTTCTGCTCTGAACATTCTGCTTAATATTCTTCTCTGCTCCCCTCGGAATTTGTTTTTTTGCTACACTTAAAATATACAGTATATGCACCCATTACTTCAAAAGTTTTAAGGTTGTAGCACAGGCATTTAAAAATTTCATAACAATTAATACATTGCTTAGAGCGGATCTTCACCCTCCAAAACAAATTCTCTGCACTCCAAACCTCCTCCCATCCTGTACATGTATAGCACTGTATTTCATTTTTTTACTTTTTTTTTTTTTTTTTTTAGAAAACAGTCTTCCCCCCCCCCACATACACATCATTCGCCTAGGCCTGGGGTTTCCAAACTCATCCCGCCCTCCAGGTATGGAGGAACTCCAAGTCCCGTGAGGCCTTGCAAGACTCTGACAGCCACAGGCAAGACTCCCAGAGGCAGAGGCATGATGAGATTTGTAGTACTTCAACAGCTTTAGGGCCACAGTTTAGAGACCCCTGGCCTAGGTGAATGATGTGCACACTGATCCCAGGAAGAATAGCATTTCATTCAGGAAAGGACCCTTTCTCCTTTCCTGAATGAAATGCTATTCTTCCTGGGACCAGTGTGCACGTCATTCACCTAGGCCAGGGGTCTCCAAACTGTGGCCCTATAGCGCCTATCAGCGCTTTCTGGGATGCCCACCCAAGGAAGAGCTGGAGGGCCTCTTGATGACAACGGATAAAACGTGGGACAGAGCGGTGGCGGGGCATGAGAGGATCTCAACAGGACAACGCTGGATTCGTTGGATGGATGAGTATCTGAAATGTACACATACCACCTCCTGGTAAGCAGGGGTAAAATAATAAAAAAACAGAGGGGGGAAGTTGGGTGGAGATCCACTTTAAATACTTTAATTGTTAATGTATTCAGCAGTCTTGTGATCACTACAACACTATCACAAGCTGTGTATGTCAAGGTCATGGATGGGGTAAAAGTTGCAGTGTTTGGTCGTTATTAGTGACATTGCTGTTGGCTTTAGGGTTCTGTCATTGAAACGCATGGCAAGCCTTGAGATGTGATGGGACTTCCCGAGATCTCATAGGTTGACTACAGGATCCTGCAGGCATGCTGTGCATAAGTGTGACTTCCTACAGTCCCAATGAGATGGGAGGGTGACAACGCTATCACATCATTAGGGGGCTGTGGTTAGTACTGTCACTGATTTACAGGAAGCTGATATAAGAATCTGCTACAATCAACAGATATTTGGTACTAATGTTTATGTTTACATACTTTTTAATCTTAGTAATACTTTGCACATATATTGTTATGCTGCTTTATTAAATAATATATAATAAGATTTTTAATTTCGCTACATAAATAAGGTTTTCATTTTGCTTTGCATGGTAATGACATAAATGAGGAAGATGAATAGTTAGTAAGGAGCAAGATAAAAGTGGGAAACACTATAGCATAGCTTTCGAGAGACTGTCCCTCATTTGGAACAAAGTCCATCTTTCCCTCTTTCGACCTCATTTGTCCCTCATTTTGGTCTATAGTTGCATACAAAATTTATCCATCAAAAAGTATTTTACAGTGCTAAACCTTTCATCCAATTTTTAAATTGCTGCATTTGGATATTTCCAAAGCCAATAGAAAGAAATAGTAGTGGTCAAAAAACCTACTTCTGGGTTTATCCTACAATTTTTTTGTCTGAAATTCTCCTTTAAGGGGGGTGTGGCAGGGGGGCATTTCCTAAGCTTACAAACTTTTGTCAATAGGGGTCCCACGTTCTCATCTCAGAAAGTTGGCAGGTATCACTATAGAACTTAAAATAATATAGCGAAAGCTAAAAGAGGACAAAATTGTCAGTGAATACAAGCACAACTTGTTGCTTCTTCATTCAGTTTGTTATTATGGTAATAAATGTACTGATGATAGGACCCTTTGCTAAATACTACTGCACATCTGTGTTTACACGCGCATGCATGTATTACGTATCCCCTGGAATGTAAAATTTTCATGTTCAGGGAATACGTGCAGCACTGACCAGTAATGGAGGGGGGTTAAAAGCACTGACCAATAATGCAAGGTAGGGGAAGGAAATGCATGCATAGAGAGCATATGTGTATATTGCCACTTATGCCAGAATCAGAACAATAATTTAAGGCCCTTCATTTATGGTTAACTCTGGACTGATGAGCAGCAAAGGCATTAACCACTTGCCCTCCTGAGGATTTACCCTTTTTCTTAACCAGGCCATTTTTTGCGTTACGGCGCTACATTACTTTAACTGACAATTGCGCAGTCATGCAGCACGGCACCCAAATGAAATTTACGTCCTTTTTTCCCATGAATTGAGCTTGATTTCAGTGGTATTTGATCGCCTGTGTGGTTTTTATTTTTTGTGCTATAAAAAAACAAAAGACTGACAATTTTGAGAAAAAAAATTATATGTTTTACTTTTTGCTATTAAACATGTCCAGTAAAAAATTTTTTAAAAATCAAACTTTGTCATAAAGTTAGCACAAAATGTATTCTGCTACATGTCTTTGCTAAAAAAAAATACCAATACGTGTAAATTAATTGGTTTACGTGAAAGTTATAGCATTTACAAATGGTATAGATACTGGAATGTTTTTTTTTTACTAGTAATGGCGGCAATCAGCGACTTATAGCGGGACTGCGGCAGGCATTCTGACACTGGGGGGAACTGACTTGGTGTCACTGACATCCCCAGTGACACCAATACAGCAATCAGTGCTAGCATGTGTGAAAAAATTGCTCTTGAGGAGAAGTGGTTAAAATAATACCTAGCAACCACAATATGAAGGTCTTTGGTTAAGCAATGCCTATAACAGGGTCACCCTGTCACCAGGCTACAAGGGGCCATATTAAAACACATTGTGCATGCATGGTCCACTGTTGTCACCATCAGGAATCCTGCGCTGATGCCAATCAGCCCTTGCTGGAGTGTATGCATATAGACAGGAACTGGCTGTATAAAGAAAGGATGAGATCAGCAGCACTGAGATGCAACAATAGTTGAAAAAAAAAGGTTAAAACAAGTACTGTGCTAACAAATGGCAATTGTCCAATCATGGGCAGATGAAAAATATATACAAGAATTTGCTTTTCTCAAGGGATGGATAATCACATACAGTAATTTTGTGAGTACTTTAGTAAATCTTCATAAGGCGCTAAGGAATTAAATATAGCAAATTAGTAGCAGATAAACAAAAATGTACATTAATATTGGTAGATGGTCATTTACTACTGGATACTGGATTTTTTTGTACCTTTACCCTTTGGGTAGTATCTTAGGTCACACAAAAGAAGTAAACTTTGTACATGTGTTTTGTTGCAAAAAAGATTGGGTTTATAGCAGAATGCCAAATAACAAGATATGCCTTTCTAAAAAGTTACAACTGTGTTATTTATGTCAGAAGCAGGGGCGGACTGACCATTTGGAAACTCGGGCACTGCCCGAGGGCCCGGAGTCAGTAGGGGCCCCATGAGATACCTTTACCTTTTTCAAGGCTTTTTTGAGTTTGGGCAAGGACACAGGGGCCCCATGATCCCCTATTGCCCGGGGGCCCCATGAGTTGTCAGTACCGCCCCTGGTCAGAAGTGTCATCCTTGCCACGGAGCCTCATGGTACAAGTACAGTGCTGATTTCTAGGGGACAAAAAGGACTGTTACTCCAATATTAGTATACAGAAGCTGATAGATTTGGGTTAAGGCATTATTTTTGTTCATTTGTTCTTGTATTGCTATGATGAGCCTCATAATATAGTTGCTAGGCTGGTATACAGTTCATGCTAACAGAGATGCTTTCTTACAGTAGTCTTGTTGCCAAATCCACTATGTTTCATCAGCACCATCACACAACCAGCTATGTTGGTGAGCAGTCTCCAGTATACAGCATGTAATATTTGTTGGGTCGCTCTCTGGTTGCATTAAATGATGGCACAATCAAACAAATAAAGAGTGAAGTAACAAGGTAGGAGAAGGCCTTGAACAACTACCCCATTGGGTAATGGTACACTTTAGCACAGCCCAAAAGGAACATTTGTCTTGAACTAACAAATACATTTCTTTTAATTTTTTAAGGAGTTACTCTACCTAAAGCTGCTAAAGTATTTTAGATATGAGTGAATGCTGATGGGTTAACCCACCTTCTGTTTCCTTGCATCCATCTGCCAGCTATAATTTTTCTTTCCACCATTACATGGAGTCTAACTCTTCCTATTTCATGATGGGTCTCAATCCTTCTAGTCCTTCTAAATTATTTAAGGTACTCCTGTAGACCTTGATCAATAAAAGCTCATTTGTCACTACATTTTCTGAAATTTAGAAAAATATGATTCTTTATTATCAACACACACACTTGCATCTACTATCCACTGATCACAGTGGTCATCACAAGGCAGCTTGCTGAACAGACCTACCCTAAATTCCTTTAACCATATAAGAAATTAAGCTCTTGTCTTACATATCACTATCGATTGGCTTGTACCATTGAAAATACCTACATTTGTATAGTGACTACAAAATCACTTAGCCAGACTGAAAGGTACATTGTGGATTGTTCTCTTAGTCCTGGGAGATGCACTGATAGATGTCTGATATGAACTGAAAAAACTTGTGAAGTCTTGGCCAAGCTGATGTGGGCAAAATCTAAACTAGAGACAGTCATGGGACATTTTTATGCCAAACAATAGCTGTCAGTATATGATCAGTGTAAAGATGAGAGAACATTGAAAGAAAATAATATTGCCTAGGATACTATACATTAGTTGTATAATGAACATTGTTATCCACCAAAATGTCTTTTAAAAAGTATGTTTTTTATCTATGAGGATAGCAATTATTTTGCTGCAATCTTTCTAATTTAATGAATTCCCTTTTCTACTAGCAGCACAACACTTCTGCTGTAGTAAGAATCTTTGTACAGATTGATTTTGGGAACAAACATACTTTGGCTCATGAACACATTAGAATTGGCACAGACACAAAGACATGCTTTTCGAAACTAGAGCCCAGTTTTGGAAATGAAAATGAGTGTCCTTCTCTGTTAACTGATGAACATGACTTACCTGCTCCAGTAGTATAAGCTTTAGCTAAATAAGACTATGAACAATTTTACATAATTAACAAGACGAACTGTTACACCTTTTACAAATGAACTCCAAGAAGTTATGAAATACGCAACGTAATAGAGCTCTGTAATCTCCAAGAAATTTCAGGCAATTTGAGCACATCATTTGCCTTGGTATCAGCCTCTAGCAGTCACTGGACAGCACAGCATACATTGAGGAAGGAAGAAGCAGCAGCACAAGGAGCCAACCAGATGTGCTACACTGCAACAAACATGCTGATAGTAGGGGAGACCAGGGTGCTCATGCATGTGCGGCTTCTCCCCTCACTATCACAGGGTGGCAATGAGGAGGGAACCTGTAAGTGAAAGTGAAATGACAACAAAGAAAGCATAGGTCCCCTACCCTGTAAGTCAGGACTGTGCTGTGGGGCAGAGTTGTGTAAATCTTATGGTTGGATCTGTTTGTCTCGCTGTTGGACTGAAGTTCAACTTTAACTTTTTTTTCTGTTTTTAAAACTTGTCTTACAGTTTTTAATAAAAAATGTGATAGGTATTTTTTTTTCCCAAGTACCATAGTGTCTCTATTGTAAGAATAATATATATATACTGTGTGTGTATATATACACACTATATTGCCAAACGTATTGGAGCACTCCTCAAAATCATTGGATTCAGGTGTTCCAATCACCTTCATGGCCACAGGTGTATAAATTCAAGCACTTAGGCATGAAGACTGGTTCTACAAACATTTGTGAAAGAATGGGTTACTCTAAGGAGCTCAGTGAATTCAAGCGTGGTACCGTGATAGGTTGCCACCTGTGCAATAAGTCCATTCATGAAATTTCCTTGCTACTAAATATTCCACGGTCATCTGTTAGTGGTAATATAACAAAGTGGAAGAAACCGGGAACAACAGAAACTCAGCACGAAGTGGTAGGCCATATAAAATGACAGAGTGGGGTCAGCACATGCTGATGCGCACAGTGTGCTGAAGTCACCAACTGTCTACAGATTCAATAGCTGAAAACCTCCAAACTTCGTGTAGCCTTCAGATTAGCACAACAACAGTGCGCAGAGAGCTTCATGGAATGGGTTTCCATGACCGAGCAGCTGCATTCAAGTCTTACATTACCAAGTGCAATTCAAAGCATCGGATGCAGTGGTGTAAAGCACACTGCCACTGGACTTTAGAGCAATCCGATGAACGTGTCTTGGTTTGGTGGTTGCCAGGAGAACAGTACTTTCCTGACTGCATTGTGCCAAGTGTAAAGTTTGGTGGAGGGGGGATTATGATGTGGGGTTGTCTTTCAGGGGTTGGGCTTTGCCCCTTAGTTCCAGTGAAGGGAACTCTTAAGATGTCAGCATACCAAGACATTTTTGACAATTTTATGTTCCCAACTGTGTGGGAACAGTTTGGGGGTGGCCCCTTCCTGTTCCAACATGACTGCACACCAGTGCACAAAGCAAGATCCATAAAGACATGGATGAGTGAGTTTGGGGTGGAGGAACTTGACTGGCCTGCACTGAGTCCTGACCTCAACCCGATAGAATGGGATGAATTAGAGCGGAGACTGCAAGACAGGCCTTCTTGTCACAAATCAGTGCCTGACGCCACAAAAGCGTTTCTGGAAGAATGGTCAAACATTCCCATAGACACACTCCTAAACCTTGTGGAAAGCCTTCCCAGAAGAGTTGAAGCTGTCATAGCTGCAAAGGGTGGGTCTACTCAATATTGAACCCTATAGGCTAAGACTGGGATGCCATTAAAGCCCATGGTAAACTTTAAGGCAGGCATCCCAATACTTTTATATATACAGTATATATATATATATATATATATATATAATTTTTTTTATTTCCAATCTGAAGAAATAAATATATTTGTTTGCAACCTCACAGCTCATATCTATCCACAGTTGTGACATTCCTTATAAAGGCACACCTGTGAGTTAATTTCTGATGGCTGGTGCTCATTTTTCAAGCATGCAGTGATCAATAAATCAATTCACTTAGTGATATACTGCTGACTTTCCCAAGCAAATTGTTTAAAGGTTTTACTAGCAGAATTTCTGTTTATTCTAAATTTCAAAATGCCTAATTTATGCAAAAATGTACAGCAAAGAAAATGACATTAAATTGTTTAAAAAAACAGGTAGTTTGTATCATGATGCAAACTATTTGTCAATTCTATAGTTAATATGTAATGTCATTGGAAAGATTTGTTTTTTACAGTATAAAGTGTATGATTTTGTGAGCTCCCTTTTTTCCAGGACTTGCAATTTATGATCCTAGTTTTTATCAGCCATTGACTTAACATTTTAAAACTGAGCATGTTTAGATTATATACAGTGTTTATGTAGTAGACTGGATGCAAATCTGTATAACCACTATATTTTCCTCAAAATTAACTTGAAAATTAAGTGAACAGACACACTAAGGTATTCAAATTTTCTAAATAAGCAGTAAAAGCTATTTAAACAAACCCTCATTCACCTCTGTAGCTACATGCATCTTAGAGAACCTGAAAACCCTCTAACCCTCTAGGCCAGTGGTCTCCAAACTGTGGCCCAGGGGTCAGATGTGGCCCTTGGCTTGTCTAATTGATGGGGCACTATTTTTCCTATTGATACCAACAATGGGGCACTATTCCTTCCATTCAAACCAATAATGGTCCATTGTTATGCCCACTGATGTCAGGGTATTTTCCACTCCCACTGGAAACAGCCTGCCCCCCCTACAGTTTGAAGGACAGGAAACTGGCACTTTGCTTAGAAAGTTTGGAGATACCTGCTCTAGGCTGTTAGAAACCAACTGAAACCCATCTTTTACTTTGTTGTGAGATTTGAAGATCTTTTAGAATGTAATATTTCACATTACAAGCAGTTAGAGAGGTGACTGTTTTGTTTTTGTTTTTTCATGAATGCCAGTCTGCAGATTGATGTAAGCACCAGGCTTGTGATTTTTTTTGCAAACACTAAACCTTATAATCTAGAATGGGTGACTGAGGACAAAGAGGAGGCAAATGTATTAAATACCTTCTTCAGCTCTGTGTAAACAAAGGAGCATGGTGGAGCTCTTGTCCATCATAAGCATGGTATTGACACAGCTCCAGATGATCCACATTGGCTCACAATTGATATGATCCAAAAATATTTAGACAGAATAAAGGTGAAGAAAGCACCTGGACTGGATGGCATACACCCACAGGTCCTTAACCCCTTGGCGCTGGCACCTCCTGGCCCTTTAAGGGTTTCAGAAGCTGTGAGGCCGGGCAGGGTTTTAGGGTCATGTGACCACCGTGATTTGCCGTCACGGTGGTCACATGATCGGGAAAGGTCCTGATCGAAAGAGGAGATCGAAACCTTCCTGTGAGTACCAGACATGTGTGCTGGGAGCATGCAGGGCGCGCGCTCTCAGCATATGTTTTTTTTTAATTGCACACAAATGTGCGGCCGCTCGGCATCTAGGCCCAGACGCCAGGAGGCTGCACATTTGTGTGTGGCCAGCATGAAGAGGTTAAAGAATTGAGCTCTGTCATTTCAAAGCCATTGTTTCTATTTTTTAGGGACTCTTTAATGACTGGCATAGTACCACTGGATTGGTGTAAGGCCAATGTGGTGCCAATATTTAAAATGGAGTC
This sequence comes from Staurois parvus, assembly GCF_062004578.1. Taxonomy (NCBI): domain Eukaryota; kingdom Metazoa; phylum Chordata; class Amphibia; order Anura; family Ranidae; genus Staurois; species Staurois parvus. Next base: position 2,473,375 of record NW_028318022.1, on the reverse strand, counting down.
AAAATCTTTACCAAGTAATCATAGACCTGTTAGTGTAACTTCTATAGTTGGGAAGATACTGGAGAGTTTAATAAAAGACCACATAGATGAGTTCTTGCTGGAAAAAAATATCATAAGCAACAGACAGCATGGATTCTTGAAAGACAGAATTTGTCAAACAAATCTGATTTATTTCTGATGAGGAGGTGAGCAAAACCTTGAACAGAGGGGTGGCGGTGGACGTGGTATACTTTGACAGAGGGGTGGCAATGGACGTGGTATACTTGAATTTTGCAAAATCGTTTAAAACAGTTCCCCACACATGGCTAATGTGTAAGGTAAAATCTACAGGCTTGAAAAAATCTGTATGTATATGGATAGAAAACTTGCTAAAAGATCGCATTCAAAGAGTAGTGGTTAATGATTCATGGTCTAGGGTTGTCAGTGGTGTACCCCAAGGTTCAGTGTTGGGACCCTTACTTTTGAATATACCTATAAACAATATAGGGTCTGGGAATAAAAATACTGTTTCAGTCTTTGCAGATGACACCAAGCTGTGCAGTGGAATAACGTCCTTACAGGATGTCTTCAACTTGCAAGGTGACCTCAATACACTGTTTAATTGGGCAACTATGCGGAAAATAAGATTTAATGTTGATAAATGTAAGGTTATGCACTTGGGGGCTAAGAATATGCATGCATCATACATGCTAGGGAGGTACAACCTGTGGAGAAGGATCTGGGAGTTCTGGTAGATCACAAGCTTAATAATGGCATGCAATCCCAAGCTCCGGTTTCTAAAGTGAGCAAAATCCTCTATTGCATTAAAAGAGGTATAGACTCCAGAGAGAGAGAGATATCATATTATCCTGGTACAAATCTGGAATATGCAGTTCAGTTTTGGGCACCAATTCACAAAAAGAACATTGGGGAACTGGAGAAAGTGCCGAGAAGGGCAACCAAACTGATAAGAGACATGGAGGAGCTCAGCTACAAGGAAATATTACATGAACTGAATGTATTCTCTCTTGAGAAGTGGAGATTAAGGGGGGATATGATCAACATGTATAAATATATCAGTGGTTCATATAGTGAACTCGATGTAGAATCATCACAAAGGACAAGGGGGCACTCTGGAGGAAAATAAATTTAATCTCCAAACACGGAAAGGTTTCTTCACAGTAAGAGCTGTGAAAATGTGGAACTCCCTCAAGCGTTGGTTCTGGCTAGCTCAGTGGATTGCTTTAAAAAAGGCCTGGATTCTTTCTTGCATACACAGAATATAACTGGATACTAACATTTATAAGTAGATTCAGGAAATATTCCAATTGCCTCTTGGGGGATCAGGAAGGATTTTTTTCCCCTACAGGAGCAAATTGGATCATGTTTTGCTGGGGTTTTTTGCTTTCCTGTGGATCAACTGTTGGTGTAGGACTCTAACTTTTTTTTTTAAATGGTTGAACTGGATGGACTTTTGCCTTTTTTCAGTCAGACTAGCTATATGTAACTATGTAACTATGAACAGAGTTCTTGTTTCATAGAATGATGTTTGACTGTTTTTACTGAATGCGAAACAATGCTTAGGAAATACAGCAAATACAATAGGAGCATGCAAAAAAGACAAATACTCATGTACACTTGGCTCAAAAAATACCATTAACCCTAAATAGATTGGAGAGCTGATATAGCTAGCTGTAGATATGGCTCAGGAACTGAATAGTTGTATTTAAAAGTAAGCTCTACCTTTGAAAATGAATCATACCACCTTCAATATTTTATTTATTTATATTTTATTTAAATAGCAAGGGTATGGCCATTTTATAATTAAATGTTAAAGAAATATTTGTTGCCTAACAATGTTATGAGAAATATCTAGCAAAGAACATATGCCATACTCTGCATTAAGACATTATAATATTACTTTGACCTTTACATAAACAGCACTTTGGGGAATATATTATTTTGATTCAGCTTCATGCTAATTTGGATGCTGAATTATTTTCTAGAATTCTGTTTTTTGTTAGATAGGAAATTAAAAAAAAGTTTTAACCACTGTTACTTCATTAAACACGAGTCTTGACTCTTTTGCACTTTATTAATATTTGTTTGATACTATATAGTGTTATGAAGTGTTACCTTAACTTAGTATCTGGTCATTGTTTAACGCTCCAAATATTCAGCACAGTTACATTGTCTATGGGCAGCATAGTGTCTATGCGATTAGAAATGATATCACAGTAGTGGATTCTTAGGTTCAATTCCAATGAGAGACATCAGCAGCATAGAGGAAGTATGCTACCTCTATTTTAAAATCCAGATTCACCTGACAAGCTCCCTACTCTGGGACCAGGGCTATTGTGGGTATTTCTATATAATCTATAACTTCCGGCCTACTATGTCAATAAGATAAACAGATAATAAAAATTATTTTGTCATTCTTTATGAGTTTAAGAAAAAATACCATATAGTTCTTTCCCTTTCCCCACATGTCTGTTTGACTGACACACGAAAATATTCTGTTACGATATCCCATATAAAACAGACAATGTCTGTTGAGGTAGATGCGTGGATATGTAATAGGTTCATATTGCTAGTAACCATTTCTACAGATATTTCTAAATAAATACAGGAAAAAAAATCTAGGTTATTCAGATCCATGTTCTTTCATGAGAACTCCTGTACACAGCACTGAAATGAAAACAAGTAGAAGAATGTATGTATCATAACTCATAAAAAAAATATCTATCGTTTTCTTACACTGGTATGCCAGTATTTTTACCTGCATGATGGTTTATAGGAAGATGCATTCATGGAAGTTCCTTTAGTTGTAGTGATTTAAAAAGGGCAAACAAGTATTGAAATATTAGAACTAAACCTGTTTCTCCTTCCCCTATAGCAAGCTGGCCCCAGAATTTAGAGTGGGTGACTGCAGATACCTTCACTTAATTTTGAGAACCTCTGGAGGACCCAAATTATGACCAGAACTTACATGATCACTCTACAATTCAACTTGTGTACCCACCTCATGGAAGCTCAGGTCACTGGTTGCACAGTAAAGTGATTCCAGACCCTTAGGGCACTGTGTGTATATATGAACATGTCTACAAACATTTGGAGGTGTCTGGTCTACAATGTGGGGGCCAGCTTACTATATGGAAAGATGCCATTTTTTTTGCCTGAAAGAAAGTGGAAAACTACAGCATTACTTTACTGAAATATCCATTCATTTTCAAACTTTTGTTTTTGAACATATCTTCTTCTAATAATGAACAATCTGCTAGTCACACTTTTTCTTCTAGAAACAGCAGGAACAATTCATTTAACTTCCATCTGTTTCAACGTGATGAGTTGACTGTACCCCGTATCTCTCGGAACTGTCCAGCTAATTGGCAACATTCCAGTTAGCACAACACTTTACATAAATGATTTTTGTATTTTAAAGGAACATTTTTTTACATATTCCAAATAAATTGTATCCACTGAGCTCAAAGCATACTGGTCTACTCTGCAATATATTCAGGGGCTTTTAAAGGATAATTCCAATTAAAACAGAAATCATTATTTTTGATGGAATTGCCAAGTGTTGATCTCCTGCTGAGTTTTCAGTGATGTATAGTGCAATGGTGAGAAATCTCTCCACAGCAGTGAGAAGCTGAAAGCTTAGGTGAACATTGATTTACTATTGTCACTACCATGTAAGCTTTCCATATTGTATATATTATGGCAGTTCATTGGCCCAAAAATACACTGGAAACTTTCTAGAGTTGATAGGCAATAGCGCAGCATTTAGTCAAGGTGTCAGCCTTTACTATCTGTAGGAAGTGAATTCCAATCTCCCTGGATGAAGTCTTAAAAATAACAGTGAAGAATTGTGAGTGGATTGAACCAAAGATAAATCCATTGCTTTTTCTATGTCAGGTTAGAAAAACGAATATCTCACGATATGTCATGGTTTTTAGGTCCAGCTCTCTAACAAGCAAATACAGACATGAATATATGTATAGCACATATGGATTCTTCAGTATAAAAAGTAAAATGTATAGTCCTTTGACACAGTATGGAGTCATTGCGTGACCTCTGCAGCTGCATTAGACATGTGCAATTCGGTTCGTTTGCATTCCTTTTTCAGACGAAAATGTCATTTTCGGAGATTCAGGTGCATCCGAATCCCCAAATGGACATAGAAACAAATAGCAACAAAAATGAAAAAAGTTATAATGTAAAATAAATGCATGTTTTCATTTGTTTCATTCGGAAGATGTCACTTCAAAAATAAACTGAATTTATTGTGAATAGCTGTGGTTGTTAAGGAGCGGGTGGCCGTTCTGTCCTTAACAACCATGACTCATTTCCTGTCAGCAAAATTCCCCTCTGTCAAAAGAATATAAAAAACAGCGTGTGGTCTGGTAAGGCTGGGGGGGGGGGGGGCACCCACACTGTTCTGTTTTTTTTCACCAGCACTTCTTCTTGCTTACATTCTGCTATCAGCAGGGAATCCTGCTGATAGCACATGAGTTATGGTTGTTAAGGACATGGCGACCGCGCGCTCCTTAACAACCACAGCTATTAACAATTAATTTGAATCTGTTGAGTCTGGGCACATTAGAAAACTTTTCAAATCCAACCAGTATAATGAATATATGAAACAAATAGCAAAAACTAAATGTACCGACAAAACAAAAATTTTGCATCTGAAATTAAATTAAAACTTTCAGTATGCCCATGTCTAATTTGCATTACTTAACGTGGTTCAGGTTTTTTACCTTAATGCAATTTCTCCATTAAGGTAAACAAAGTTTTATGTACAGTTCCAACCTCAGCCCCCCCTAAATACTTACCTGAGCCCGCTCTCTATCCAATGCTGTACCCAACAGCCTTGGAGCTGCTCTTTCTCTCCCTCCTCATTGGACTCAGTGATAGCAGTGGGAGGCATTGGCTCCTCCTGCTGTCAATCAAAGCAGTGGGGCGGAAGTGGGAGGTGGGGCAGAGCAGCACTGTTTGGGTCACTAGGCACATACGGCATGACGGCACGTATGGCCTTGGGGACAATATTTAAAAAGAACACCATTTAATCCAGTTTTTGTATCCATTTAGGATCTATTCATACCACAGAACTCACTTGTGCTGTGGGGGACATGCGCTGGTATGTGTTTTAAATTGCACTGTGCTGCCATGTGGTTTTGAGATGCATTTCAGTGCATATGTTTCCTTTTTCATTTTACATCAATGTTATTAATATGTGCTGCAGAACACTCTGATGTGTTACAGTGTATTGTGAAGTTTGTGAAGTTTTTTTTTTTAGGTCACACCAAAGCAGCCAGTTGGTGTGAATGGAAAGCATGTGACTTAGGCCTATTTGCCTTGTCCTTGTATTGGCACTGCACTGAGCAATGCAGCCTAATCTTGCTGGTATGATAAATATATAGAGTGTAGCCCTCTGGGAGTCTCTAAATCACAACGGTTAGCCCTGGGTATCTTCATCACAACACGAATTTGATTTACAAATCGTCTGGAAGGTGAGACAGTTTACTTGTATGTATTTCAACTACAGTATGCATGTAACTGCTTTCCATGGCTTTGGTTTGGCAATTCAGTTTGACAGTTTAGCAATTCCTCATTTTTAGGTTCAAATTTGTAAGTGCACAGCAACCAACTGAACTTTTTTGGCTTGCTCTGACAGTAACAGAATACATTTTTATTGATTATTATACCTAAGAATTAGCACTTAAAAATTAGTATTCACTGATAAATTGTCTTTAAGCTCCTACCATGTATATATATTATGAAGAATTATTCTTGTATCAGCTGTATATTGACCTTGCAATTCAAGGAATACTTGCAAGTGTTTTGCAGATTTCTCAGGCACTCTCCCAAAATATTGATGCTTCTGATTACACTTCAGAAATCCTAAGTACAGTATTTAATGACTGAGCAGTTTGCTGGACATAAGGCTCTTTTCATACTTTCTGTCTCCTCTGCAATTATAGTGTCATTTTGTTTTTGTCAATTTGCTTCAAGAACAATTTGGCACACATACGATAAAACTGGTTGGTTTTTAACATACTTTTAGTTAAACGTATGCATAAACCCTAAATGCATTACAATTAGTTTGCAAAAGCACAATGTTTCATAAGTCACTGGCATTTTGGTTTTAACATATAACAGACGTTCTCACCTATTTTTTATCCCTTGTTATAGCTCTCCCTTGGCCTTCTTGCAGCCACTTTCTGTCAATATGCACTCCAAAGATGGCTATCACTCTGAGAGGTTTACTGATGGTGACAACAGCATACAATGTCTGTGTAATGTGTGTTAAAAACTGCTAATGGTAATCTCCATTATAAACTTATATGACAGAGTGACAACATAGAAAAGTAACTTGCAGATAGGGACACAGCGTTATCCCCGTATAACAGGATGTTTCTGTACAAGCACCTTCATTGCAGGATCACCAGGTATTATTTTAACCACTTCCCATCCGGCCCATGTAGATAAACAGCCAGGCGGGAGCGCTGCCGATGCGGATGGACATTTCTAACTGTCCCCCCACATCCATTGCCTGAGCACGCTCCCTGGGAGTGCACACAGATTGCTATATGTGACCTCTGGGTGAGGTCCCGATTCATGTGATCAGTGATTGGCCAATCAGTGATCACATGAATAGTAGTAAACAAGATATCACTTCTGACATCATTGCTTACTACTTGTAAAATCTGTGAATGATCACAGAGGTCACATGGTACAAGGCTATTCACAACAGCCTTGTACCATGTGACAAGCTGTGACCAATTGCAGCTCTCACAGTATTTCTCAATGGCTGCAGGATTGCAGCCAGAGAGAAGGAGAAATGATTGCTTTTACAGCCTTTATGGGTGTAAAAGCAATCAGTGTAAAAAAAGAAAAAAACTATGGTGACACTGTACTGCTAGGGTGACAGTATGTTTAAAAAAAAACATAAATAATAATATAAAAAAACTAAATAAAAGTGTAAAAATGTTTTTGAAAAATTATAATTTTTGGTTATAAACAAATTTGGGTTATTTTTTTTTACTAAAAAGATAGATGAATACATTTTGGCCAAGATTTATGAAGAAAGATTATTTATTTGCAAAATGTTATAAGAAAAACACTCTTTTTTTTTAATTTAGGGATTTTTCATTTATATAGCAAAAAAATTAAAATCCCAGTGGTTAGATTATGCACAGAAACCTAAAATCACTTTTTGACTGCAGGCCACAGCCCAGGCTGACCAATACCCAAATATTATAAACAAATAAATAAAGACCAGAACAAATTAATGGTATTGAAAATTGCAGTGGTATTTTATTGGTTTGCCAAAATTCATATAAATAAATTTACTAATTTTCTAAATTTTATTGAAAAACAAAAACCCTACATCGTATAACATAACCATTTGCTTAGTTGTTAGAGCTTGAACAGAAATATTAATGAAATTACAACAATGCCCTCCGTGGGATCCAGAATGGCAGAAACCACATAAAAGTACCTGCAATGGGTGGGAGGTTTTTTTTGAGATAGGAGGTCCGGTTTGAAAAATTCCCAATCCATCCACTCATTATATACTCTCCCAAAATTTCCAGAAAATTCCAAGTATTCCTATTGGATGGAATTTTCCTCAGGCAAATCCACCTAATTCATAAAGGGAAAGTTCACCTAAATTACAAAATATAAAATTAATAACTATACTAACTGTTGTAGAAGCCATAAATAAAGAGCGGGGGTCAGCTGTGCTGCGGTCCCACAAAGTGTTGTGCCACCCTCAAACATTCTTTAATTACCATTAGTAACCATTCACACACTAGATTTTCTAACCCAGGATACAGAGGAAAAAATAGAAAATACAACCCTTTGCATGCTTGATCCTCAATTATAAGTTCTACTCAATTGTTTAGGGTCAAAACACCTAAAAGGAGAATGTCAGGATAGAACATTAAATGGCCACTGGTAAATTGTTTCTCTGGGCACAAGCCCCGAGTCTGTCATCTTCTTTTTTGCTTTACTATATGAAATGTTTTTCCCAGTGCTAACCCACTATTCTTTTCTCCATCACAGCCATGATGAAAATTCTCAGTCTTGGGATCTGTGATGTCAGTTATTTGAGTGCAAAAAATATGGCACTCCTCCCAACTGGTTGTATTTACAGACCCTAACAATTCTGTCTTTAAAAACTATATGCCACTGTAGCACCCTCCTAGGTAGCTAAGGGGAGCTAGAGTCTAATTATTAAACAGAGGCTGAGTAGCAGCCTACAGGGGGCCTGTCAGGATAGAAAATTTGAAATGGCCACTGGTAAATTTTCTGTGGGTACAAGCTCTGAGTCTGCCATCTTCTTTTTTGCTTTACTATATGAAACGTTTTCCCCCTTTTTCATTCAGGGCAATGAAACAATGTCTAAGTAAAGACCTTCATATCCCCACATGTGATCAGTTTATACCTACTGTACCTCTCCAGTGCTAACTCACTATTCTTTTCTCCCCCAAGCCACAACCAAAATTCCCAATCTTAGGATCTGTGATCTCAGTTATTTGAGTGCAATAAATATGGTACCCCTCCCAACTGGTTGTATTTACAGACCCTAACAATTCTGTCTTCAGCAACTATATACCACTGTAGTACCCTCCTAGGTAGCTAAGGAGAGCTAGAGTCTAATTGTTAGACAGAAGCCTGTGGTAATAGTCAGAGCGAGGTCAAATTCAGGTCAGAGCTGAGACTCTACAGACCAGATCTCTGGAAATTCCCCTTGCTACAGAATTTTGGAGAATATTCTAGAAGCAGTGGGAGGGAGTGAAGAGTGGCTGGTCTGCACTCTCAGGGGATTCTGGCCAATCCCCAACAGGAGGCTTGGCATGGGGTCAGGACTGTCCTTAAGAGTGAGAGAGCCTGCTCAGCATCAGGAGCATTCGAGTGGAAGAGGGAGAAGTGAGAGGCTGGAGAGCAGGAGCCTGGGAAGGAGCCCAGATGGGAAGAGTCTCACCAACAGGCAGAGAAGCTGTAAAGATGGAAATCTCAGGACCTCATCAGCCCCCAGAGCAAGGGCCACCTATGCAGCAGGGAAGGAGTGGCCCTGCAGAAGGCCTGAGAGCAGCCACCAACCCAGCAGCTCATCGGAGGAGGACTGAGTGAGTAGACCTGCACCCCCTGAGCCAATATGAGGAAGGAGCACTCTGGAAAACTTCATTAGCTGCTACTCGGGACTTTCTTACCTTAACGTGACAGGCACAGATGGATAGAGGAGTATCTAGTTTGGGGTGGCACAACAGGAGATGTTGGCTAGCTCTCCAGAAGAGGATTTTTGCTGTAAAAAAATGTGTATATACTTCCAGGAAGTTTGTCATCAGTTGTCATTTACCTTGGGCATCCCATACACCCCTTATCCCATCCAAGTTATTTACCCCTTAATAAAATCCAAAAAAAATAAGCTCAAGGACTTGTTACTGTCTCATGGATGCAAGTCTGTGTTGAAAATGTGTGTTGCCTGACTGTGCAGGACTAAAAGGGGGAACCAAACTTCAGTAACTCCCAAGGAGGGTAGTGCTACACCGCCAAACAAAATGAACAATTTGGGGCTCCATGAAGCTTTTTGTCATAATGTGCAAGTATGCATAGCAAATTATGGAAGGCTTACAAAGCAAAGCGATTCCCTTCATCACTGATGCTTCCCATTCTTCCAGGTTTACAGTCTTTGGCCATCTTATTTGGCCAAGCCCAAAAAAGTAATCCCATATATGCGCATGGGAGTAACTTTACCATGACACAGAACCATGCTGAGACTGACTGAGATGCACATATATGGCTCAGGGTACACAAAAGAATAAAGTACCAACTGGCAGGTAAAAGCATATATGTCTGAAGAGACATACACAGGGGTTGATAAATTAAAACTAGAGAGTGCAAAATCTGGTGCAGCTCTGCATAGAAACCAATCTAAAGCCTAATTGAACAAGATAAAGTTGCACTCCCCAGTTTTCTTCAGCTTTAGGTAGGTGGTTTTATGAGCACTGCAAATACAGCTTACCAAGGTGGTTATTTGCACAATAAATATTTTATTGTAAACACTTTACTGACTGACACCTTTTATCATTTGCATAATTTAATTAATTATAAAATGTCATCCATGCATATGGATGATACATAACCATTTAAATGTACTTGTAGAAAGACAAGAGGATATTTATGTTGCCAGATGAAACAGAGAGGAATCACCATTTAAATGCTGTCTTACAGACAGATTAGAAAGCCTGCACCTAACACGTGTCAAGCCATCTTCCTGAGCAGGTTGATATAAATTGCCTGCCATGAATAATGTGAAGATGAAACCTATTATTTGAAAATAGTGTGTAACACATTCAAATCTTTGAACGGTACTTTAAATAGTTGATTATCACCTAATTGCAGAAAAGGAAAAAAATATGTTTGTAACCATATTATTTTGTCTCACATTATATTATGATCATCTGGTGTCATAAAGGTATGACAGATAAATGGCATTTAAATATAAAGCTTGCTACAGCACAAGGCAAAGGGAGCAAGCAAGTTAGGAAGAATGTGATTTGTTAAATAAATGATGAGTATTTTGAATGGAATTATTTCATCTAGTATGGTTCACTGAATTTTTAGAATCTCTTAGAAGAGGCATTTACAATAATGCACATCCTTAAGTCTGGTACACACAGCAAGTTTTTCTTCTGGAGGAATGAAATAAAAACCGAGCAGCTCACCAGAATGTCTCTGTGCTAACTATTTGATGTTAATATAGTGATAAAACACACCAGCCAGCTCTCGCAGCCACTGGCTGAGAGTGCTGATCGGTTGCAGATCATCTGCTGGCTTTCCAGCACGCTTGTTTGTCAGACGTCAGTTCTGAGATCGACTTTTGCCAAACAAGGACCTGTACATATGGGCTAAATGTCAGCCAGTATCTACTGTACCTGTGCTGATTTGGGCCGATATTTGGCCTGGGTGTATGGGGCTTTACTTTGAACTGGCTGTCTGATGGCTACAAAAGTGGACCATGCTTGTGCAGTGTGCTAGCATGATTGCATTCTCCACTTGGCCAAATGTGACTAGTTGACAATGCAGAAACAACTGGAAGAGCTTGAACAAGCACTTTCAAGGCAAGAACATACACTATATTGCCAAAAGTATTGGGACACCTCCAATATTATAATCACCTCCATGGCCACAGGTGTATAAAATCAAGCACCTAGACATGTAGACTGCTTCTACAAACATTTGGATGAGCAAGTTTGGGGTGGAGGAACTTGACCTGCACAGAGTCCTGACCTCAACCCGACAGCAAATCTTGAGGATGAATTAGAGCGGAGACTGCTTGCCAGGCCTTCTCGTCTGACATAAGTGCCTGACGTCACAAATGCGCTTCTGGAAGAATGATCAAACATTCCCATAGACACACTCCTAAACCTTGTGGACAGCTTTCCCAGAAGAGTTGAAACTGTTATAGCTGCAAAGGGGGGACCAACTCAATATTGAACCCTAAGGACTAAGACTGGGATGCCATTAAAGTTCATGTGCGTGTAAAGGAAGGAGCTTCAATACTTTTGGCAATATAGTGTACCTCCAAACAGTCCTGGATTCAGTGGGATTGTACAAGAAACTGAACAGAGTCCTGGCTTACTGCAGATCCAAGCTGTGTCCCACAGCCAAAACACTGTGGCTGACAATTCCTTGCTCTCTCTCTCTCTACATTTAGTTCAGCTCAGCAGCTCTCTGTTGCTGGTTCTTGTTCATCTCTCACTATAGACAAGCTGATTGTGAGTGCTGAACTTTGCTGTAGTCACTCTCCTCCTGAGCTCAGTTCTCTGTGTGAGTAGACACTATGTTTGTGCTAGTTCTGAGTGCAGAGCCTGGCACTGAACATGTAGCTGTTTCCTCAGCCACTCTTCTAGCTGTTAGTAAAAAAATGCTATCACTGCTTCTGGAAGAAATGGAAGAGACAATTGCAGCCGCTGTACTCTTCTCACCTACACAGGCTGCTCTTTTCATAGATCCACTGCTCTGCTAGTAGGGACATTTGTAAAAAACTCCTTACTGTTACAGACAATAATCTTGTCTGAGCATACCTTAAAGAAACCTTCAGCCCTCAGTTCTCGGATCATCCCCCTCAGCTTCAGTGCTTTATAGATGGCAGGTAACTCATTTATGAAGCACCAATGATCCCCCCCAATGAACCCAAAGTCCCCCACCCTCACCTCTCGCAGAGTGCCAGTGCCGCCCCCATCCCCCCATGTCAGTGTCCCCCTCTCCCTCTACAGGGTGCCAGTATCCCCTCCCCCTTAGCAGAGCACGAGTGCCTTACATCTCTCTAAAGAGCACCAGTGCCCCCCTCCCTCCACAGAGCGCTAGTGACCCCCTTCTTCCTCCACAGAGCGCCAGTGTCACGTCCACAGAACTCCAGTGCCCCACTCTCCCTCTACAGTGCACCAGTGCCCTTCTCCAGAGAGTGCCAGTGCCCCCTCTACCTCTTGAAAGCACTAGTGCCCCCTTTTCCTTTCACAGAGCACCAGTGATCCCAGCTCCCTCCACAGAGCACTAGTGCCCTCTCTACCTCTGAGAGCACCAGTGAAACCCTCTCCCTCCAAAGAGCACCAGTGCCTGCCTTCTCCTTCCACAATGCACCAGTGCCCCCCCCTTGCTTCACAGAGCACCAGTTCCCCCCTCCCTCCAAATGGAGGATTTATTATCACAGATCACACACAGCATGTGCCTGGGGGGTGTGGTTCTGGGAGCACGTCCATGGACGCCCCTCCCAGAACCAGCCAATTGCACTTTAGCCATTTTAGGAACTGATTAAAGACCATCCTTTAGGAATTATGAATGTCTACAAACTCTCACTTGTGGTCTAATAGTTAAAGAGTATATGTGTGCAGTGTGTACTACGGGTAGGCCTAGACTATATTTAACTATGCTGCTTTAGGCTACGCCCAATATCCAGCAATACCCACTTTTCACCACAGTGAGCTTTGCGTGCTGCATCTCTTTTCCTTTAAGGTTGTACCTCATGGTCAGTTTCTAATGTTGGCTGGTATGGGCGAGGTAAAATAAAAAAAAGCTGCAGAAAAAATATCGTAAATGGCTTTTTTAAATTATAATAATATGCTAACATTCATGTGAGGTTTTATTAATTGGAACTGCAAATACTTACAGCCATATTCTACCTTTTGGACCATGTTTCATGTTAAATTCATATAGAGGGTGTAACATAAAACTTTGATGCATTCCCCATCCTCAAACCATTGAACCACTGAACATGTTTTATTATTTACCACAGCTGTGTGGGTTGTCCATGATTAGGAAGATCATATTTTCACAAAAGCGGTGATCTATAATTTACTTCCTCCAGCCCCTTAACAGGAGGTCTTTAACTCTGTTGGAGTAAACAATTCAAGAGCCTGTGCATTGCAGCTGGTAGTTGCAATGCTCTGATGGCTTCAATGCAAACATTTAATAAAAGCATATTTTTTTATTCATTGTTATTGCTTTTGTACATTTTCTAAAAAGGTGGACTATGCCTTTAGATTTTTAAATTAGATACAATTATCTGTCAACTGCAAAAGCTTAGAGGGTGTTTGAAAGTTGCCATGATGCATTTACAATATGTTGTAGGAAAGGCTCAACAGAGTTTAAAAACTGTTCTCTTATTAAATTTGCTTTAACAGAATGCATGTAGCATCAATTTTTCCATTGGTAACATGTAAGGATGATAACAGAACATGTCTGAATTTTACACAACATAAACATCTTTGGTGGGCTGAAGGTGCCCAAGATACATTTTAAATTTTTATTTCAAAGAATATATAAAATGTGAAGTTACATATGTTTTATTAGTAGCAGTGCAAAACAGAATTTCAGCTTAAGATTCTGATGCTGAAAAGATGCTTCTGTTGCACAGTCCTTATCTCACTCTCCTCTCTATTTAGATCTGATGTTTCTCCCTGTAAGTGTAATAAAGTGTTCTGTAGTGGACTGAGATACCCAAGACAGTTTGCTATTGAATGAAATAATGTTTACTGAAGCTTGCAGTTCAGTACAAAGTCCAGGTAAAAAAGCATGGTGATTAAAGTGGACCGAGACTAAGGCAACTTTATCCTTCAAACAGTATGAGACAAGTCAGTTGGGAAAGGTATAGCAATTATAGTACGTATTCTGCAACTGCTCTTTTGCCTAGTTCCACTTTTTCATCCATTCCATAGTAATGTGCAACTACAAAGCAGCCACCGTATTACGGAGGGTGCAAGCTATCATTGATAAGTTATTCCTGTTCCCCATTCTCATAATGCCATCACTATAATGGACTGGAGAGTGCCCATGCTCTGTCTCTCAGTAAAGCGTCCCTTTGCTTCTAATTCTATGTTAACAATAAATTTTACAGTAAGCAAAAACAACCAAAAGGATTTCAGTGTCTTTAATTAAATTTTGGGAGACATAAACTATGATTGGTTGCTGGGGGGTGACTTTAATGTGACATATGTTTAATTCAAACAGTAAGGGGTGTATTTATAAAAACAAATACCTAACTATTAGTCCTGTGAAACTGCATGTGCATTCATTCTGTGCAAAGAAGGACACAATTGAATGGTATTTATATATTTTCTCCTTGGGTCAAATGTTATTAATCACAGAATCACAGAAAATAGAGTGGTTTGGGAAATTACTCCATTATGGCCACTAAATGCTATAGTTACAATGGTTTTAAAGCCCTAAAGTTTTTTTTTTTACCTTAATGCATTCTATGCATTAAGGTAAAAACACTTCTGTGACTAGGATCTTTCTCACAGCCCCCCCCCCCCTTATACTTACCTGAGCCCCATCATGATCCAGTGCTATGCATGAGGGTAGCAGCTCTCCCTACTCTGTCCCTTCTCACAGGGCAGATCAATAGCAGCAGGGGCCATTGGCTCCTGCAGCTGTCACTCAAACTCTGTGATGAAGGCGAGGGGAGGCAGTGCCTTGCCCTGCTGTCTGTGTTTATGGACATAGGCAACAGAGCTCAGGAGCAAGCAATATGAGCACCCCCATAGGAAATGGATTCCTATGGGGGCACTGGATATAGAGAAGCCAAGAGTGCCATTAGGGAACCAGAAAAAAAACAGGATTGGCACTGTACTGTACACAACAATTGCACAGAGCAGGTAAGTATGAGATGTTTGTTATTTTAATTTAAAAAAGTATGAAGCTTTACAATTACTTTAATAAGTATTTATTTACTATGATCATCATCTCTATCTGTTGGCTATAATATGGTATTTTCCTGATTCATTCTATTCTGCATAAATGAATAAATAACAGTCGACTTGGTGAGAAAAAAGCCTAGTAACATTTGATTCTCGCTCCTTTTGCACAGAACTAATGTAAATGCAGTTTCACAGGATGAAGAGCTCTGTGAATTTTTTAAAAACACACCTCAAAGTGTAAAGACAATTGTGAAAAAGTAGCAATTATTTAAAATGTCCAGGAACCATGCCAAAGATAGTTCAAAAGATTACAACATTAGAAGAAAGACAACTGTAATCCAAAACCGAAGCAAAATATCAGGGGATAATAGACCAATCAGTAACAACTCAGAAGTTCCAAATAGAAAATTAAACAGCAAAGTTAACAACATGACAGAAAGCATTCAGTCCTTGCAAGGTACCATGATGAAATATTTGACATTTTGCCTGAATCAAATTCAACATTTTACTGAAATCTTCCAGCATTGTCATGCTGTTCTTCATCAGTTGATAACAGATATGTCCCTGTTACATTGCCTTAAAACATTTTTCCAATTCAAGCTTCAGGAAATTTGACAGTTAAGTAACCACTGCATCAAATATAAGATATACACAAACTGCTACCTTTGAAGTATCTCCGAAATCAAAATTGTTCCTGTTGAACATACATTTTCATAAATTTGAAGTTCAATGAAAAGTTGATTTTCATCCCTACCACATTGTATTCTTTCTTAAGCTATACTCTTAAAAAGTTATTTTTATTTGTAACATTGATGCAAAGGATTATCCGCGCACTCAGATACAGTCACATGATTAATTATTACTTAATAATTTAAAATACTAAACACAAGACACATTATGAATGGATAGAAAAACCTGCTTTGCATATGATGTGCCTGATGTATCTCTTCTCCCTAATTCAGTCTAGGTTTAATAAGGTTATTTTGTTTCTCCTGAAAGCACAGAGGAAAATGTTCCTTATCAAGTCCCGCACATGCTGTGCCCTGATGAACCTGAACACACATCTACAAATGTACCCAGACACATAGTCATTATGATATGGAATACGCTTTTGCTAAGGGCATCTGTGTATGTTGTTTTTTTTTTTGTTTGTTTGGTTTTTGTTTTTCAAATTAACAGCATTGGCACCATCAGCATTTTGGACTGAACAGAATAGCTGACAATAAAAGAGAAAGATATGAAAACTATTTTATAGATTTTTTTATGTGCAAGAGCTCAATATTTTCAGACATTGAACTAGAATACCTGACAAGTATTTTGTTAGCTTATTTAAGATCACATAAGCAAAATTAAAACTTGTATTTATGGATGTTGGATTTCCATTGAGCAGATGCCTCTTCACTTCCTGGCCCAGTCACCACTGACCTCTACTACTGTAACCCTTATCGTACAGCATCTGGGTGCATCACACCTTGCAGCACCCTTCCTACACTTCCTCAGATACCCTATCACAATTCTTTCAGTGACCCTGCTGCCAACTAAAAGGCAAAAAAAGTCTCTTGATGGCGCTGCTCTACCTTTCTACACTTTTCCAAAGGTCTGTTTTATCAGTCAGGAGGCTGCAACCCCACCCTCCTACAATTTTTCTATGGCCCCTTTTTCCAGTCAGGAGGTAGGAAAAGGCTACTATTGCTGCAATCCCATCCTCCTACAATTCTTCTATGGGCCCTGCTATCGGGAAGGAGATAGGAAAAGGCTACCAATGCTGCAATCCCACCCCCCTACAATTTTTCTATAGGCTCTGCTATCAGTCAAATGGTAGGAAAAGGCTACTATTGATGCAACTCACCTGCCCTACAATTCTTCTATGGCCCATGCTATCAGTCAGGATGCAGGAAAGAACTACTATTGATGCAACCCCACCCTTCTACAATTTATCTATAGTCCCTTCTATTAGTCAGGAAGCAGCAAAAGGCTAGTATTGCTACAACACCACCTTCTTACAATTCTTCTATGGCTCCTGCTATCAGTCAGGAGGTAGGAAAAAGTCTACTAATTCTGTAACCCAAGCACCTATAATTCTTCCATGGCCCTTGCTATCAGCCAGGAGATTTGAAAAGGCTTCTATTGCTGAAACCCCACCCTCCTACAATTCTTCTATAGCCCCTACTATTGGTCAAAAGGTATACAAAAGCTACTAATGCTGCAGCCCCAACCAATTACAATTCTTCTATGGCCCCTGCTATCAGTAAGGGGGTATAAAAGGCTATTAAGGCTTCAACCCTATCCACCTACAATTCTTCTATGGCCTCTGCTATCAGCCAGAAGGTATGAAAAGGCTACTAATGCTGCAACCTCACCCTTCTACAATCTTGCATGGCCCCTGCTATCAGTCACAAGGTAGAAAATGCTAATGGTGTTGCAACCCCTCCCTCCTACAATTCCTTCATGGCCTTTGGTATCAGTCAGAATGCAGGAAAAGACTACTAATGCTGAAACCCTGCCCACCTACAATTCTTCTATGGCCCCTGCTTACAGTCACATTGCAGGAAAAGGCCACTAATGCTGTAACCCCACTGTCCTACAATTTTTTCATAGCCCTGGAGAAAGGAAACATGGTCAGAAGACAATAAAGCTTACTAAAGCTGTAGTTCTACTTTGCCTAAAAACATTTGGCTGCTTTCCTCCTACATGCTATTCTTAACAGAGCACAGTAAATGGGCATTCTAGCTTAAGCACTGTTGCAATGTTTCATTTACTTCATTTGCAGGTCATTGACTGATTTAATGTTTTGATTTAGATTTATGTTACAACTGCATCTGTATCATGTGAGGTTAAATGACAGCATTAAGGAGCAGATTACGATACTGCAGAAATTGCTTTTTTCCTAAATTCAGGTGGCATTGCAAAGTCAGGCCTTATTCACACAGATGAAAAAAACAGGCAGTTCAGCTGCATTTGTACCACTGCCCACCTCCAAAGGAACATGATTGCTGCTCAGGTGGGTACACTATGCCACAGCCATGATGTCTGGCATTGCAGTTCAGCAATTGTAACTCAGAGGACAGAATTTGACAAGTTGTGATGCTTGCAGAAATTTCCTATCGAAGCCAATAAGACCATGCTGCATTTGCCAAATACTGCTCCTTCCAATTTTCTCACCACTAAGATTTAAAAATGAACATCCATTTGACCCCATGAATGATTAGAAAATCAAAAGCTGAAATGCTGCATGGCCATGCACTTTTCTCTTGGCGACATGTTATTAAAAAACATTTAAAACATTCACTTATATACGCCTTTCTAAGTGCTTTGCACCCACAATTTTTAACCTAAAGATGCTCCCTGGTTATTTAGCTGTCCTTCTATATCAATATATTAAATTAAATCAATGACTCCAAAACACATATGCATATCAGAAGTCTTTTCTTTTTAGATAATCATATATTTAATGGTGTTAGATTTAAATAATTATGTCACTGTTTTAACAGGTAATTTAGATCATTATATCCAACTCGTCATAATGCTTTAAGATATCATATGTGCCCCTTCAAGCTGTGGCTGGTCCTTGCAGTTCCACTAGTTAGGCGGCTTTACGAGAGCTGTCATCCCCAAGCTGGCAATTTATTCTACACCTTTTGACACTGAATTGCCTGTACTCATTTGTTTATCTGCTGGCTTAAAATCTGGTTCTTTCCAATGATTGGGCAACTTGAAAAAGGAGGCGGAGCCTCTGAACCACTCCATACTCTTGGCTGAGGATGGCCATGGACGCCACTACTGGTCTGTCATCTGGCGGGTTCGGCTTCACATGTTAGACAGAGGTTTCTATTTAGCAGGCTCTGGTTAACCATCCCTGCATACTGTCATCCCCTTCCACGCTCAAGCTGCATATATCCTGCTTTTAATGTAAGCGTGGATATTTTGTTAATAAAATGTCACAAAGTTTTTATAAATTCCTGCTCCATCTGCTACTTTGTATCTTCTGCATATCAGAAAAATCAGAGAAAAGTCAGAAGTCCTTATCTCCGATACTTTCTGTGGTTAGTGACTCAAAATATTAAAGCCACTGAATCAGTGTGGAAGTCAGGCAATAGGCATTATCAGAAGTCAGCAATGGCAGTCTCTAAGGTATGCTTAAAGTGAATATGTCATATATGAAACAATGGCAATGCTATAAAGCAGAAAAAAAAATCTTAGTCATGTAACTATTTCACTGTAATGCTATATATTGAATTACTGCAATAAAAGCCCTCCTTCTTGTTAAAGGAATACGTTTAAAAAAATCATAACCTATTACTACAGTAAGAAAAATCCTCAGGTTATTTATAATTTTGACACTCTTGTTTTATTCTATTTAGATACATACTGTATAAAGGTATAATGAGACACAGGTAAGATTATCGCAGTTTGTACAAATTATATACAACATAATGCCTGCAACTTTCTTAAGGGTTCGTTCACACTGTGCGGTGACCTGCATTTTTCTGCACTGAATAAACACAAGTCACTGCTAGGACACAAAGAAATAAATTGTTTTTTATGTGTTCCATTTGCACCACAGAGCTGGTGTGTCATAAAAAAGTTAACCGTTTCACTCATGATTGCATTGTGACCATTATATGTATTTATTTTCACTTTAAAATAAGAAATGTTAGCATGAAGCAGGGGCGGACTGACAACTCATTGGGCCCCCGGGCAATAAGAAATCATGGGGCCCCTGTGTCCTCGCCCACACTCAAACCACACCCAAAAAAGCCTATGAAAGGTATCAGGGGCATCTCATGGGGCCCCCTACTGACCCCGGGCCCTCGGACAGTGCCCAAGTTCCCAAACGGTCAGTCTGCCCCTGGCATGAAGTAAAATTTTTCAGGGGAAAATGTAAATGTAAAATAGCTGTAGGGACCCTATCTTAAGCTGGAGTGTACCCAGCTACATTTAGTGTTTTTCTTGCAGCTAGGCTTTAGCTACCAGCATGAGCTTTATTTATATTTTTCCATGCTCGTTAGGTTTTTTCTAAGCATGGGGCATTGATTCTGCCCGCTACTGTTGAGTTGTCTCTAGTAATTATTTTTAAAAGTAACAAATGCAATGAGTCATGAATATTTATCTGCCTTAGGCAATCATTGAGGGTCTTCTTCCAGTGGTGAGGAGAGAGGATAGTTTGAGCAACCCTCCAGATGGGTCCTTATTCTTCCCTCCTGGGCCTTTGTCTGCAGACCATGCCACAGTGATGTAGTCTCTGTGCCTTGGGGCCTGGTCCCAATTTGGGAGCAGCCAACGCCCAAGTAATCTTAGCTGGCGTGTGCTAGGGCCTAAAGGAACAGACAGGTGACTACTCATGGGGAGCATCTGTACTAGAAGCAAAAAAGGAAGCTACCCAAGGGGGCATCCTCAGAGAAGCTAAAATAGGTAAGTAGTTTCCCAGAGGAATCAGTTTCAGGGAAGTCTGCTGCAAAAGAGTAGGTATAAGTGAATTGACTTGGATTCAAATTTCCAGAAATAGTGAGCTTTAATGCAAACCACATTGAAGTCAAATTAGAATGAAGCAAAAAATCCAGAAATATTGGACAGGCTCAATGCACATGATTTCAGCAGCTTTAGTAGGCACAGTTTGAGAGACACAAGACAGGTTTTAATCAAGAAATCAAAATTAGAGTGTATTAATTCACTAAAGAAACAGAAACAGTTTTCAGTTCAGCATTCTTGTACCTACTAAAGAGTGTCAAGGAGAGCTTAGGTGAAGCTGCTGTTGGATGGACATTGCATGTGGACTTCATTACTCAAACTACTGTGAATGCTCTCATATATAGGGTCACCACAAGGCTAATTGGCTACTGCTGCTCATAAAGCCAGCCATAGACAGTACAATTTTCTTTCTTGCAACCACAGGAAAGAAAACTGCTCAATTTCCTAGTCAACACAGTCAGTGTTGTTGGGCGGAATACCTCCCAAGAAGGGGGGAGCAGGGCGAGCCATCCCCGCTTGGAGAACACAGTGATTATTGCTAAATCTGACAGGCTAGTTGTAACCAAGTCGTAAAACACTGGAGTTTGGTACAATCAGCCTGTCCATATATGGTTTGAACCTCGTCCCTGATAAACCATTGGAACCATCTATGGTTGGCTTAACCCTTCCTCTCTGATTTTATTGTTTGAATTAACTGCAGAAAAGTGACTGGCACCCAAATATTTGTTTTGACTCCACCGTAAGTGAAGGATCTACCCTTAAATGATAACCTGCATTGTTATTTTGGGGCCAGATGAGAAAGAGGGGTGCTATATATCATTAAAAGAAAAAATATAAACATACCATTTGTAGGAGAATTTTAAAGATCTTGAATATTCCTAAATCTTGATGTATAAAATATTTGAGTACAGTCAATAAAATCTCAGGCGCGAAAAGCACACAGTGATGACAATCATGATCATCATCATCATAAAAGACTAAAATAAGTTCACAAAATGTGATGTATGATGCTTTGCTACAAAGAAGAGGGAAAATGCAGACTCAGTGCTGCTATAACAATAAATAGTCTGGTTGTCTAAGTGAATGTACGCACAGGCTTTAGCTATTAGGAATCTTGGTTCTTGTCTAAGCTCATAAACGCAAAGATTTGTTTAGCTCTAAGGCTTTCCCAACTGTCTTAATCTTAGTCATTATTTGGTTGTGTGTATTGTAACTTCATTTATCTGATTTGATCCAAACTGTTGACTGATAAATGAACAGAGCTTATGAATAAGCCTGCACCACCAAACAACAAATGATGAAACATGAAAAACATGAAAGCTACAAAACATCAGTTGAACTTTCTGCAAGGGGCTTGTATCAAGAATGTACAAGTAATTAAATACAATTAGCACCTAGATAGAATCCACACATAACTCTAATACAATTTTAAAAACATATTGGTAGTCTTTCTTAGGAACAAAACATGTTAAAAGAAAATTTACAAACAAACTGTGGGAAAAATAAATGCTGCTATTGCCTACCTCCTAAAAAAAAGTTGCCGGGCTGTCTCTAGCGTTAGTGTTTTCTGAGCTAATGACCAGGCATGCAACTAGGGAAGTTGAAGCAAAGTCAGAACCGATGTCTACATATTGGTCAGTTGCTCAGAAATGTTTGAAGCCACTGTATCGGTATAACAACCAGGCAACTAACATTTTTAGAAGGAGAGGTCAGCATTGTTCTCTCAGCATGTTTCCTTTAATGGCACGTAGAAAAGTAAGTTCTGTTAGTGTGTTTAGTTTAATACAATGACATTTAAGGTTATTTGAAAGAACGTTGGAAAATTATTCTGCAGCTATATTAACAGGTATAATTTTTTGCTGAGGTGCTTTGGTACATTTTAAGGTCCTGGCATAAGGACACTTCCTTTATTTGCATTTATGAATGACCTCTTCCTTTGAAATCCTTTATAATCCATTCACTATGTTGTTGAGATAAGCAACTTTTGACACTTCATTAGAATTAGAGAGCAGCACTCAGTGCCAGAGAAGATATTATACCAAGTTTCAACTTCAATAGAACAAAGGAAATGTCTTTTTCGATAAGTAAAACAAAATTGTGGGACACATTGAATTTAAATTTATTAAAGTTGAACTAGTATTTCAATGAAAAACTTTTCTGTCTTTCAAACTTCAAACAGAGTTTTGAAATAGACGTTTATATTTCAAAACTGAATTAGCCCCTGTAGACTGTAGAGGATGATTTACTAAAGAAAATAGGCTGTTCTTTTTGCAAGTAAATTTTCTGTTAGCTTACTGAATGTGGTGAAAATTAATTGTGCAAAGAATACCTAGTCACATGCAACCACGCCCCCCCCCCAAAAAAAAACCCAAAATAACCCAAAAAGCAGCTTGTTTGCACATGACTGAAGTCAGCAAAGTTGCACCTCACTTACTGAGTTAAGGGAAAATGTATTTTCAAAGTAAATGGACTTTTTTCCCTTTAGTAAATCAACCACACATCTGGTGGGGGATCAGTTCTTATCAGTACTGCCTATGAGAAGTGGGTTCTGAATGCAGTTTGCATTATCTTTTCAGAAATCCCCTAAATGATTGAGATTTCCACCACATATCAAACACATACCAGGGCACCCATATGGAACAACATTTCTACTTTTTATCAAGAATGTCATTCTCAGACATTCCCGCTAATGTTATAGCTAGATGATCATGTGCACACATTGGGAAAACCATGAAAATGCTGTAAGGATTTGTAAAGAAAAAGTTGGGAATTTTCATTAACAAAATGTTATCAAATTTGCATGTAGAAAGCAGAAAACACATTTGACAATGCCTTATTTATGGAAATACCAGTGTCAGAAACTAGCCTTTCAGAGGTGCTCTAATACCCTGCTTTTATAGCCGTGTGGTGGGACGTTCTGACAAGTATCCCTGGCTAAAATTTCCCCTTCCTGATTCTTGTGCATTGCATTTGGCCAGAAAGGTAGCCTGTCATAATGATGAGCCACTAGAAATGTGTGTGGATAGTTGTGGATAGAGTGCAAAGGGATTAGAACCCCGTTATGGAAATTCATCCTCTGTTTATCCTGTTTACCATTATTATTGCCTATAGTTTTACTTTAACCAAATGTGTTGGAGCTCAGATTCTGCCATAAAAGCAAGGTATTAGAGGCTTCTGCAGGCCCATGTTAGGCAACCTTAGATGCTTAGATGCCTGCACTTTATACCTGTTCAGTTTTGGTTTATATTATACATTTTATTGCACAGAATAGTGGGTTGAATGAAAAAAATCGGTAGATCAACTTCTGTACAACCAGCCTTCACATACATGGATTGAAAATCAGCCAGTCCCTGTTGAACCAGCCAAATTTTGATCCATGTTTAGCCGGCTTCAAGCTGGCCATACAAAGAGTGAATTTGCTCCATGGGTGGCCCTGTCAGCACCATCCCATCTATCACCTTCACTGAAAAATGAAAGGAGCTGGGCGAAAAGTTGTTAACCAAACAGTGCCTAGGTATATCCAATCAGATACAGGCACTCTTTGGTGAAAAGTTGTTCACCAAACAGTGCCTATATCCAATCAGATACAGGAACTCTTTGGGTATTTTGGCAGCCAGTGGCACTGGCTGTCAGAATACAGTAGCTGCAGCAAGAGATTCATCCATCTGCGCTCTGCAGCATAAACAGATGAATACACTATTTTGCCAAAAGTATTGGTACGCCTGCCGTTATACGCACATGAACTTTAATGGCATTCCAGTCTTAGTCCATAGCATTCAATATTGAGTTGGCCCATCCTGTGCAGCTATAACAGCTTCAACTCTTCTGGGAAGGCTGTCCCCTACGTTTAGAAGTGTGTCTATGGGAATGTTTGACCATTCTTCCAGAAATGCATTTGTCAGGTCAGGCACTGATGTCGGACGACAAGGCCTGGACTCTATGCAGGCCAGCCAAGTTTCTCTATCCCAAACTCGCTCATCCATGTTATGGACCTTGCTTTGTGCACTGGTGTGCAGTCATGTTGGAGCAGGAAGGGGCCATCCCCAAACTGTTCCCACAAAGTTGGGAGCATGAAATTGTCCAAAATGTCTTGGTATGCTTAAGCCTTAAGAGTTCCCTTCACTGGAACTAAGGGGCCAACCCCTGAAAAACAACCCCACACCATAATCCTCCCGCCACCAAACTTTACACTTGGCACAATGCAGTCCGGTAAGTCCTGCTCTCCTGGCAACTCTCAAACCCAGACATGTCCATCAGACTGCCAGAAGAGCAGGATTTGTCACTCCAGAGAACATGTCTCCACTGCTCTAGAGTCCAGTGGTGGTGTTCTTTACACCACTGCATCCAACGCTTTGCATTGCACTTGGTGATGTAAGGCTCGGATGCAGCTACTCGGTCATGGAAACCCATTCCATGAAGCTCTCTACACACTGTTGTTGTGCTAATCTGAAGGTCACATGAAGTTTGGAGGTCTTTAGCTATTGACTCTTCAGACAGTTGGCGACTTCTGCGCGTTATGCGCTTCAGCATGCGCTGACCCCACTCTGTCATTTTATGTGGCCTACCACTTTGTGGCTGAGTTGCTGTTGTTCCCAGTTACTTCCACTTTGTTATACCACTAACAGTTGACCATGGAATATTTAGTAGCAAGAAAATTTCATGGATGGACTTATTGCACAGGTGACAACCTATCGTGATATGAAGCACCTGAATCCAATGATTTGAAGGGGTGTCCCAATACCTTTGGCAATATAGTGTGTGTGCATGTGTATATATATATATATATATATATATATATATATATATTTGATGTATGTAAGTTGTTTTAAGGGTTTTTGAGTAAGGATATAGCATTAGGTTGTTTCGATATAGGTTTTTGGTCTATTATCTGAGTATAAGGTTAGTGCAGGGTTATTGTGTATATTAAAAGTTGAAAGATTACCTGAAGATAAAGGAATTTAAAAAGCTTTTATGGAATCAGTAGTGTAACTAAGAATTATGGGTAAGCATTGCAAACTTTTAATGCCCCCCCCCCCTTTCCCCAGCTAGCTCTCTCTGTAGCAGCTGGCAGTGTCAACTGTGACAATACCTTTCATTGATCTTAAAATAAAGTCTAAATCAAGGACAGTCAGCAGGAGAGTTGTCCGCAAAGTCAGTGTACTACAAGGGAACAGTGCTTTGGATAAAAGTTGCAGTTGCAGTAGCAATTATAATAGTAATAATAACAATCATAATAGTATTTGATATTATGCCAAATGTATTACTTTATAACCCCAATAAAAACTTTTTTAAAATTCTAACTTCTTTAAACTTTTGTAGAAATACAAATCTCAGGTGTCAATGTCCTAAGGTGTCCATATGGTTTTAGCAGAAAAGAAACTCTTGGATTATTGGCTGCATTAGGTATACAGGGTTAAATCCAGTCTGTAGCAGAAGTTAAGAAGGCAACATTCTACACTGCTGAGACAGGTAAAGTATAATTAAACTAAAAAAAAAAAAAAAAAAAGTGCTAACAGATAGATTTGTATACCAGAAGAGACACTATTGGTATCTTCTGTTATAAACCCTTCTCCCTGTCTGGCAGCATTCATGTACACTCAGCTCAGCGCATGTTTACTGCACAGCTCTGTGTCATAATAATGTGACTCCCATGCGCATATGTGGAAGTGATGCCATCGCAGTCTGAACAATTGAGCACCAGAAGGGATAATTCAATAGGTAAATATATATTTATTTATTTTTTTTTTTTTTTGGTAATTAAAAGGAGCCATGTTCACACTTTTTTTTTGCTTCAAGTACTACATCTTTATAAAACAATGTTTTTTTTACAAATATCATAACTTACTGGAGTGTGAACAGTTTGTGGAAGGAGTGTGAACAAGTTGTTCAGTATAACAAGAATTGATGTAAATTTAATACTAGGCTTAAACATATATAAATTAATTTCTATATGTTTAACTAAAATAATTTTGTCTATTTTTTTCATGTTCAACAAATTTGAAATAGCTTGGATATTTACTGCCTATATTATTCTGTAACGGGTTACTCTGAAATGACATGTTAGCCCTTTTAAGTAAAATTAATTTCTGCTTTCCTCAATGCTTGAAACTAAAATATTGGGAGTGGGTCATCCAAACTGAAAACAAGTAAATGAGAGCAGAGCTGTGCTTGTTATCCATAATAACCAATCAGAACGTGTACTTAACTTTTGATAACACCTAAGGGGAAGCCTGATCTGTTGATATTGGTAATAACTTTATTTCAGGTTTTGATAGACAGCCCCATTGCCTCCAAACTCAATACTGCATGTGCACAGCTAGACTATGGTTTTTAGCACATCTCCTAGGACAGCATCTATTTTCCTCTAAGGTGTTGCTACATCAAAGAACAAATTAATGTGATTACCTGAATGCAAATTGGTAAATAAAAAAATGATCATATTAGGAGCTGTTTGAACTTAAATGGTCTAAAATTTTCTGACATAAATAATGTCTAGCACTTTGGAAAGTGTAATGTACAGTACAAAGAAAAAAATACAGATTTAAATACTGTATCAAGAGAGCCACGGCCATTGATTCATACCTTGAAATGTCTATGATTTTAAATGGAGCACTACAAGGATCTGTTTTGGAGTCATTACTCTATAACTTGTCTATAACTGACATTGACTTTGGGATTAAAGATGGCCCAAGACAATATAGGTATATGTGATCTTTGAAGAGATGAAGAGGTGGAGGCAGCATGCTGCAGATACTGTAGGGACTATCGAGGAAAACAATAGCAAACAGATAACGTATTCTAACATGTCCAATAGTCTTTATCCCCAGTGGGCTTCAATCAGTGTTTTACAGGTAGCCAATAGATTGTCCTCTGATCTTGTAAAAAATTGGAAGAGTATAATTTATCTATTGGCACCTTAAAAGGCTGGTATCTGTGTTTTTAAAAGACACAAGTCTTTTTTGTGTTAATCAATCAATGAAAGAATGTTTCCAGTTTACTAGCTAGACATAGTAGACTGGATAGCCTCATAGCAAATAGGGTAAGTACGAATAAATGTAACATTATGGGTTTAGAGGCTAAAACCTGCAAGTAACATGAAATCTACGAAGGATGGGATGTAGAGGTAAATTAGTTGATAATGGAGAAGGATTTGAGTGTCCTTGTAGATAACAAACATAAAGTGTTTGTATATTTAAAACTTTTTGTTTAGTTCTGGATACATGTAGGGAAGGTTTAGAACCCAATTTTTATTGCTGTCTGTTTCCTCACTGGGTAAAGTCATATTCTGTTTGTCCTGATGATCATTGTCACCATGACAGAATCAGAGCCTGGAAGTCAGCGCTGTCATCCCACGGTTGGCTCTTCTTACTGATACAGGTCACTGGCACTGCCATCTTGGATATGAGAGCCAGCTGTGGCTTACTGAGGAACCACAGCTGGCTCTGCGCTACATGTACGCAAGCTCCCCTGGTGAATGGTCCTGCAGCCAAGGAGGGGAGAAGGTAGGGGAAAGAATGTCATCCATGCTTCAGCAAAGGCTGAAAGAAGCAGTAGCAGGTACCAATAAAAATCAGTACTTTTTTCCTTAAAAAAAACCCCTGCAACTCTGAACTAGCAGGAATTCACTTTCTGAGTGAAGTTCCACTTTAATGACCACATAGACAACCAGATTCCAGCTTTCAAAGAATCCATAATACTTTGTTGACATACACTCAGAGAGAAACTTAAAGTGGAAGTAAGGGCAAATATAAGTCCAGTTAAATCATTGTTTCCATCCTCCTCATACCCATGCTGCATACCACTATAAGAGAGTTCAGCGTAAATACCTTTTTTTTTTAAATCACTTTCGGAGTGGTCACATGATTGCTAAGATGTAGTTGGCTTCCATTGCCCACCTCCCCATTGTCAGCACTCCCTCCCATTTACTGCCACAGCTGCTCACTTACACAAGGAAACGAACTTACAGATCACATGACCACACCAAAATTGTGTATTTACACAGACCCCATTTCCAAACAGTATGCACCATGGGTAGCAGAGGGGAAGCAATGTTTTAATTGGACTTACAGCCAATTAAAGTTTGTCTCTGTACAAACCTTAGTTTGGCTTCATATTGAATATGTAGTTCTCTGCTACGAGTCCCTGGGACTATAAACACTGCAAAGAAAAGCATTGAGAATGCACAGAGGACCTCACCTGAAATATGTTAAGCAAGAAAAAAATTTATATTTTATATCCAGATCAGTATGATCTGCAAAACAAAACAAACAAATGTTTGAAATCCAAACAATCATGATGCATGGATTGTCTGCAAATTGAACAATTCAACATATCATAATTCATTCATCAACAAAATTTATATATATATATATATATATATATATATATATATATATACATACACACACACAGATTTACTGATTCCCTGGGTTTTTAAATCAATCCACTCATCAACTCATCATCACTAGACTTCAATTATAAGGAAAAGCTAAGAGTTTCAATTTCACCTGATTAGACAATGTTGATTTAAGGAATAAAGTAATTATTATACCTAAAATACCATGATCGCACTTTAAATTTCAATAATTACATAATTACTATCATAAAACCTTCTAGTTAGCCCAGTAAATTTCAGATTGTGGTTTTGTTTGATTATCTGAATTGAAAGTGGATCCTGTCACGGTAGGCTAATAACTGACAGCACTATCACCCATAAATGTGGTAAATCTGTTCTCTGTCCTCCATTTAGTTTTTATAATATATGGACATACCACTAAAGTGAAGAGAAGAAATAAAAGAAGTATTTTGCAGCTTTATGCTATTTATTTACATATGTTTCAGGTAGGGACTCCTCATTTTTGAGTGTTTCTTGGCCATGGCTTATATTGATTGAGCAGTGATCTCTGTAATGAAATAAATTTCTTGCCCAGCTGGGGGACCCATATAACATTGATTTATGTGGAAATCTCAAAGTGCTGCACATCACTGCCTTGCCATGGCAGAAGACACAATGGTGTGTGGGGGGATGCTGAATTAATTTAACTTTCTATTGTCCCAGATCCATTACTTGGTATAGGAACAAATGTCAATGTCTCTGTGCGAGGTTCTATCCTTTACATAGTACAAGTTAAAAGGAATTGGAACCATGAGAATGACATGGTACTTCATAGGTCTGAAGAGGTTTTAAGTACTTAACATATAATTATTGTATACTGTATGTGAATGTCACAAGTAGGTTCCTTAATATCAGGCTGAGTAAAAGTCCAATGAGCCAGACTTGATTGATGATGAATGCTCATCCTGAGACCAGCAATTTCTGGCTATTGCATATCACAATTTGGCAATGCTGGAATACAAAGCATGAATGAAGGAAGCTGTGATTTTTTTTTCTCAATCTGTAATGTCACTGTCCAACTTTATGCCAAGTCAAAGTTCAATGGTCGCAATGCAATTTTTTTTTTATCCCTCAGTTCATCTATAACAACAAAAATGGGGTGATCTTGACTAAAATAGTTCTTAGGTATAATGCAAAAATACCATATAAATGTATTATATTTTAGTGTTTGAAAAAAAAAGAAAGGACTAGCATGCAGGAAAATCCAAATAGGCTGCTCCAATTTTGCCAAAGGACATTCAGCACCAAGAACAGAATGCCTCATTCAATGTTGTACAGTATATAAGCAAACAGGCAGTCAGGGGTCATTGCAAATTGTATCTACTGTATATACTACAATATACTCTGGCTACAGGCCCAAAACATCCAGCACATCACCGATTTACTTTTAAGCAAATCTGGATTTACCTCATGTTTTATAAACCAAACAAAAAGCAACATTGGAAGCTATGCCAAGAGATATATATATATATATATATATATATATATTTAACCCCTTCCATACAGGGCACTTTTACCCCCTTCCTGCCCAGGCCAATTTTCATGTTTCAGCGCTCTCACACTTTGAATGACAATTGCGCGGTCATACAACATTGTACCCAAACTAAAATTTTATCATTTTCTTCACACAACAAGAGCTTTCTTTTGGTGGTATTTAATCACCACTGGGGTTTTATTTTTTGCTAAATTAACGAAAAAATTTTGAAAAAAAAACACGGTTTTCTTTGTTTCTGTTATAAAAGTTTGCAAATAAATAATTGTTCTTCATAAATTTAGGCCGAGATGTATTCTGCTACATGTCTTTGGTGAAAATAACCCAAATTAGGATGTATTTTTTAGTTTGTAGGAAAGTTATAAAGTTCACAAACTATGGTACAGATCTGAAAATTGATCAATCCTGAAGTACTGACACCCAATCTAATTTCTTGAGGTCCAAGAATGTCAGAACAGTACAGATATCCCCCAAATGACCCCTTTTTGCAAAGTAGACAGTCCAACGTATTTCATAAGAGGCATGGCGAGTTTTTTGAAGTTGTAATTTTTCTGTCATAATTTTTCAGAAATGAAGAAATAAAAAAAAAGATTTTCACTATTATTTTTTTACATACTGTCACCAGTGCAGTACAGTGTCATCATATAACTGGCATAGCGGTGATCAGGGACATTGACTGGTGACAGTACGAAAAAAAAAAATGATAATTTTTTTTTAATTTTTAATTTTTTATTAATTTTTTTCTCTTTTTTTAACATTTTTTTTCATATTTCACTACGACCAAAGTATTATAATGTTACCATAGTAACATTGTACTACTTTGGGGAAGTGATCAGTATTTTTTTTTTTTTACACAATTTGCTTATAGTAAAGAATTACTTTGCTATCAGGAAGCATTTACCTGAATGAAATCGATTCATTCAGGATTTTTTTTTTTTTGTGCTTAACTGTGATTTGGCCACAGCTAATCACATGACACAGCTGGGCTGTGATTGGCCCAGCTTGTGCATATGATCGCTGTGACCATTCACAGCTAGCCACACTTGTATACAATGGATGGCATGAAAGGAAGCCATCCATTGTATACAACTGTCATGTGACCTACTGTGATTGGTCACAGCAGGTCACATGGTACTGGCAACGGGGCTCGTACACAGATCTGTCATTGGCCGTGTCCGAGGTACATGGCTGGTGACAGATCTCGCCGCTGCGCGGTTCTGCGGGGGGGGGCAAACTGCGCATGTCTGAAAGGACGCCATATTGCGTCCACCCGGAGGGACGAGCTGCTTGCCCGGCCGCCATCTGGCTATAGGCCAGGCGGGAATGGGATATATACACAGTATATATATATATACAGTTGTGGCCAAAATTATTCAACCCCCAATGCTGTAAAGGGGTTTAGGGACTATAGTGTACATTTGGAATTGTATTCAGAATCAAATCCTACAAGGACGTTGTAACTACCCAAATGCAACTAAAATGACATCAATTGTTTATGTAATACAGTAGTAAATGGTTCTTATGTGGTTTCTTCATTGCCACAATTATTCAACCCCTTAAAGACTACCACTCTGAAGAACAGAGGTTCATACAGGTGCTTTCCATCAGGTATTGAAAACACCTGTGGATGTCACCGAGCAGCAATCAAGCATAATAAGCACCAATTAGGCAGCTTTAAAATGACTGTGATACTCAGCTCCTTCTAGACATTTACTGGTGTGGTTACAAACATGGTGAAGGCAAGAGAATGGTCCAGGAAGACAAGAGAAGAGGTGATTTCTCTTCACAGGAAGGGCAATGGCTATAAGAAGATTGCAAAGATGTTAAACATACCAAGAGACACCTTAGGAAGCATCATTCGCAAATTCAAGGCAAAGGGCACTGTTGAAACGCTACCTGGTCGTGGCAGAAAGAAGATGCTGACTTCGACTGCTGTGCGCTACCTGAAGCGTAGAGTGGAGAGAAGTCCCCGTGTGACTGCTGAGGAACTGAGAAAAGATTTGTCAGATGTGGGTACAGAAGTTTCAGCCCAGACAATAAGACGCACACTGCGTAATGAAGGCCTCCGTGCCAGAACTCCCAGGCGTACCCCCTTGCTGTCTCCAAAGAATAAGAAGAGTCGACTGCAGTATGCCAAAAGCCATGTGGACAAACCACAAAAGTTGTGGGATAGTGTTCTGTGGACTGATGAAACAAAATTAGAACTGTTTGGGCCCATGGATCAACGCTATGTTTGGAGGAGGAAGAACAAGGCCTATGATGAAAAGAACACCTTGCCTACTGTGAAGCATGGTGGAGGGTCAATCATGCTTTGGGGCTGTTTTGCTTCTGCAGGTACAGGGAAGCTTCAGCGTGTGCAAGGTACCATGAATTCTCTTCAGTACCAGGAGATATTGGATGGAAACGTGATGCAGTCCGTCACACACCTGAGGCTTGGGAGACGTTGGACCTTTCAACAGGACAATGATCCCAAGCATACCTCCAAGTCCACTAGAGCATGGTTGCAGAGGAAAGGCTGGAACATTTTGGAGTGGCCATCGCAGTCACCAGACTTAAATCCGATTGAGAACCTCTGGTGGGACTTAAAGAAAGCAGTTGCAGTGCGCAAGCCTAAGAATGTGACTGAACTGGAGGCCTTTGCCCATGAAGAATGGGCGAAGATACCCGTAGATCGCTGCAAGACACTTGTGTCAAGCTATGCTTCACGTTTAAAAGCTGTTATAACTGTAAAAGGATGCTGTACTAAGTACTAAGATTGAATGTCACTTGGGGGTTGAATAAAACTGATAATGCTGTGAGCACAGAAAAGACATTTGTGGTTATTTCATTATAACTGTTATGTTATATTTGTCTGACCTACAAGTGCCTCTTTAATGTAAATGTAAGCAAGATGACTGAATGATCAAAAGCAATGTCAAACTGGCCAAAACACTCAATTTCAGTGGGGGTTGAATAATTTTGGCCACAACTGTATATATATATATATATATATATATATATATAGTATTTTAAGCTAATTTGTACATATAATGCTAACACCAATCTGAGGTTGCTAACTAATCAACCAACCAATCAACTTAATTGAAATGTAGTTATTTGATTTGAATTCAGGCCCTCTCTGACTTAAGGAATTCATCTGTGAGTAAACCTGTACCATTGATTTAGTTTGCACTCTGGCATGTGTAATTAACATAACTTTACACCATGGTTCAGTTTAAGGGCAAGTCTACCATGAGATGTTAATGCACAATAACAAAAGAATGCCAAATTATGTTGATAATTTATGATAGTGCAGCAAGAAAACCCAAAAGGGACAGTCATATTAAATAAAAATGTAAGTGCAGCCGTATGTAAAATATTATGTTAGACACGGTGAAGCTGTCTGTGAATATAAATTACTGGAGCCACTTACTCAATGGTGTTAGAAGCATTCCATAACTGTTGAAAATTAACATAATTTGCAGATGATGCAGGTCATTCACCTAGGGGCATACAGAGACAAACTTGCACAAAGTGTTAAAGATAAATTAAAGAATAATAATGCATACTGTATTACTTAAGTATGCTTTAATTAGAATTTACTATTTAAAGAACAATATTGATCATCCACCTTTGATGTGGCTTCCAGCAGCTTCCTAATAGCTGTTCATTACCTGATCACCTGCTGCATTATAACTCCTTTAGTAGCATGAAGCCAAATAAAGGTTGCCTAATGTATTACTTTAGGTTGCCTAAATGTACTAATTAACTTAAACAATTAGCATTATTATTACCCAAATGGTTTTTAGAGCTATTGTTATTGTTTCATGTGTAATGTGGTGCACCAACACCTCTTACATTTGAATAAACAGAACTCCAGGCAAAAAACTAAATAAGGAACTCTATGGGTGACGTCACTTCCCAGGCATTTCCCAACTGTTGTCTCCTGCACACAGAGTATGCTGCTGGAGACCAGCCTGAGCACTTGTAGAACAGGTATGTATAGCAATTTGTTTCTGTACTGGGCTAGCTAGATTTAGGCTTAGAATATGGCTGAGAGTAGGTTCAGAGTTAGTTTTGCCTTTACTTCCACTTTAAGCAAGCAGGACCTTGATGATCAACTTATTCTTGGCTACACAATTGTGTGGTTCCACACTGATGATACAAGCAGTACAATGATCCTTGACTGGGTGTTTTGAATTGGTAAGATCTTAGGTCTGTATTCAAGCAGATACAGCACATGAACAAAGTGATCAAAATGAAGTACTGACTGTTTGTTTCTTTCAACATTCCATTGAGCCTGTACTTCAAGAGAAACTTTGCATGACATCTAAGAGACTGCATAAGTTGTAGTCTCTTTATGAGGTTTTACTGTAGTGTCAGCAAGGAATTATTCTCTACAGCAGTTGTTGGTAGTTTATACCTTCATTAGGACTATTATCCTGTTTTCAACTTTAGTAATGCAGGCAATTTGCTTTTGTATGTTGGTGTGCCATACATTTGGGTATTAATGTCAATTCCTACTCTAAAAAAACTCTTCAGAGGAAGAGTAAAGAATGTGAGGTCTAGTATGACTATGTTTTTGAGATATTCCTTAATTGCCTTTAATGCTAGAGTAAAAGAGGGTACTTATCAGACAAAGAGCACCAATTTGAAAGACTAACACAAATGTTTTCTTTAGACCAGACCTGCTGGAAAACAGGGGCAGGTTAATATGCTTGAATTGACTTGTCCCAACAGCACATACTCACATTTCTTTCTTAGGTGCTGGGACAGAAGAAACCACCGGGTACCTCTGCTTGACTCACTAAGTAAGTGTTTAACTGTATAAACTATGCTTTTACAACTAGGGAAGAGTTTCTTTAGTACCAAGAAGCAAAACTGAAAAGTAGGGAGCAAAGTTTAAGAGAATATGTGATGTGCAGCTGGTGCAAAACACAGGTTCACATTTAAAGACAACAGAGGTAACTTGCCAAATGGTTTTTAGCAAAAAGAAATTCCAAAATGCTTACTTCTTTGATAGTCAATGTTTTTCGACTTTGGACAACAAAATCATTGTGCAGTTTTAAATTGCTTTGCAAACATTCCTATAACTAATGCTAGAATTTATTGACACTCTGCAACCAAGAAAATATTGATTTCTCATTAAAAATGTACTAGAATGGATCACTTTAAATAATCATAAGGCCGTATAATAAATACTACTTTTGCAATTTTTGGAAAGTGAACATGGAAAGACTCTTTTATTTGAAGTACGGTAGTTAATTGTAAATCTGTATTCTAATCATTATATACTTAATTATGCATTTTGAATAGCCATGCAGCATTGTTGAAGCTGATTTATGACTATAAAAGCACATTTCTTATTTCGGAACTATTTGTGAACAGCTAGATGAATTGGTCTCTGGTGACAACATGGCAGTTATGGGAATCAAATGTTCTTCTATATTTTGTGCAGTAAAATATATGAGGTAAACTTGAAATTTGGCTATAATTCTTAAAATCGTAAATGACAAGCAGCTACTTGATTTTTCTCACTAGGAAGCCAATATTCTATTAAAATATTTAGCACAATGCATATGAAGCAAGCAGAGAAAGAAAAGTATCAGACAACTTCCAGCAAATGCAACAAGAGAGATTTAAGTTGGTAAAGAAATTCAGTTACTTTGTTCATTCAGGGAAAAGCGACTTCTTGCCAGCATCCCCCCACCTACTCACCCACTCACCCACTCATCTCTTCTTCCTCCCTTGCAGCTGCTGCAAAATAACCAGTGCATTCAGGAATGGAGAAGCATGTGACCTTCTCCCATGATGCAGTGCCCAGGCCTGATTAACTATGAGACCTTGTTTGATCTCTCTTCCGTATTATGACTGAGTAATATATGCACTGCATTTGTGTTTACATTTATATATTTATCAATTCATATAAATTGTTGTGCCAACTGTTAAATTTTATCTCAGAGTAATTTATTTTCTGATTGATCAGACCGACCAATGGCCAACCCCAAACATGACACATGAGAGGTGACATCATTACCCCTGTATACTCTCTGAAACCATCCAAAACACAGTTACAAAACTCAAGTTGACTAGTGACCACAATATTTCATTTTGCTATCTCTTTAGATGTACTGGTAAAGCTTATACACATATTTTGGTCTCAAATGGATCCCTCTAAAAATAGCATCAGTTTTCACTTTTTCCTGATGGCCTAAATGATGTCTTTCCAGCTATTAGGAATAGGGGGGCAATGCAGTAATGAGAGTTCTCACATTGTTTCCTTAGGCCTCTTGCACACTGGGCCCAATACATGAAACGCCAGCATTTAGGTGCATGTGGAAGGCACAGTCCTGTCCTGCTGTCAGCTGGCTTGAAAATTCTACGAAAGGCTGACAGCTGTTCCGGTTGAATGGTGCTCCAAGCAGTACTGACATTTAGGGCTGAATGTGCCCAGGGAAAATTACTTAGCATGCAAACTTCTTGCCTTCCGGGCAATTGTCCCTGGGCTCATAATAGGGTTTTTTTTCAGCAGGAACATGGGGGAATGCAGTTCTGACACCTACAGCACTAAATGTATGTAATGGAAGTCTATTTCTGGTGGTGGGGACTTATTGTTGCTGGAGGGGTCTGTTGCTGGCTGCTGGAGTGTCTATTGATGCTAGCTACTGAGAGATCTATTGTTGTTGATGGGGGTATCTTGGTAGCTGAGGGGGTATCTTGTTGCAGGGGGTCTATTGTTGCTGAATGGGCTCTACTTTTGCTGAAGAGATCTCTTGTTGCTGGTGGGGGTCTGTAGTTGCTGGGTGGATCTTTTGTAGCTAGGGTGTATTTTGTTGCAGGGGGTCTAATGTTGCTGGAGGGAGGTCTACTGTTGCTGAAGCGATCTATTGTTCCTGGGGGGGGGTCTGTTGTTGTTAGCTGCAGAGGATATAAATACTGCTTTTCTTGTTATCATTAACACATACAAATTCCACAAAATGATACTTCTGAATTCTCTAAAAGGGGTGGCATTGGGAGGTAGGTAGGGGGTGGAACCAAGGAACAGTGCTCAGAGGTTGTTAGGGGGTGGAGACAAGGGGTGACTCAGAAAGGGGGACTACCTGCACCTATTTTATGAGAAAAAGAGCCCTGCTCATAATGCCCTAAACATTAGCACTGCTTGGAAAACCATTCAGCCCTGTCAAGCTGCAGCTGTCACCCTTTCATAGAGTTTAAAAGGCTGAAGGAAGGAAGTAGAGCTGGATGGTGCACCTGTGCCTTCTACCTGCCTTAGTGTATTTAATGAAATTAATGGTATCATTTAGAAGGAGGAAGTACAATCAGCAGGTACAATAGAAATGTTATATTGTCTGAATGGTATGACATATTCTTAATAGCATGTGGCAATGCTAGCCATCCATATTTCTGAATCCAAGGGTCTGAAACAGGGTTTCAGTTTTAGATAAGAGAGCATATGTCTTATAAGGGCTTATGGGCTAGAGCTTTTGACTTTCTGTCAGAACCATTAAATGCGTGTTTTAACTCTAACATTATGATATACTATGGTTTGCTTTATAGGAAATCTGCACTGAAGCATGAAGGCTGCAATTGCTGTCCTCCTTTTGAAAATGCTAGTTGTTGGGCTGTTTCACTTTAATGCCAATCCTAACAATCAAATGGCACTTGAATTCAAATCAGTCTGAACTCCTTACCTGCATATTTGCTACAAGTAATTAATAAGGTTCTGATATCATTAGGTCAGCAATGCAGATAACAACTAGCATTTTTAGAACATGAGGCCTGCAGTGGCAGTTTATATACTTTTCTCTATACAGCTTTCATTTATGTGTTGCAATATATATAAACAAAGGACTATGTAAATATACACTTATGCAAAAACAATGCAAATAAGTGCAATACCATCAAAATAAAAACACATTATTGCATAATTTGCTATTTGAAGAAAAAAAATCAAATCTTTAATTTGTTTTATTAAAATAATGTTTTAGACATATTTAAAGGTTGATAACACACCTAAAGACTAATTGTAGCATAAGCTTTTAATGGTTCTACAGTTGCAAGAAAAAGTATGTGAACCCCTTGGGATTACGTGGAGTTTTGCATGAATTGGGCATAAAATGTGCTCTGAACGTCATCTAAGTCACAACAATAGAAGAACACAGTCTGCTGAACATAATACTACACAAACATTAGATGTTGCCATGGTTTAATTGCAAATAACATGTAAACATTCACAGTGCAGGGAGGAAAAAGTATGTGAACCTTTGGACTTAATAACTGGTTGACCCTCCTTTGGCAGCAATAACCTCAACCAAACGTTTCCTGTAGTTGCAGATCAGACCTGCACAACGATCTGGAGTAATTTTGGACCACTCCTCTTCACAAAACTGTTTCAGTGTAGCAATATTCTTGGGATGTCTGGTGTGAATCGCTCTCTTAAGGTCATGCCACAGCATTTCAATTGGGTTGAGGTCAGGACTCTGACTGGGCCACTGCAGAAGGCGTATTCTGTGCTGTTGCAGCCATTGTTGCCATTGTGGTGTCCTTGTATGCTTTGGGTCATTGTCCTGTTGCATCTCCCATCCTCTGCGGAGCTTCAGTTGGCGGACAGATGGTCGTACATTTTCCTGCAAAATGTCTTGATAAACTCTGGAATTCATTTTCCCATCAATGACAACAATCCGTCCAGGCCCTGAGGCAGCAAAGCAGCCCCAAACCATGATGCTCCCTCCGCCATGTTTTACAGTGGGGATGAGGTTTTGATGTTGGTGTGCTGTGCCTTTTTTTCTCCACACATAGTGTTGTGTGTTCTTCCCAAACAACTCAATCTTGGTTTCATCTGTCCACAGTATATTTTGCCAGTAGTGCTGTGGAACATCCAGGTGCTCTTTTGCAAACTTCAAACGTGCTGCAATATTCTTTTTGGACAGCAATGGCTTCCTCCGTGGTGTCCTCCCATGTACT
This sequence comes from Staurois parvus, assembly GCF_062004578.1. Classification (NCBI taxonomy): domain Eukaryota; kingdom Metazoa; phylum Chordata; class Amphibia; order Anura; family Ranidae; genus Staurois; species Staurois parvus. The sequence continues at coordinate 2,433,885 of NW_028318022.1, read as the reverse complement.
CCATTCTTGTTTAATGTTTTCCTTATTGTAGATGTGTCAACAAAAATGTTAGCATGTGCCAGAGATTTCTGTAGGTCTTTAGCTGACACTCTGGGATTGTTCTTTACCTCATGCAGCATTCTGCGCTGTGCTCTTGCAGTCATTTTTACATGACGACTGCGCCTAGGGAGAGTAGCAACAGTGCTAAACTTTCTCCATTTGTAGACAGTCTGTCTTACCGTGGACACATGAACATCAAGGCTTTTGGAGATACTTTTGTAACCCTTTCCAGCTTCATGCAAGTCAACAATTCTTGATCGTAGGTCTTCTGAGAGCTCTTTTCTGCGAGGCATGGTTCACATCAGACAGTGCTTCTTGAAACCAGTAAACCCAAAACAGGTGTGTGTTTTTTAAGGGCAGGACAGCTGTCAGCAATACATCCAATATCATCACACTGATTGGAGTCAAGGTTGGCTCACTCCTGGCTCCAATTAGCTCTGGGAGAAGTCATTAAGCTAGGGTCTCACATACTTTTTCCTCCCTGCACTGTGAATGTTTACATGTTATGTGCAATTAAACCATGGCAACATCTAATGTTTGTGTAGTATTATGTTCAGCAGACTGTGTTCTTCTATTGTTGTGACTTAGATGACGTTCAGAGCACATTTTATGCCCAATTCATGCAAAACTCCACGTAATCCCAAGGGGTTCACATACTTTTTCTTGCAACTGTATGAAGTGAGGAATGCTTAAAAAATAAACCATTCATTTTTTAGCAGCTCTTTCCCGGCAGCATGCCAGAGACCAAGAATTCTGTGTTCTGTAAGAGAGCAGCAGACTGGATCTCAAGGGGCCCACATTCCCCCCTGCACAGTCATAACTGCTGTGCTGTAATCAACAGTGCTTCCTGAGAACTGTTGGGTATTGGAGTATTGCATAGGGGATAAACCATACCACTGAGATACAGACTGGGGCTCTAACACCGGCACCAGATCTCTGGCATACTACCAGGGAAGGGCCACTGAGCATTGGTTTGGAGCACTATGACTGGAAAAATACTGAAAAGAAAACAAATTGTTTTTTTTTATGCACCCTCATTTCATAGAAACCGTAAAAGCTAAAGCTGCAGTAAAGCTTAAAGAACCTATTCAATAAAAAGTACAGTGATAATGTTAAATGTTCCCTCTATACAGCCAATACCTTTCTCTAATTGTAAATCGAATTGTAAAAGAAGGTCAAGTGCACCTATAACTTTCAATGATCTCAGTAGTTTCTTAAATTTAGGTGATAGAAAGCCACATTTGCCCATTGACACAAGCCATAGGACAGCTAAACAGACATGCAAATTCTGCATTCCTTTCTGTGTCCATAGCAGCAGGAAATAGCTGACAGTCCAAGAGGCAGAAAGCCAAGCTCACCTCATATCTCTTCTGAAAAGTAAGTGTTTAAACAAACATTTTCACCTTGGCTTATGGCAAGAACAACTCTGTGCTGGCCACATAGATGCAGAAAAATGATTGGCCATAGAGTTTGTAATTTTGTACTGTATGTTGATAAGTGGTTTATAAATGATTTATCCAATGATTTTAACTATATATACTATAATATACCATACTGTACTGTAATATAAATGAAAATTTTACAGAAGTGGAAAGAATGTATTACGTTGCTGGCATATATTTAACTATGTGTATAAGTGGCAATGATTTAAGTCATGTTTAAAGGAAAATTATGATGGGTTAATTTAAGTTTATATTAATATTTACATTTTTAAACTGGTATTTCTCCATTATAATCCAATAGGGCACCAAGGCTTTATTCATTTCCTCCAGCCATGGGCATATCAGGAGCTGGCAAAGGAAGCCCATCCCTGTTTCATGTGCTGCCCCTGTAAAAACCATAGGCCTGCACACTAATAGCACAATTCATTGATTCCTAATAAACTTAATTCAGCAAAGGCACCATGGAGGTCCCAGGGCAGAACTGCCCCTTCTCATGTGTTTCTCCCTTAAAGACGTAATCAATTTTTTTCTCCCAAATTTTTGTCTATTGTGTAATGCAATGTTAAAACATGACAGCCTTGAAACTGTGCATAAAGCTTAATGTGTCAGCACTTAGCCAACATGTAGCTTATATTCGGTCATTTTACTAAATAACTTTAATATTTAAAGCAGAACTCTGGCAAAAACAAAAAAATACCCTTGCAGTGGATTTCCCCCCTGTACAGCAGGAGTTAAATGAGCATTTATGCCTAGGGTACCAAGAAAAAGGACTTTTACTTAACGTGTTCCTTGTTCCACCATTTGCTGGCACTAAACTCTTCTTTCTGAAGCTTCCCGACAAGGGAATTTCTTTTTGTTCAGCTTTAACAAAGACTTGCAAACTGTGCAACTTGTATTTGGAAAATTGTGTTGCTTGCCTTAGTATGGTCCGCCAACCTACAGATGTTTGCTGTTGTGTTACATTACCTAAATGCCTATAGAGATGGCTACAAAAAAATGATAATAAGGTCCAGTAGGCTGCAACCCACAAAAATTGGGTTTTATTTTACAGACGTCAGAATAGTGAAATAAGAAGCCTGATGCTTACTATAGGCCTAGACTTTGTTCTTTATCAAGTAAGCCAGTTATATACTTTTTACTAGACAAAGATTAAAGATATGTGGGATACGGATTTAATAACAATCCAACATTCTAGGTTGGGTAGAATAAGCAAGTTAGTTAAGTCTCTTGTACATTTCTGTTGCAGTGACTTAATTGTGCTGTGATGCTCTTACAATGGCCAGCAGTTAGGAGATCAGTCTGTTCTGTGTGTTGTGTGATCATGCATAACTAAGTCCAATTAGCACTACAATGAAAACATAACAATGATTTGTGAAGGTGAAGATCCATTTAAGTAAGCTTATAGAATGTATGTAAGAAAAATAGAACTCTGATTATTCTGTACTTGCAGTTACAAATTCATGCCTAAAACTCAATCATTTACCAGCTAAACTAAGCAATGTCCTGGCTGTTAAAATGACACTAAATGACATCCTTGTTTTCAAAAAATAATCCATGCATTTCCACTACCTAAGGGCACTGTAATCTATTTTTTATGAAATTGTTTCTTACTACTTTTTTGCCTCCTTGTAATGTCCCCGTTGAGCCTCCAAATGACTCCTTTTCCCCCGCTTGGAACTAGCAGTGCATGTTAGTTGTGGTCATGCATAATGCTCTATACACACAACACATCTAGTTCATCTCAGCAGTGAGTAAGAGAGGGTGGCTACTTTGCACATGCACATACCTACATTGGTTCTATGGAAAACAAATGTAGCCACACTCTAATAGGAAGATGGATCATACCAGTAAAAAAAAAAAAACTTGAGATTTGAAGGAAGCTGAAAGCAATTGAAGATGCATACTTGAATAACATTTTTTTTGTAAGCCAGAGTTTTGTGTCACATTAACTAACTAAGCTATCCATAAACACATATACGCTGATTGATTTTTTTTTTGTAAGGCACAACTCTGACCTATCTTCAGAAAGGAATAACGTTTACAGGCCACCAAAATATATACCACAGTTATATATTTGAATAGGACACTGGATCTTCAACAAAATGGTGACCATCTGCACACAGTCCCAAAAAGGGCAAAATGCGTCCAAGGAGTTCTCTACAGAATATGGAACAAACCCTCTTGTTTTGGAACTTTCAAGGCAAAGACACAGATTGTAAAAAATAATAGAGTGCATTTTATTATACAACAATAGTTAAAACCACAGAGCAAAGAAAAGGCAGTCAAATATTTTTACATCAATAATGGATCACATTTGCTACAATTTATTAATAAGGTTCAGACCATCAATAATATGACAGCTGATGCGTTTTGAGACAAAAATTTAATTTCTTCTTCAGAGATGCCTAGATACAAAGCAAAATACATGCAGTAAAAATATATCTGTAAATATATTGTTTCAACAGACAAATACATTTAACACAATGAGCTGCATACAGATTTCTGTACTAACCCTGAATGAGGTGATTGATGAAAGGAAACTGGCATCATTTAAAACCAAGAAGTATTTGCCATTGCCATCATCATGAATCTCCCAGATGGGGCCACAGGTAGGGGGTACTGTTTTGGGTCACTCCCAAGGGGGGCCAGAGAGGGCACCACAGGGGCTTAGCAGATGTAAATTCTATATCCTGCACCAATTCCTACACAGAAATTATATATATATAAATCTAAATCTAAATAAATCAGTTGCGCGCATACTTCAATCTAACCAAAAAGTTAGTGCTGTGTGCTTACTTATCAAAAAATGGATGTAAGACATAAAAGCTGGACAGAAGTGGAACTGGGTATGATATTCCTTTGTGTGCTGGGCTTTGGATGACTTGTAAAAGGCCAAACAGATGACATGTCAGTATAGGAAAGCATGTAAAACCTTCAAAGCATATGGTTAATATCTAAAAGAGAGAAGAAAAGTTGCACACTAAAAAGCATAATCCAAGATAGTAACGGGTATACTTTATAGCAAGAAAGATATCCCGGTATCATACCCAGTAAAAGGAAGTTCAACCTGTCCGGTATTGGTGTTTGTAATGGCTCCTTATAAAGCAGAGTGTGGACTGAAAAAGTGGCAATCCCGCAGTAGTAACTTGGAGTAGAGAAATGGCTAGCCTGTCCTGGAGTAGTTTCCCTTGTGTGCCACCGCCCGGCCGAGAGGCGTGCAGCATAACCCCCCCCCCCACCAAGGACGCATGATGGCACTATCCAACACCACACCAATATTTACCAGAGGAGTTCCCTACAGGTGAAGAACAGGAGCTGAACCTATCTTTTACCCATCTCATTCCTTTTTATGTAACAGGGAGTCGGTGTCTGTGTGCCACCATTTTGTTGAAGTCTACTGGAGCCTGACAAGCTGATCCTGTCTGTCTTGCACCATTCTATTCACATGCTGATCCGACTGACACATGTTTGGGGGGCATTTGTGCGGTACCACTTTCATTGTTTTAGGCTACATTTATAGGACAGTGGATCTGTCAAGGCTTAGCTGAGATTTTGCCAGTGCAGGAGATAAATAATACAAAATATAATAGCACAGTTGTCTTTGTGAAGTACTGTATCAGTTTTCATATTTCAGTTTGTAACTTGTATCACAAAAGAAGAAAAAAGATGATGTCAGACCCTATACAGCTTGTAATGTGTATGTTTTACAAAAAACAGGTAGATAAAAGGGTGCCCCTTCCTGGCTATGATAATACTGATATTGTATCTTTACAAAAGACATAGATATAGTGCAGAGATAAATGATGTGAAGTAGGACCCTAATTAAGCTATAGCATGATCTATGGCTTACCACAGCACTATTGGTAAAGGGAAGGTTTGTTCTTAGATGATGTGGACTGTGGGACTTTTCTCTGAACCTTGGTACAACACAGAGCTGTGAACAGTACTGTTGTTTATATTGCAAAATGCTTTCTTAGTGAAAAATCCATAGAAAAGTGTATTCATTCTATAAAAAAAAAGCATTCACTTCAAAGTATTTTCTGCTCCTAAAGAATATCTAAAGCAATTTTTTGTTGTTGTTTTTGGATACTCTGGTGAAGAAATAGAACTGTAGAGATTTTATTGCTGTCTGTATAGCCACTTGGAAAATTCATCGTCTATACAGTTGTGGCCAAAATTATTCAACCCCCACTGAAATTGAGTGTTTTGGCCAGTTTGACATTGCTTTTGATCATTCAGTCATCTTGCTTACATTTACATTAAAGAGGCACTTGTAGGTCAGACAAATATAACATAACAGTTATAATGAAATAACCACAAATGTCTTTTCTGTGCTCACAGCATTATCAGTTTTATTCAACCCCCAAGTGACATTCAATCTTAGTACTTAGTACAGCATCCTTTTACAGTTATAACAGCTTTTAAACGTGAAGCATAGCTTGACACAAGTGTCTTGCAGCGATCTACGGGTATCTTCGCCCATTCTTCATGGGCAAAGGCCTCCAGTTCAGTCACATTCTTAGGCTTGCGCACTGCAACTGCTTTCTTTAAGTCCCACCAGAGGTTCTCAATCGGATTTAAGTCTGGTGACTGCGATGGCCACTCCAAAATGTTCCAGCCTTTCCTCTGCAACCATGCTCTAGTGGACTTGGAGGTATGCTTGGGATCATTGTCCTGTTGAAAGGTCCAACGTCTCCCAAGCCTCAGGTGTGTGACGGACTGCATCACGTTTCCATCCAATATCTCCTGGTACTGAAGAGAATTCATGGCACCTTGCACACGCTGAAGCTTCCCTGTACCTGCAGAAGCAAAACAGCCCCAAAGCATGATTGACCCTCCACCATGCTTCACAGTAGGCAAGGTGTTCTTTTCATCATAGGCCTTGTTCTTCCTCCTCCAAACATAGCGTTGATCCATGGGCCCAAACAGTTCTAATTTTGTTTCATCAGTCCACAGAACACTATCCCACAACTTTTGTGGTTTGTCCACATGGCTTTTGGCATACTGCAGTCGACTCTTCTTATTCTTTGGAGACAGCAAGGGGGTACGCCTGGGAGTTCTGGCACGGAGGCCTTCATTACGCAGTGTGCGTCTTATTGTCTGGGCTGAAACTTCTGTACCCACATCTGACAAATCTTTTCTCAGTTCCTCAGCAGTCACACGGGGACTTCTCTCCACTCTACGCTTCAGGTAGCGCACAGCAGTCGAAGTCAGCATCTTCTTTCTGCCACGACCAGGTAGCGTTTCAACAGTGCCCTTTGCCTTGAATTTGCGAATGATGCTTCCTAAGGTGTCTCTTGGTATGTTTAACATCTTTGCAATCTTCTTATAGCCATTGCCCTTCCTGTGAAGAGAAATCACCTCTTCTCTTGTCTTCCTGGACCATTCTCTTGCCTTCACCATGTTTGTAACCACACCAGTAAATGTCTAGAAGGAGCTGAGTATCACAGTCATTTTAAAGCTGCCTAATTGGTGCTTATTATGCTTGATTGCTGCTCGGTGACATCCACAGGTGTTTTCAATACCTGATGGAAAGCACCTGTATGAACCTCTGTTCTTCAGAGTGGTAGTCTTTAAGGGGTTGAATAATTGTGGCAATGAAGAAACCACATAAGAACCATTTACTACTGTATTACATAAACAATTGATGTCATTTTAGTTGCATTTGGGTAGTTACAACGTCCTTGTAGGATTTGATTCTGAATACAATTCCAAATGTACACTATAGTCCCTAAACCCCTTTACAGCATTGGGGGTTGAATAATTTTGGCCACAACTGTATTTGTCTTGCTTACCACTGTTACCTGGAGTGGAAATGGATGATAAATCCTAATTTTGAGTTGTCTCCAGAACAGGAATAGAGGGGCAATCTACTGGAGATGCTTGTGGAGACAACTGTCTTAAAGAGCTATTCCTACATTTTAAAGGGATTTATTTTCTATAGGGCAGGAAGTGATAAAAAATAACAAAACCTGACGGTGGTTTTAACCATTCTGATTTCTATCCAAAATGAAAAAAAAGGCTTTTGAGATATTTTAACCTTTATGCTGCCACCGACGTAACTAATATCATCAGCATGTAAACAAACTCCTGCCCCTTATAGTAGCCTCCATACCAGGTGTCAGGATAGAGAGCAGTGGGAGACCATCCATGCACTGATCTCCCCTGGGTGGTATGAACCTGGAAGTGCACAGCTCTGAACACTTTTGGGTTCAGAGTCATTCAACTCCAGCTGCTCTGTGTTCAGTCAGTTGCAGCAGAGTGCAGGAGGACATTATCAGTCTAATAGACCCCACCTGGGAATTTGTCACCCACACTGTTCTATCACATGCACACACACATTACATCACAAAGCAATGAGGTTAACCTCCTTAGCGGTTTTCCCGAGTGTAGCTCGGGGTAAAATTTGAGTATTAAGAGCGGTAACCCGGAGCTACACTCGGGCTTACCATGCGGCGTTGCTCAGGGAGTCCCTGCAGCACTTAATTTGTCCTTCACTACCGCGATGTGTCCCTTGCAGCATCCCTGGCCATCTCCTCCGGCCGATGCCGGCATCCGGCTTCCGTGTTCCGGTCCCTGTGACGTCGGGACGTATGGGCGCCGGAACCGGCTGCAAATTTAAAATTTTTAAAGAATGTCATTTTTGCTGTCATTGCTGTTTCAATGCATTTCACATGTATTTTGTCCCTACTGCTTTGTCCTGTGCCCTGCCTGCATTTTGACTGTTCTTTCTGTCTGGAAACTTAGAAAAGTCCATGGCTCCAAAAAGCGTCCCTTTACGTCAAAAGCGGTTTTAGACCAGCTAGAGAACAGTGATAGTAAATCAGAACCACTTGCAGAATTGAGTGATAATGATTTGTGGGGAAATTCATCATCAGCCACTGAAAACGATTTTGTGACTTTGCTCAGCGATGTGCGAATTTGCCTCTGTATTTCAAATTTTTGTGTGGTTTTGGTTTGATTATATTATTGAATTAAATTTATTATTATTATGTTATTATCTTTTATGATTATTTATTAAATTATAATTTATGATTTCGTGTTTCAAGTTTTATCATATCCGGAATGTTTAATAGACTCTTGTTCGTACAGATTTCAGTGAGTTATTCCTAGAAATTACAGCCTACAATAAAAAACTACATATTTCCATGCAAAGAAATGGTACCGCTTTCAGCACAAAAAATCGCAAAGAATCATACCGCCGAGGAGGTTAATTTAAAAAGAGACAAAAAAAAATTAAAGTTTAATAAAATACAATAAAAAAAAATGTGAAAGCCCTCCATCCCAATGTATATGCACATACAAATGCAATTCACCTATTTTACATTGTACAAAAAAATGGTGTATTTTTTAATGTAAATATAGATTTGATAAACACATACTGTGACATAACAAATGGCAATTGTGCCATTTTATTCTACAGGCTTTCAGAAAATATATAATGTTTTGGCAATTTAAGTAATCATTAGGCCTTAAATGTGCATAGTTGCTTGTACAAAGAAAAAAAAGGCTTTGGCAGCGAAAGGGTTGAACAAAATGGCAATTTATGTATGTGATTTTTAGATCATGTTTATTGACTTAGGCAATGAGGTGATGCAGTTTCTGTACTAAAAAAAATGAGGTTTGTATGCTGAATATTTGATGTACTTAAAATTCCTAGTTCTGGAAGGACAAGAAACCTTGTTCAAGCCTCGTACACACGATCAGAAAATCGATCATACGATAATCTGATCGTTAGTACATAGCTTTCAACAGCCGATCATGACAGTTTATCTAAAATTATATGAAGGGACATACGTGAAAATATTTCTCGTATATGCCAAATTGTACGATTTTCATTTAATCAGTTTTCACCAAATACAAATATAGTACAATACACTACATCACTTCTAAAATTCTATTCTGTTGTAAAAGAATTTTCCTAAATTGAGTAACCTCTTCATTTTCAATATGTGGACTAGCATAAAAAAAATGGATGATCTTTCTTCCGATATTCTCATTGTGTGTATGAGGCTTTAGACTGCTGAGCACGGCTCAGCCACACTGCATGGCTAGGTGATGACACACCCAATACATATTTAAGCATAGCAAAATACACAGATGAATGCAATTTGCTCAGTTTCTTTTGTGATTTGCAAACCTCTGTCAGACAGCATAGGTGTCCATTTATGAACCAGCGGAAATAGATCACTGCTCAGTTCTCCGGCATTCTCGGAGAACACAGTTCTCCTGTGAATGCAGTTTATGAAGCAGTTCTCCAAACGAAGGGAGAACGATCTCCAAACGCTGGAGAACGGTCTACAAACTCTGGAAAATGGCTGATTTTACTATAATCTCGCGAGATTACAGTAAAAGATCAGTTTACTAAGCAGAGGTAAATTATCTCTGCTTAGTTTGCGGTCCCTCTGATTCTCCAGCTCTGGGCTGGAGAATCTGGAGGGAGAACACAGATCTCCAGTGAAGGGCTGACATGATCTCCTGAGTGTCATAAACTGTGAATGACCAGAGAATAGCTGAGATCCGTTGAATCACAGCTATTCTCTGTGTCATAAAAGGACACCATAGCTAGACAAATGACACCCAGATACATTTTTAAACAACTATTGTGTTAAATATTGTATTCTGGCAATTGTATTCACTTAGTACATGTTATTGAAGTTTTCAGTTAATTAACTCCCTTTTTTATTTCACATACCTTCATCTTTATATTTCTCAACATTTATCTGCAGACCAAGCTACCCAAAACAAATAATGGCAAGTGTTAGGACATTATATAGCATTGCTAAGGGTGCTTGAGCAACTCCAGAGATTTTTTTTAAAATGAAGATGTGAACCAAGTAAATAAAAGGTGACTGCTGTAAGCACCATTGGCAATGTCATACTTTGTCCCAACTCCTGTCATTTTTTTCTACATGCAAATTTGAACATGAATAACCACATACAGGTAACAAAATACACTTTTGTTTGTTATAGTAGTCTTTTAAGGTTTGTGTTCAGCACATCATAGTATTTAAAGGTCAAGTGTAATCTGGTTACATTTTTGCCTTTCCTTATTGCTCCATTCCCATCTCATGAACATGCTAATGCATTTTTAATGAAAACATTTCCATTTTCATTGCATACTTTATTGTACACCCAATGATGTAATCCCTGGAGTCCCTGTGCATCTCTTTGCAATGCAGGCTAATTATGGCTGCTGGGAGAGTGAAGTTGTCAGTGAGCTGGCTCGAAAGGGGAGTTATGCAAATATCAAAATACCTTAATGGATGGGTATCAGTCTGGAGGATTGGCTTTCCTAGGCATGACTGTTCTAGGTAATACTCACTCACGTTTGCTCTTTTTATTGCAAATGTACATCTACACGGGTTAAAACAAAATACTGAAGCCGATAACACCCAAGTATATAATCCAATCCAACCCAGTATTTTGTGAAATATAGTGAGTATGTGACCTTTTATTGCAATTTGATCACTGACAGTGGTGCCTAGGTAGACAAAAATCCAGGATCAAGTTTGTCATAAAACACAGATTACACAGTGAACAGATTAAAGTAAAACCTCCATTAGGCAAACAGTGATTCTAAATAATATTCCATTTAGTAAATACTGTTGTTTTTTTACAGAATTTGTAAAGGAGAAGCTATGTTGGATTGCAGTGGCTCTATGAGCCTGCAGATCAATGCCACCAAGAAGCAGAAAGTCTTAATGAATGGTAAGATCAACAGGTAAGACAGATGAAAATTGATGATGATAATTAAAAAGGTCCCTCTTCTATTTACCCCTGTAGCACTGAAAGATTACGGCTGCAGGTGGTGTGTGTGGGGGTAGGGGGGGTCAGAGGATAGAGGATTAACATGATGACAGCTGACACCAGCACAAGGGATTAAATGTAAGTACCTTCCCTTGTGCTGTCTGTAAAAAAAAGTTCTACCTAAACTTAGCCATTAAAAAGATTCCCTATAATTTATTCAACTATGTAGTTGTCTGCCTGCCATTCAGCTTTAAAAATCAGAGCACGCTGGACAAATTTGTTACAAATGCTGAATCTAAAACATATCTGCAGTGCTACACAAGGGTAATTCTAGCTTACAATTTCCCCTTAGAAGGATTCCAAAACTGACTTTTGAATTGATATTTTTGTGTGCTTCACGGCTTGTTCACAATGCGTGTTTGGAAAGTAATATCCATTAATAAGACATGCACTAAATCATTTTCGAGACATTACATTCACATTTCAAAGTTTGTTATTGTGTTATTGAAAAAACAGCTTGTGTATTTTCTCAAGTCATTAGAGAGTATATTGCAACACTGTCAAGATTTTATAAGACTAAAGAAGCAGCAGACAAAATGCCCAGCATTATAATTTCAATAAAAGAGTTTGCGGTCAGTGTACAATACACAACCTTGAAGTAAATGATTGATTTCAGTAATAGCACAGGTTTATACAATATTATATTGTTTGAAGTAAATATAGAATGCTTTACAGTTTCGTTACATTGCTGAAAATGTACAAACTGTAAGTTTTGCCATTAGAAATTGTTGTTTATATATACTGTAGATACATCAAACTTAGAAGGATATAGTTGTAAAACGATGATTCATTCACTGATCACTCAGTACTTTTTCACCACCAAATGGCCCATAGAAGACAGTCTATCCAGGTCACAATTGTTGCATGTTGCTAGACATCTGGAACACCAATTCCTCTATAAGAATCTCAATCATCTTTATGAAGTTTGCATCAAGTATGAAGAACATCTGTTCAGATCATGTGTCATGGACTTATTGAGTGTGCTGAATGACTATGCACAAAGTGCAGTAATCAGATTCAACACATTTTAATTCTTCTATCATTAATCTGTGTTTTGATTGGACTGCTGCACTTTAAACCACTGCATGATGAAAAAACAAATGGCTCAGACAGATGAAAATTGATGATGATAATGTACTATGGCCAGGATATCTACATCAAAATTGTATATATTACTAACAAACATCATACAAGTTTTAACAAGCTCTTACTGACCTTGAGATTTACAGCTCTGAACTAAGTCATCCTCCATTTTACAATAAAAGCAAGAAAGTCATCCAAATTGAAACTTTTTCTCTCTCTCTCTCTTATTTTGCACCTGCACTTTGTTTTCATCAGAGATTATAATACTGACAGGCTGCCAACTCCCTGTTGGGAGGGGACAGCCAAGTTGTAGGGCTCATTCACATGATTCTCCCCCCCCCCCGAACCACCCACCTGAACAGGGAGCTGCTGCAGCTCAGGGCTGTACACATGCACAAATTAGCATGTTGCATACCGCCTGCGAATGCAAACCATTAATGTGAACGGGACTGCACAGAAACTGCCCTGCAATCTTACAAAATGCACATAGTTGTGGATCAGTGAGTCAGCATTTTCAGGGTTAAATCAGGCAGTGAGGACACAAATTGCCACCTCACTACCTGTCAAATGCTCTCCAAAAAGTAATTTCAGAGGGGTGGCAATAATATCCGTATGTCTGACCAAGCCTGCAGAGAGAAATTGAATGGATGAATTACTCCACAATGGCTGCAGCTACATAGGTCAGTGAGGGCATCTTTTAAAGTTGATTTACTGTTTGTTAAAGTGCTTCTAAAGCCTAAAGGTTTTTACCTTAATATATTCTCTGCATCAAGGTAAAAAAAAAACCTTCTGTGTCACTCCCCTTATACCCAATCTTGGTTCAGTACTGTGCATGAGAGCAGAGACTCTCTCCACAATCTTCACCTCACAGGGCAGATTGAGGTGCCTGTGAGGTGGAGATTGCTGCTGTCAACCAAATTATGTGACAAGGGAGCGAGGGGAGGGGCAGAGCCTCCCTGTTTATTTCAATAGACACAGACAGGGCGACTTGGAAGCGAGCATGCACAAGTGTCTCCATAGATAGTAGCTTTCTATGGGGACAGTCGCCAATGAAGAAAAGCAAGGACCGCTGGCAAGGGACCCAGAAGAAGAGGATTGGGGCTGCTCTGTGCAAATACCACTGCACAGAGCAAGTAAGGATAACATGTTTGTGATTTTTTTTCAAAAAGTAAAGCTTTACAGTTACTTTATGTTTTTCTAAATATAAGTATGTACATAGCCTGGATACAGTTCTACCATAATATCATACTAAAAAAATAAACTGCAACTCATACAGTCAAACAGAGGGAAGTGAAATCTCAAAGAACTATGAAGAATTCTGGAGAATGGAAGAATGGGGTTAGTAAGGTTTCCACAGAACACTTCCTCCAGCTTGCACAACACAGAAGAATCCTACTTTTTCTATACTGCACTTATTCAGTTGCTTCCATTACTGGGCAGATCTTAAAACATCATGCTCTATTTGCACACAACACGGCAAACTATTAGGACAAGTAGCTACATGTTCCATACATTACAGAGACAAGCTACTGTTTAATAGCTAAGTGGGTGGAAAACTCAATTGTTATTAAGGTTTCTTACAATTTGCTAATGCAGACAGTCTAACGTTTAAGCGTTAAAATAAAATTTAAAAAAAGCTGCATAATATTGGTTTCTAAAGACAAGCTTTTTAATAGTCAGAAAGTGATTGAAGTGATTAGAAATGCAGCCAAGATTTCAAAAATAGAGTCTAAAATGAAATGTTGGGTGTCAAGGCAACAGGAGAAGAAAAAAAATGACAGAACAATAAAAGACCAACAGTGGTGCTGTGAAACATTTACTGTATGATATAATAAGGAGCCAAGAACATGAAATTGAATGTGTCAGAAATGTAACAAACAGAAAATGACAGGTATACATTGAAAGAAAGGCCTCATAAACCTGATAAAGGCATCAACAATAAACATATTTAAGAGTGGTAAAACTATCTAAGTGCAAATGCTATTTATGTATTACTTTTTACAGATTATCAAATTTGCATCGTTTTAGAGAATATATCTTCAGCTTCCATGGAGATTGTCCTTTAGTTTACAGACAAGATGGAGTAACTTACGCTTTTAGCTAATGAGCTATTGTTTTGTGCGACCAGATGTCAGCAGGGCATGCACTTACAGTCACCCAGCTTAGTCATTAAATCCTGTTTAGAAGAGGTCACCGCCATGCTTTGAATGACGTATGCAAATGGTACATCAAACAATATAGTGCAGTTATTGGCTAGCTGTGAAATGTTATTTTGCTTTTTAATCACAGAGGAAAAATGTGCACATTTTATTTGCCCATCTCTGATGTAATTTAATTCTACAATATCTAGATTTAAAGTGCATGTCAGGGCAAACTAGAATAATAAAATATATATGCTGTATATGTAGCATATCTCTGTAATACAGGGAATGCATCCATGTTTTTTTACATTTAAGGACCCTGCAAGGACAAAAAAATAATTTTGATTTGCCAGAAATGCACTCAGCTCCTATTTCCTGTTATAGGCTCACCACACTTATCATTTGGTAGACCAAGATAAAATGAAATGGTGTCAGTCCTGCTCAGTTGTCTTTTGCTAAACTACTGAATCTCTCCCTTTTGTCATCTCTACAACAAAGAGAGTTTTTTTTTAAATAATTCATATGCTGATTAAAGTCCTTGAGATAACACAGGAAGCATAAACAGCTCAGCATTTCTTACATGAACAACAGGTATTTGTTTGCATTCATCACAGTTATACTAAAATACTTTCGATGGTATATACAGTATATAGCAGGTCAAAAGGGAGCAAACAGGAGAAGTTCATTGATGGGTTTTATATACACTTTAACTGTTCAGTTCAAACAGCACATATAGCTTTTGAGAACAATAGTATGTAACACTTAGGGTTCGTTCACACTTGGCTGTTTTACCAACGCTTGCTAAACGCCCCTATAGCGTTTGGCAAGCGTTGGTCCGGCGTTTGCGGAGCGTTTTTTAACGCTCGGCAAACGCTCCGCAAACGCCGCATGCGCGGTTTAGTGGCGGTTGCTAGGCGTTTGCCGAGCATTAATAACGACCCCACAAATGCCTATAATACAGTTTGAGTGGTGTTACCGCTCCGCAAATGCCCCGCAACCACGTCGCAACCGCACCGCAAACGCCGGCCGGGCGTTTGCGGAGCGGCACCATAGACGAGAATAGGAGGCTTCAAAGCCTCCTGACTCGACCAGAGGCATCCGTTTTGCCGCGACGCAACGCAACGCAAACGCTCCCGTTAGAACAGCACCATGTGCTGTAATGTGCAGAATTGGCAGAGGCGTTTGGGAAGCGGTAAAAATGCTTCCCAAACGCCTCTCTGCTGCCTACACACAAGGCTAGTGTGAACGTAGCCTTAGGCTAACACATTCCTAAATTAATCTTAGAATAGGTAAAAAAAAGTACAAGAAGACCATGTACAGTATTACATGAAGCATATGGTAAGCATAATAGCTGAGTTTAAAGCAAACGTGTTTATATGGCTCTGGTAACAGATGTGATTAGCATGCATTAAATTATTTTGAAATGCATTTTCTTCAGGTTAAAGAATTCACAATGAATGTTTGCTGAAAAAAAGATATGCTTTCAGTAAACGCATCAGCATTTTTGTTACATTGATAGAGGAAGCATAAAAAATTAATAACTCAAACACATTTAAACAATAGCAAAAGCAGATAGTGGAGATAAAGCTCTTCTGTGAATTCTATTTTTTGCCTCTGCTCATAAGAGATCAATCAGTCTGATAGGATATCTGTCAGTTAGGGTGCAATGCAGATCACTTTCTATAATGAAGAGAGGTATATTAAATTATTTTATTATAGATTTTCTGTTAAAAAGTTGAATTAATCAACTGTGACTTTAGGCCCTATTTTCTGAAGTTTAATTTTTCAAAATACAAGCTACCTGGTGAAAAGTCTTGTTCACAATGGATTGGTATGAAGGCTTTGACCATGCTTGTATAAGAGTTCTGCATCTTGTTTGTAGAAATATGAAATCATTTTTCCTTTACTCTTCAGAAAAGCAAGAAAATAAAACACAATTTTAGCATAAATAAGCTGTAAAATAAAAAGTATTTGATTGTGTAGTTTTTATTACTTAAAAGCCCCATTTTCCAATAAAGCTTTTATATAGGTAATATATGGGTGATGGCAGTTATTAGTTGCTGAATCATGCACCATTTAAAGTAGATTAAAGTGTTACTAAACCCAGGACCCTGCATTCACTATACAGTATTTGGTCTCCCACAGTACACAGAACATGGAAGTGCAATTTTTTTAGTAAATATAAACTGCTAAATACCTTTTCTCATCAGCAATTAAAACAGTCTTGTGACTTCTATCTGTGTCCACAGGCGTTTTCTTTCTGCACTAGGAGGATGGAAATCCCCTGGCCTCTGTCTGGACAGTGCTGATTGGCCCTGTGCTAATCACATGCACTCTCCCAAGAAAAAAAAAAAAACCTCTCTAGCAATACAAACCAAACTGAGCATGTGCATGCCTATGGTTCAGTTTGGAGATAAGAGGTGGTCACATGAAAAAGGGGAGGAACAGAGAAAAAAGGATCAAACAGCCTTTTTGCACAATGCAGAGGATTAACCCCTTAGGTTCCACAGTGAGTATAACAAGCATACTTTACTGCATATACAGACTGATTTTACTGTTGTGGGTTTAGTAACACTTTAATCTGCCATAGGTAACAAGTCCTCCCCCTAATCTGTGTATCAGCTGCTACCAGCAAAAACTGTAAAAAAAAACAAACAAAAACCCTCCAAGTCTGCATTTACATCTGACTAGAGAGGAAGCAGAGCATATAAGCATTTCAGGTATTTCATTTCTGTAATTTCTGGAATGGTAAAGGTTTATAACAGGTGTGTTACGGGTGTTTTTGCATTTGTATCAATTTTCAGGAGTTCTTTTTCCTGGGCTGCGCAAGGGGAAGAGAGCAGTTCTATAGGGAGAGATGAATTCTTCAGGCATAAAAACCTGAGCTACATTGCTCTGAAACCAGCCTAATACACATTTACAGGCACTCTCATTGAATTTTAACACACCAAAAATGCCAGAATATCTTAAAAAAGCTCACATATTTTTTTTGCTTGTGTAGACAGGGACAATTAGAATGAATGGGATACTGCATATTGAGCATAGGCAGGTGTAAGGAAACAAGCATAAAAATGCTCAACTGTGAATGGGGCTAAAGTGATTGTGAATGTTCCTTTTTTAAAAAAATAATAAACAAGTTATACTGACCTGATTTTTCCAGTGATTTTGCACAAAGCAGCCCTGATCCTCCTCTTTTTGGGGCCCCACTGAGTGAACCCGTAACAAGCTGCTTGCTAAAGGGGCACTCCTGTGGGATCACCCCATAGACACACAGCACAGCTCAGCTCTGACCCCTGCTCTTTCCTCACTGGCTGTGATTGACATCAGCAGGAACCAATGGCTCCCACTGTTTCTGAGCCTATGAGGAGGGAGAGAGCCTCTGCAGTTGTGCACACCACTGGATTGAGATCGGGCTCTGGTAAGTATAAGGGGGGGCAGGGGAGCTGCATACTGGAGGTTTTTTACCATAAAGTGTTAATAAAGTCAAGATGTTGATTTTTACCTACAGGTAAGCTCATAATAAAGCTTACCTGTAGGTAAAATGAATATCTCCTAAACGTGCACCATTTAGGAGGCATTGTAGCAAGCAGCCGGAGATGTCACCGACACACACTCTCTGAAGGAACGGCATGCCCGTGCCATTCTTTCAGAGCTGTGTACTGTGGCCAAGACTTCTGCTCACATGCACGGGAGTGACGTCATTGTGGTTAGGCCATTCAAGGGCCTGCAGCCCATGAACCCAGGAGGAAGGCCAAATGAAGATGGAAGCCTCTGCAGCGGTGACAGCTCGCAGCTAGATGGCTTCATTTCAAGGTAAGTCTTTCATAATGTCCAAATATGAGATTCATACTAGCACATTATGATATTCCCTTGCAGCAGGAAACTTTTTTTAAAATATTTTACTACCGCTTCAATGCAGAGAATGCATTAAGGTAAAAAAAAAGTCAGCCTTTAGAACCACTTAAGGGTTATGTGCAGCCTTTGTGTTTCCTGATTCCTTAGAATTATCAAATGGTGCATGGAACAACATGACTCTCAGCCTGACTAAGGCTCAGGGAATGGCAATGAGGTTACTTCTTCGATCCACCAGATTTACATACCCTGCCAAGGATATATCACAGGATGTAGGCACATGACCTTTGGTGCTCAAAGGATACACCTCCTCTAGCATACATATTCAGCACAGAACATTTTATTGTTTTATTGGTCCTTGTCTAGCTCTGTGGCTGTGTAAATAGGCTTATATGAAATTATTGTACGTCTTGTGATGATGGAAAAAATGTGTAGTTGATAACTTTAAAGGGAATAGCTATCCCTTTGTCTCTGGTGCTCAGAGGCACAGGTCTTCTGGGCTTAATTGTAAATCTGACCCTTGAAATAATAATATCCTTGGATACAAAGTCTCCACCCTAAGAGTTTAGTATTTAGGACATGCAACCTCTTTGATGGGACTTGGTCTGTTTGCAAATGCAGCTGCATTTTACCTTTATATCACAATGTTCATCATTTAGATAAAAAATTAGCAAATTAAAACACTCTTTACATATTATAAAGATATACAGGCTTATTTAAAAATGCTAAGACTGTCCATAAAAGCCAACTATGCTGCCAATGTCTGTATTACGTACAATTATTGGACTCTTTTTGAACCTCATAGGAATAATAATGAGTGCATCAGACAGTTAGAGATACTCATTATCATACAGGGAAATTTTCCAACTTGTCTCTGTGAGAAATGCACAGTACTCTACTCTTCTCTCTGGATATGTACAGGATCGAAGGTACTAAATGTTCACCTTTGTCTTTGCCAGTCATAGATCTCTGCAGTTATATGGGCAGACATCTACCTGTCTATGGCCAACCTAATAACAAAGTGCAAACCTCAGTCATCTAAAGCAATGCCAATCACAATCAGTGGTGGTTACTCATAATAGTGCTGTCATAGTATTATTTTTTTTTCCATACAGTAGTACACAGTCTACCTTAAGTTTACATAGGATGCTTAACACCTGGTTTGATGTATAGCCTACTATTTATATTTTCTATGATATATTCATTCTTTGTATAGCAAAGAAAGCAAAGGTTTCTTAGATTATGAAGCAATGTCTTTGCTTCTAATTTCCATTGTTTGAGGATAAAATGTAACATCATTTGAAAAACATATGTCTCCACCCAACATACTGGTGATCCTGTACTGTATTATAATTTACGAGGAGTTCCTTGTTGTTACCAAAGTAAAAATATATATATCACTTTACAACAATCCTATTAACACTATTAAATTCAAGACTTCTGTAGCTGCAGAACATACTTCACAATCAGATGGTAATTTAGTTACATAGATGGTAATTTACTTAATTACTTGCCCTGCACAATTTGAAGATGAGTGTGACAGTGTGGGAGATCTATTCCTTTTCTTTTTAAAATTAATTATACTATTAGCTATTCCAATTATGTTGAAGAAAAACATAGTTTGGTATTTATGCTAACATGTGATTTCGCTAACTATATCAAAAGGTATTTTCTGCATCAAATATATGCAATATTTCTGGAAAATAAAGGGACTATGCCTAGAATAATATTGAGATTACAGTGTGTATGTTTTACCAGTGCTTCAGAAAATGGTCCATCAGAACTGATCATGGCCTATGCTATTTCTGTGGCTGGCCTTGGGAGACTTGGTTGGGTGAGGCTTAATCTTGCCATACATGGACTGAAATTTGGCCAGTTCAGCAGTGTTCAATCAATGTGTGGCCCCTGTCAGCATTCTCTCTCTCAATCAGAGCCACATTCAATAGGCTGAGAGGCTGATCTGTGTATTCTGAGGGTGGGTAAGTCTCCCCATTGTCAACATGCAATGACAGCACAGAGCATTCCCCCATCCACGTCAAATGTGTGGATGGGGGAATTGTGTAGTTCTTCTCTTTCAACCAGTTGGCTGAACAAAATAACTGACCCAGGTATAGCCAGCTTAACTAAATAAGCAGGTAAGAGTTCTGGGAGGCTTATACATGGTGCCATGAGTTCAACCCTAAATTCTGTCTCTAAAAAAATTAGGCTTCATGCACACTGGGGCTTTTGTAAATGCTTTTCTCATAGGAGGAGAAAATCAGCTTCAAAAACATGCCTAAGCTGTTTAGGCACATCAATTCTTGGGCATTTGTTTATTTTATTGGCCAGAATATTTCAATGAAAAAACACTCAAGCGCTAAATGTGCCTAGCGCTTAGGCACATTTAGATGCATTTACACACCTTTAAATGTGTCAGGCATTTTTTCTGCCCAAAAGCTCCTCCCCTGAATGTGATTTTGGTGCGTTCATATTTCTGCCTCTAAACTTCTCTAAAAGCCTAAGTGTGCATACAGGGGGGTTTACGGGCAGAAACGAAAAAAATCGAATGCCTATATAACAAGTGTTTGACAGCTGCAGTGTGCATGAGGCCCAAGAGTGAAATATGCTTAGAAAGCTGTGATTTATGAATATGTTTAATTTGTCACATAGTTACATAGTTGGTAAGGTTGAATAAAAACATCAGTCCACCCAGTTCAACCTGTGTGGGTGTTGGTGTTTGAGTGTGTATGCATTTGTGATGGAGTTAAATGCACTTATAGGCACAATGTGCAACAGTGCACAAAAGGATAAACTGGAAAAAGTGCAGAGAACAGCAAGTAAATAATAAAGGCATAGGAAAGTTCAGCAGAACACAGCAGAAAAAGCAATGGTATGTTTGATTTAAAAACATTTATTGAACAATTTTTTACCTTGTGCTTTTCTTTCTTTTAGTTCAGCTTCAAGTCCCGCTCCCTCCTGGCACTAAACTCCACCACCTGTCCTTCAACTGTCAAATGCAAGAAGTTTAGTAATCCCTACAGCCTTTACCATTTGACAGTTTAAGAACAGGTGGTGGGGCTTAGCCTCCAGAAGGGGAAGCATAAAAGACTTAAGGTGGAATTTTAAACAAAACAAAACATTACATATTTTGAAAAATTCTACTCAAATTGTTTTTGCTATATAAATCCAGTCTAATAATAATAATAATAATAACTTAAATGCAGTCCACCACTATCATTTACACAGTGTTTCTTCTTTTTCTGAGCCCCCTCTAACATTGTTTTATTAGCAATTGATCCTGTCAGGAAAACCATTGGTTTTCTACTTCTAATAACAGACCAAACTGCTGAGCACAAGTGGCAATAAGAGGAATCAGAAGAAACCATATAAATCTGGTGGGGTTTCCTGTAATTGTCAGCTTTTTTCATATTAGATAAACCTTTTTTTCCTTGGAAAAAAAATACAGTTGCCTAAAAGTGTTAGCCGGAGTTGGGTTTTAATTTGTTCATTTTTTACTTAAAGTCCATTTAAGACTACCCTATGTACAGGGTGGCAATGTTGCTGTGTAATTTTGCTGCAGAGCAAATAGCGTTGTCACCATGTTAAGGGAAGTGCAAAAATAAGGGATCTACTGTCAGGATCAAAGCTATGGTGCTAATGTTTTTGACAAACTGCATCATATACTGTATGTGTTTTTTGTTATTTTGCCTATAATTTAACTTTGTTCAGTGAACATTGAAAAGGGATGCAGCTATAGATATTTGGAAGAGATGGAATCCATTGTCATGTGCAAAGTGAGTTTCCTTGTCATCCTACCAAATACTATCATTAATAACATTCAGTGCCCTATATGAACACAGATAGGTCACTTTTAATAACTTGAAAAGATAAGGTTTAGATATAAGCATACTGACCTATGTCACAGAGGCACAGAAAATGATGAGTTATAACATTAGAGCAGCCTGAAAAGATACTCTAGAACTAATGGGAAAAATTTGCCTGTAATGATATGATCATTTACTTTTACTTTTTACTTTTTTTTTTTTTCAACACATGGTTTGAGCATCATACATAAATACATTTTCATCTGCAATATGTGCTTGTTTTCTGAACCTAAAGTATGATCTTTTAGCGTAACAATAATCATATGAAAAAGCAATTACCCATAATTCTACTCATAAACCTTCATTACTTTCCTAACTCAAACCTCTATCCCACAACCTACTATTAATTTAAAAACACAACCTAACCTTAAACCTGAAGCCCAATCCAAAAAGAAAACTAAACTAGAGCCTAACCCTTAAACTAGACCTACCACCTAAATCTTACCCTCCCTAACCCTTGCCTTAAATCTAAACGATAAGCAACCAAAACCATATCCTATGGTCATTTACTGATAACTTTGAGCAAACAAATAGTAAAAAGGTAATATTTTTTAAAAATCTTGCACATAAGCAAACATCTGCTGTTATATACCAACATCAACAAGGTTGGCTTCCAAATACAATACAGCAAGATCTAAAAACAAATACATAAAAAACGATGCCAAAATGTCTCAAATACAACCAATAGATTTAATAAAACCAATGGATGCAGGTCAATAGATGGCTGATTACTGGCTTAAAGTGAAGTAAAGAGGCAGAGAACTGAAACAATACTAATGAAAGTATTAGAAATGGCAGTTTTCCTTTATTTGTGAAATCAAGCGGTCTGCACTGAATCCAGTTTCATTGGAGTTCATTTACTAAAGGAATAGACTGTTCACTTAGCAAAGCAAAAAAAACAAAAAAAAAAAACAAACAAGCCTGTGTTCAGTTTGAACCTGGAAAATTTGAAACCGGATATGCAAAATTAACACAACTTATTATAATAGGTGCTTACATAGCGCTGTCAGTTTTACACAGCACTTTACATATATATATTGTACATTCACATTAGTCCCTGCCCTCAAGGAGCTTACAATCTAAGGTCCCTAGCTCAACTTCATACATACACATACTAGGGCCAATTTACCTACCAGCATGTCTTGGAGTGTGTGAGGAAATCCACTCAAACACAGTAAGAACATGCAAACACTGTGCAGATAGTGTCATGGCTGGGATTCAAACTGATGATCCTAATTCTGCTAGACTGACAACTTGCCCACTGTGCTTTTGTTTTATTCACTAAAATTCACTTTTTGCATAGTGGACATATACAGTACTTTGTAAAATGAAAATGTCTTTGCTTTTGTTGCCCTTGTTTAGGGAGCAGCATCTACTCCTTTAATGATTATTAATCCTTTTTATACTCTGTTCAGCAAAACCCAAAACTGAAAAGACCAGTTTTGCTCAGTTGGTGACATGCTGTTTTGTTCTTTTATATTTCTTGGACTATAGTGGCACAATATCACCTCAAGAATTTTACCAACTGCTATTGTAATTTCAAAATCAGGGTGTTATGTTCTCTAAATTATTCCATCATATTATATGATGAAAAATAACTGTTAAGTTCAATTTCATAGCAAGTTACACTCATATGACAACCTTGTAGGTACTGGAGACCAAAGCTACAGTGAGAAAATCATGTTACTGGATTCCTTAAAGTGGAGTTCCACTCACTCTGCAAAAATAAAAAAGTCAACAGCTACAAAAACTGTAGCTGCTGACTTTTAAAAAACAGTAACTCACCTGTCCCACGATCCCGCTTTGTCCCCGTCGCAGCCCGTTTCATCGTCCGTCCTGTATTCCAGGTGCCGGCATCTTCAGTGTGGGCACCCGACTGTGACAGCTTGCAGCTTCACAGCAAGGTGCTCACTGCGCATGTGCGAATAGCACTGCGCTTCTTGAATAGCTCTTGAATCGTCTTCTGGGACCTGTCACGTGCCCCACAAGACTTCGGGGAGGGAGGGTAGGAGGACAACTTCCGCTTCCGATCGCCTAGGCGATCACAGCAGAAGTGGGAGCGGGTACCTGTCAAATTCGGGTACCTGTTCCCCCCAGCTCCCCAATGGTGCCAATCCTTAACGGGGAGGGGGGACCAATCTTTAAAGCGGAACTTCCCCTTTTGGGTGGAACTCCACTTTAAGAGCTGCAAACCCAAGATGACCTTGTAATATGTTTCCCTGGCCTAATATGTAAATCATGGTGAGGCTAGCTAGGATCAAGGTATGACTGCTCCAGATTACTAACCAGTAGTCATCAGACAAACACAAAATACACTTATTTTGATGATCTTCTGTGTATATTTTCCATATAACAGTGATTGAGAACTTGGAATAAGACACAAAAAGATTCTGGCTTCCCTGCGACACCAGTGCTTTTTTTGTTATCCCTTTATCCATGTTATTACAAAGTATGTCTATATAGACTTCTAAAGCATTCTAAGTAACTGTAATGTTAAAGTAAATTTTAAGAGCATACATTTCCATTTTTGCCCAGCAAGCTGTCTCTGAAATTGTTGCCAATATTTAATTAGCTAAGACATGAGTACTCTCCTTAAGAATATGCCACATTTAAACACATATCATGGATTCCATTTTCTACATTACACCCTATTTTGATGAGGACTTCAGCCTGCAATTACATGAAATAAGATCACCAACAATCCATTACCAGGTCAATTGAAAATCTAATTGCGCACTGCATCTGAATAATGTGAATGCAGGCTGTCCTTGGGTCCACCTTTACTACTGTTATTGTGCCTGTGCAATTTTTATGACAATAAGTATTCTAATAGGCTTGTAAAACCAAAATCCAGTTTGAATATAAACAAAGACTGGTGTTTAAAAAGCCAGATCATACACATTTTAGCATATAAGTTTAATTAAATTAATTAAGCAATAATTGTACATACAAATTAAGCAAATAATTATTGTGAAGCAAATTTTTTATACCAGTAAAAACTTTAGATTTGGAAAAAACTGTAATGCATCAAAAACCTGGATAGTTCACTGATAAATACAGTGTATTAATGTTAAAATTTCACAAAAATATTTAGTAACTAAAAAATGTTGTGTTTGCCACCAAACATCTGTTCATGTGAAGCAGCCAATCATGTTAGGAAAAATCAAATCAAAAACTTCCACTAACCCAATAGCATGTGGGCATTGTTTGCTAAAGGTTCACTTAATTGGTGAGCTTTTAGTAAATCTATT
The DNA here is from genome assembly GCF_062004578.1 of Staurois parvus. Taxonomy (NCBI): domain Eukaryota; kingdom Metazoa; phylum Chordata; class Amphibia; order Anura; family Ranidae; genus Staurois; species Staurois parvus. The sequence continues at coordinate 2,408,404 of NW_028318022.1, read as the reverse complement.
TAACTACAATAGGGAAGTATTTGAACAATTAAATGCATTTTTAGTGTGCTAACATGAAAATGTCTGCCCATAGCCAGCTATCAACTTCCAACTATCATTTTTGTAGTCCACGGTTGAAAATAAAACAAGCATTTTAATTGGTTACTATGTGCAACAAGACAATTTCTCACTACCACAGTAGCACCATTATAATTGTTATGGGTTTTGAGGGCATACAATAAAAGTGGATACAGTCACTTGCAATCATCTCTGTAGTATCTGGACGTATTTCTTGAGATATTTTAAAACAAGACTGTTTAAGATGTGTTATTCTCTTTGTGAGATGAAAGACTACATTTTTTCCTACAAGTATTCTCCGTTACCAGACAGCTAATCTAACCATACAATACAGACATGTCACCAGGTGAAATGAATAGCATAAAAACATCATTAAAGATAAGCTACAGGTTTATCAGGATTGGGAAGCTGTCCATACTGGGTTCATATTGTATTGCATATGTGCTACTGTGCTATTGTGCTAACAAGAAAATGTCTTGCTGCCCATAGCAATCTCTCAGGTTCCAGTTATCATTTTCATAGTCCAGAGTTGAAAATAAACAAGAATTGTAATTGGATATTATATGCAGCAAGACAATTTATTGATAGCACAGTAGCACCATTTTAACGGCAATGGGCTTTGAAGTTGATATACTCATTGGCCTTTTTCTTACTCGTATCCAGACTTCTCATTAGTGGAGATGTCATAAAATAAGCCTGTTTAAATGTGGTATGCTCTTTATGACAGGGAAGGCTACATTTTTGATACAATTACCTCTCAATTACCATATGACTAAACTAACCATACAATACAGCCATATTACCAGCAAAATAAATAGCATGAACATTGCTGAAGATAACCTTACAGGTTTGTTAGGTTTGAGAAGAATTCCATACTGGGAAAATGTTTGTACTGCAGATGTCCATAAAGTTGATATGCTGGGGATGCCCACTTGTTAGTTTTTAAACACACGGGTCATAGTGGGTGGCATCCTTATTTAAAAGGGCCACAATATGTAACCCCCCCCCCCACCACCACCACTACAACCATAGTGATATGATAGCTTTGGTGCTGTACTACATCAAGCTATTATAAACCTTATAAGCCTGGAAAAGGCGTTACAATTTGGGTTTACATGCATCTTAACTTTCCCCATTATAGCTACACTCCATGAAATGGCAAAAAAAGATATACCATAGGAACTGTTACTCGTGCACTGCAAGAAAAAAAGAATTAAAAAAGATACCACACATTTTTTAACAAGAAATTCTAAGTAAAGCAACTCATTTATCAAATTATCTATTTAATTAAAAAGGATAGAGCTTCCTGATTCAGAATAACTAATTCCCCTAGAGCAGTGGCCTCCACCCTGTGGCCTGGAGGCCAGCTGTGGCCCTTTTCTTATCTTTATCTGGGCCTTGTTGCAAGGAAAAAAATTAGTGTATCAAAGGAAAATAACACCATTGTAAGCTTCTTCATATTTAAAGAGTAACTCCACTTTTGTTGAGAAAAATCAATCCCCTCTGGGTGAAATATGTACAGTGCAAGGATTTTAACAAATGTTGCTGCTCCTACCTTTTGTTATTCTGACGAAATATCAGTTTATTTGTCTGCGTCCATGTGCAGAATGAATCTGTATGGGAGTAGTTTTATAATTATCAATCATCTGCAGCAGCTGCAGGGCTGTAATGAGAAAAGTGGCAAGGTCTGCATCCCTTTACACTCCTTTGGGAGTATCTCACCAAAAATGACAGAGGATAGCCAAAATCTGATTTTAGTGCAGATTTCAGGGAAAATCAGTGAGCCAATCACACAAGCAGGAAATTACATTTGGGGGGCGTTATGTACACTATCTGTATATAGAACGCCTCAAGGTTGCCATAATGCATTGCCTTTTTACAGAAAATTACAGCGGTGCAGATTGAAAAAGAAAGGATAATTTTTAATAGCATTAAATTACAATATGACAATGTGTCACAATTATGTACGCTATATTATTTTTTTATGTGCTATTTTTTTCCCCACACAAGTGAAGTTACAACCAATACCAAATTAAAAAAGAAAAAAGCGCCACTTACTAAAAACATCAAAATGTCAGCAGCATATCCCACCCAAAATAAATTTTGGCAACAATAATCCTAATTAAAAGGTATGCGCTAATAACAAACTTATACAAAGGTGTATATCATCATCCAAAAAACATTAGTGTTTTAAATAAATTATAGTGCCCAAACATAAATTAGTGTCCAAAAAATATATATATATCTTCAGTGACTTGAACCGATTGTGAAAAATCCACCACCAAAGGAGATTAAATGACCTCACCAGAGCTAATGGCTGGTCAGATTATAAACCAGCAACAGCGCTTGTGCTCTGGGAGCAATGAACCCGATGTCCAAATAGATATGGTGATGTTTCAGATACTTCCAGATAATAATAATCACAGACAAACAACTTTGCAGCCCAAGCTCTTATGATGAACTTCTCCACTCTTTCTCATACCTCCATGAGAGCATGCAGTACACTCAGGGACAAAAAAGAGAACATAATGGTGCAATACGTTTTTTTCATTTATCTCTTTAATAAAAAAGGTATAAGGAAACTCACAAACAAGGTGTCCAACAGACACCAGCTTCAATCGCAAAAAAGGGTTGAGATACAGTTAACGCTCACCGCGGATCTCTCCCATACAGCACAGAACAGCAAGGCTCTCTAACGTCCACATCTAGTAGGCTACGCCCAACCGGTTTCGTCACACCGACGTCATCAAGGGCGGTACAGATGGGAACGTCAGACAGCTCTTATAAATTGGAGGGGTTCAGATCTGATTAAAGAAATATCAAAAAAGGAGACTTTTTGGATATATGAATTGGAGTCTTTAGTACCAAGAGGTTTCAACATAGATATTGATTTAAATTGTTTTTTGACTAATTTTTAAGATAAATATTTTAAAATATTGATTACATGCAGTGATCGTTATATATAGTTTATTTTCATTTGGTTTATATTTTTATAAATGTTTGTAATTTGATTTGATTTTTTGTGTATGAGAAGAGTTGTGCCTTAAGTTCTGTGCATGGCCCTTTAAGGGTTTTTCTGTGGTTTGGAGAGCCATGCACAGGATGGTATATATTGCTTTTCTGCATATATTTATGTTTTTATTTTTTTTTTTTTGTGGGTATTTTTGAAGGAGAGCAGTATTGCGCTGATTCAAACCTACAGGGTATATATATTTAGCTTTTTTGTTTACGTAGTAGAGTGTATATGTATAATTAAATTGGGAAACACCTGTTCTAGCCAGCGTGATTAAGGAGACTAGGAACGCAGTGATTGGCTGGGTGTTAAAACTATGTAGATGAAGGGTGGTATTTATAAGAGCTGTCTGACGTTCCCATCTGTACCGCCCCTTGATGACGTCGGTGTGACGAAACCGGTTGGGCGTAGCCTACTCGATGTGGACGTTAGAGAGCCTTGCTGTTCTGTGCTGTATGGGAGAGATCCACAGTGAGCGTTAACTGTATCTCAACCTTTTTTACGATTGAAGCTGGTGTCTGTTGGACACCTTGTTTGTGAGTTTCCTTATACCTTTTTTATTAAAGAGATAAATGAAAAAAACGTATTGCACCATTATGTTCTCTTTTTTGTCCCTGAGTGTACTGCATGCTCTCATGGAGGTATGAGAGAGTGGAGAAGTTCATCATAAGAGCTTGGGCTGCAAAGTTGTTTGTCTGTGATTATTATTATCTGGAAGTATCTGAAACATCACCATATCTATTTGGACATCGGGTTCATTGCTCCCAGAGCACAAGCGCTGTTGCTGGTTTATTATCTAACCAGCCATTAGCTCTGGTGAGTTCATTTAATCTCCTTTGGTGGTGGATTTTTCACAATTGGTTCAAGTCACTGAAGATATATATATATTTTTTGGACACTAATTTTTGTTTGGACACTATAATTTATTTAAAACACTAATGTTTTTTGGATGATGATATACACCTTTGTATAAGTTTGTTATTAGCGCATACCTTTTAATTAGGACAAGTGAAGTTACCCTTTAAGATATATTTATTGAATTCAATGGAATTGATTTACTAAAGACAAATGGACTGTGCACTTTGCAAGTGCAGTTAAACCCTGCAAATGCAGCGCAAGAGCTTAGAGAATGAGGGGGCACTCTGCTGACTTCCATCATCCAATCATATGCAATCAAAAATGTTTTTATTTTCCTTGATTGTGTTTGGGTGTGCTTTGTAAAGTGAAGCTTCACCTCATTTACCAAGCTCTGCAAATTGCACAATCTCTTTGCCTTTAGTAAATCAACCCCAATGTATTATATATTACAGCATTGTAAAATACAATATATATATATATATATATATATATATATATATATATAAATGTCCCCCAGCCCTCTTCAGTAAGCCATAGCCATATTAATAGCACTTCAGCCACCCAGAAATCTGTACATGTACACACTTCATAAATATAAAATTGCTATCCTCTTGCAAATTCCATATGCTGAAGAAAATACAATATACATGTCTAATACATTGACAAATTGCCTCTTGGGAAGAGAGTTTTTCTAGACTCTATGAGAAGTCACCAAATTCATGTCTGGAATAGAATATTCACTCAGTTAGTATGTGTGTGATGACAGCTACCAGCACTATAAAAAACTTTTCCTGGAGGTGCTAAACTTCTTTATAAATAGTGAGTTTAAAACCTAGACAGATGTAAGAAGTCATTTGGCAAGTGAATGCAAAAACAATGGCGTATAGCACATCAACTCAACCAAAAGAAATCAGTATAAAGAAACCTAGCAAGGGCAGGCTAATGAAAGCTCAGTGCGGATTGCTTTTATGGCACTAGTCATTTTTCCATGTACACTAAAGCTGTAGACATAATCTCTCTACATGCAATATGCATATTTATCACTTTACCAATGCATTGCTATTGAGTTGGTTGTTTTGGTTTTACATTTAACATTGTTTTGTTTCCCTACTGGCAACAAGCATTCTTGGTATAGAGTATATTAAAACCACTGCCTATTGACCTATACTTAAACATAGCCTATAGTCTATGTACAGGTCATTTAATTATAACCATCAACAGGCAGCACTTAAAGAGCTGCTCAGCTGGGACTCCAGATGAATGTGATCCTGACACACCCCCACCACCGTTTACCATTCTATAGCTGAAAACAGCTGAGGGAGCTGATATGGATTTGGTCATTCTCTCATGTCATTGCTGTAATAAAATTAATATTCACTTCTCAATGAAATGCAAGCAGAGCCTTTTTAATTTCAGGACATAATATCCACATTTAACACATTCAGTGCCAACATACTGTATATATTGTACTATACATTTTAATACTTTCAGTGGAGATAAAGGAAAAAGAACTTGCTAAAATAATTTCTTGAAATTTCTACCTAAAGAGCTGATACAATGCAAGCTGGCGTGCTTATAAATCAAATACCTCATTTTTAAAATACCTGACCAAGGGGCCTTAGTGCAGTAAAATCATTTCTTTCTAATTATCTAGTAAAAATACTTTGACTTTTTGCTACTTCAAAATTCACATTAAGTAGGCCAGTCAGCTACTTGCATATTCCTTGATTATTAACTGACCTTTAAAAATATAATGCAAATCTCTAGGAAAGGAAAATGTAAATTCTTCATATTTCTGGCTCTCTTGTAATACCTAGAACAATTTCTATGTATTTCTTCAGTGTATGAGACCCCCATACACCCCCATATATGCTTTTCAGAATAATAAGGATGCAGTTCCACTGTCCTCTGGGCTTCAAACTCACTTTAAAGCAGGAATCCTATTTAAGGTATTTTACTGATCCAGGACCAATAAGGTGGGTCAGAGAACTGAAAAAGTACCTATGCCTTCTAGGGAGTAGCTCTTTCCACCCCCCCCCCCCCTTCAAGGCAGTGCCAAGTACTTAAGTGACCAATCGCTAGGCCCTGGAGCTGGCTGGAGGGAGAATCCTTAGACCTGTGTAAGCTCTGATCAGATTAACTTGGAACTAACATGGCTTTTTATCTTTTGCTGTATTGTAATACAAGCACTTGGGGAGTAGGGGGAGCAGGGGTGGACTGACCATTTGGTAACTTGGGCACTGCTCGAGGGCCGGGGGTCAGTAGGGGGCCCCTTGAGATGCCCCTGGTACCTTTCTCATAGGCTTTTTTGAGTTTGGGCTAGGACACAGGGACCCCATGATTCCCTATTGCCCAGGGGCCCCATGAGTTGTCAGTCCGCTCCTGGGGGGGAGAGAACCCTGTTTGCTCTGCAAGGTCAAAGCAAAGGCTTGCTGTAAAGGATGATCTTTGTATTACTGTTTTATTTGGAAATAAGTAATCAGAGTACAAATATATAAAAATAAATTGTGTGTGTGTGTGTATATATATATATATACATATATATATATATATATATATATATATATATATATATATATGCACCCATTAGGATCAAGCAAGAAATCTCCCTGTAGTCTGCTTAAACTTGCTCCTCTGCATATGTGTACACTATTATGCCATAACTCAGCAATGTTATAATATCAGTGAAATATAAAGAAGAATGGCAGAACTCTGGATTAACAGAAATCAAGTCTCTTAACACTCTGGAAAAAGTGTCTGTGCCAATGACTGAAAAAATAAATATATATGTATGTGTGTGTTTCACAAGTCCAACAATAACAAGTGTGGGGATCCCACACCAATACTGGTCTTATCAGTTAGAAAATTTGCTAATAGCAATGAGGATGCATAAAGTTTAGTAACCAACTGCAATCAATGAGGTGTAGTTTACTGCAGTCTTCTTACTAAAGACATTATTCTTGACAGGTTACTGTACCTTGTACATCCTCAGTACTTTTAACACCGACTTAATAAATACACTTGTGTGTGTCTTTTCAGAAAGACTCATTGCACCAGAGTTATATAATGTAGCTAGTAGCAAGAGTTCTTCTTTAAGTATGGTTTTTAGATGTCTTGATAATTAAACTGAGACTGAGATGTGCCATAATTTGTATTTAACATTACCATAGCTTCCATTTTTTCAGATACAACAACTTTCTACAATATTTATTCCTACAATAAATAAGATTCCTATTCTTGTAGCAAGGTTATTATGAAGATGTCAGTGGAAACATTACAGTACATATTCTGAGGTCGAGTGGTAACCTGTACTCTCTAAAGAATCAATATTATTGAGTCATGTATGCGCTATGCAGAAGCAGGAAAGACGATGAAGAGTGCTGTATTTCCAGAATGAAATGCACTATGCAGTAGGTACAATACATGCACACTGATCCATATAAATGCAAAGCCACTGGAGTATGAAGACTTTTAAATTTAATATACAACTCAGCTTAGGAATGCAAAAAAGTGTGTAAATGTCAAGTGCCAGATCCTTTAACTCTAGCTTTATTAAACTATCTTACGATTAATACCAAAAACTACTTGGAAGATTTGCAATCTCACGATATCTGATTTGCAGTGAGATCCCACTTTACTGTGAATAATTTTCTGTAAAAACAGACTGGGAGCCCTCTTTCTAAAAATCAAGTCAGTCAATAAAATACACAAGAGCCTTCACCATTGACCAATGCAGCCTTGAGATGCTCAGACGAAAGTTTAACAGGGAAGAGCCTAAGTGGAATAGTTTTCTGGGTTAGCAGCCAAGGCTGAATGTGAGAATATAGAGAGAATGTAAAAAGCAGATGTTTCTTCAAGAACTCCAGCAGACCAAAGTAAGACTAAGGTGAGAACATTTCTGATGCCTACCTATAGCATGGTCTGTAATGGAATGTGTGAATGTAATAGGAAGTACATACCAACATACAAACACTCTCTCTCTCTATAACAGAGAGAGAGATTGTACGTTGGCATATATATATATGAGTTTGTATGGTGGTAGTGAGAGAGAGAATTTGTATGTTGGTACATATATATATATATATATATATATATATATATATATGATAGATAGATAGATAGATAGATAGATAGATAGATAGATAGATAGATAGATAGATAGATAGTATTACTAGATATATATCTAATCTATTGTATCATTCTATAATTTAGTCTATCTATCTATCTATCTATCTATCTATCTATCTATTTATCTATCATATGTATATCTGTCATGGCTGTCAAGGTGAAGTGTTAGTTAATAATAAGACTCCATAGGACCAAGGATACTCTGGGAAGCAGCCATATCACATTATTTTCATCTAGTCATATACCCCCATGAGTTACATGATGCTCTCCTTTGTCACTGTGCAGAGCTCCTGAATGAGCAATTTGAGATTTAGAGCTAAACTGTAGGCTCTTTTAAATCACTTTACTAAGGCTGCTTTGCCAGGTAGGATGAAGCTACTAATCATTTGCAGGTAATTGAATGCTGGAATACATTTACTATAGGGAGAGATTGGAATAGAGGGCACAGGATGAAGGCAATGGGGTTATTTTGGATGAATTCCTTGAAAGCTTACAGCTGGGTTCACATGACCAACTATAAAATGTGCTCCACTAAAAATGGGAATGTACACCTTTATCTCCTGGCTGTGTGTAATGATCAGAATTATTGGGAACTTGGAGTGGAAGATATAGAGTGGAGGACCTGAGAGTGGGTGAGAGAAAGAAAGAGAGAGAGGGAGAGATAGAGGGAGAGAAAGAAAAAGAGAGAGAGAGCAAAAACAGGAAAGCCCACACACAGCCTGCTTATTGCATCTACAGGCTGCACACGAATAGCTCAGTCTGGAGATTTATTCAAAGCTTGTACAGAGAACATCACACACTTCCTCCAGCCTCTTTATTACCAGATCAGATTGCAAGGTCGTCTTCAGAGAATACCCTGTAAACAAGGTGTAATCTACATATCCCTTTATTATTACCAACCACAAGTGTCATCTTAATGTTGCATAAATCCATAAATTCTAACAAACTTACAAAATTCTTACAAACTTGCATGGTTACTTTTACTGTATTGCATTTAGCCATGGGTAAATATTTAACAAATAGCCTATAAAAGTGACAGTGCATAGCTGAAACAGTTCTGGTGCTTCCCAAACAATCGTATGTTCAAATTAATAGCCAGAGAGCCTTTTAATCAAACCTTATAGAAAAGCTATTAGCCAAAAAAAGGTGTTCAGTTCCAGCAGGGTGTCATGCATAGCATAGAGCACATAGAAGGCATGGTATGGAAGTGATTGGAAGGGTGCCATACACCACTATTGGGAAGAACTATATAGCAAACCTTCAACCTCCCAAATTGCTTTGCTGTTTGACCTAGATTAGGCAGTAATACATGAAGTCGTGTCCCTAACAGTGAAAGAAAAGGACATGTTTTAAGTCTCTATAAATGTGCATTTTAGCACAGCTGTCTGAAATGAAAAGACTGGGAGTCTACTCTATTAGGTATTAGGAATACCATTTAATAGGGGCATCATCTATTTAAAAAAAAAACTACATGTAGGACTCCATGCAACAGTTTAATCCATTGCATATGTCTTAACGACATTACTAAAAATGGGAAAAATGTGATTACAAATCCAGCATTTTAGATTGGAGTCAAAAGAATCCTAGACAGGTTTCCACATCTAGTCATTTTGGAAATGGCACCATATTTGTGCCCCTGTGTAAGTACAGTATCAATCAGGATTCTGTCCAAATCAAGGAGTTAAAAGGACCAATCTAGCTGAAATGTCAAAAGTTAAAGCAGTTTTCAATCCCTAGGTCTTGCCATTAGATGAAAAAGAAACTAAGTGGCTGTGGAGATAAATGGCAAAGCCTAGTCTGTTCAGTTTTGGAACAATGTCCTAATGCTCCTTCCTCAATAATCCCATCGGCAGGAATGGCAGCGAACAGGCAACGATGACATGCAATAATTAATGATGGCACCAGGAGAAACTTGTTACAATGAGCATTATGCAGGCATGGAACATGGTATAGAGATGGATTGCTGCATTAACCACAAGCCTGATCCCAACCATCAATCTGATGGCAATGGGAATATAGAACAGGTATGTGAAACAGGAGCACATGACACATTCCCATTGAACTGCCCTGGAGTTCCCACATCCCAGATCTCCATATCAACCTTGTGTCGTTGCTTGTATGGAAGGCAGCATTGCCCAAAGTAGGCTGTGTGCTGAGGATCCACTAATGGAACAACTTGAGGGCTACAAGATGACCAGCAAAGCATCTACAGAACACAACTATGTGATGTGATCAATCTTACCCTTAGCTGCAGTGAGAAACCCTAGGCACACAAGCAGCAGATACTTCAATTTCCCCAACGCAGGCATGTCTGTGTATTTTCCACACATCCAAAAATAAAAACCGGGGGAGGTGGGGGGGTTAGGGGGGGGGGGAGGCTTTAACAAGCAGATTTCACCGTTCCCGACAATTGTCTGCGATCACAGCGATCGGTCTTTGGAGCCAGATGATCGAATAGAGATCCAGTTTTAAAGAAGATTGGACGCCTCTTGGAGTTGGCTTTCATGTCATAATGCAAAAAAAAAAAAAGCTTGGTGTCACTGCGGGGAGAAAACTGGCGGAGGGAGCTGCTGCAAGATCCTGGGGAGCTCCGAGCGCAGCGAGCGTGGTGCTGAAAAGACAGCGACCGAGGATCGGAGGAGAGCAGTCAGATATCCAGCAAAGGAAGAAGGACGATTGGCTGAGGACGAGGCAGAGACAGAGAGACGGAGAGAGAGAGACACTGGGATCACAGCAGACACCAGCACAAGGAGCTGGACTCAACCATCACTGAACAGCGAGAGGGGAAAGAGACTGCACACAGACCTCCCCGACACCCTTCTCCTTCCATCCACGTCTCCCTTCTACTGGAATCCCCCCACAAAGGTCCAGCCTTGTACACACAGGCAGCAGGATGCCAGGCACAGCTATTCACACATCATCATCGCTGTGCTATACACCACTCACATGCGCACTGCTGCCAAGAGCTGCATGGAATATCATTTGCAAGAGTTAAACTTTCAATGAACTTTCAGCAACATCTCCTGTCTGCTTCATTCTTTTTGTCTCCTTGAAAGGTGGCTTTATGAAAAAAAAAAAAAAAAAAATCAGAAAGTTGGCAGGTCTCACGCACTTTGCTAAATGATCAATTTATTTTGCAATCGGTTTATAGCATAAAAACCTATTCAGTCCACAGTGGGAATTGGCTTTTGATCGATAATTGGATGATGGGATCGCAGAGACCTTGGTAGCAGTGATCGATCTAATTCAAATTCATCGGGCTTTTGATAGATAGTTGGATGATGGGATCGCAGAGACCTTGGTAGCAGCGATCGCTATAATTAAAATTCATCGGGCTTTTGATCGATAGTTGGATGATGGGATTGGAGAGACCTTGGTAGCAACGATCGCTATCATTAGAGTTCATCGGGCTTTTGATCGATTGTTGGACAATGGGATTGGATAGACCTTGGTAGTAGCGATCGCTTTCATTAGAATTCATTGGGCTTTTGATCGATAGTTGGATGATGGGACTGGAGAGACCTTGGTAGCAGCGATCGCTATAATTAGAGTTCATCAGGCTTTTGATCGATAGTTGGATGATGGGATCGCAGAGACCTTGGTAGCAGTGATCGCTTTAATTAGAATTCATCGGGCTTTTGATAGATAGTTGGATGGTAGGATCCAGGGGCGGACTGACAACTCATGGGGCCCCCGGGCAATAGGGGATCATGGGGCCCCTGTGTCCTTGCCCAAAGTCAAAAAAGCCTATGAGAAGGTACCAGGGGCATCTCATGGGGCCCCCTACTGACCCCGGGCCCTCGGGCAGTGCCAGAGTTTCCAAATGGTCAGTCCGCCCCTGTTGGGATCACAGAGACCTTGGTAGCAGCGATTTCTTTAATTAGAATTCCTCGGGCTTTTGATAGATAGTTGGATGATGGGATCGGAGAGACCTTGGTAGCAATGATCGCTTTCATTAGAATTCATCTGGCTTTTGATCAATAGTTGGATGATGGGATCGCAGAGACCTTGGTAGTAGTGATCGCTTTAATTAGAATTCATGTGGCTTTTGATAGATAGTTGGATGATGGGATTGCAGAGACCTTGGTAGCAGCGATTTCTTTAATTAGAATTCATTGGGCGTTTGATCAATAGTTGGATGATGGGATCACAGAGACCTTGGTAGCAACGATCGCTTTCATTAGAATTCATCTGGCTTTTGATCGATAGTTGGATGGTGGGATTGCAGAGACCTTGGTAGCAGCCATCGCTTTAATTAGAATTCATCTGGCTTTTGATAGATATTTGGATGATGGGATCGCAGAGACCTTGGTAGCAGCCATCGCTTTAATTTGAATTCAGCGAGCATTTGATCAATAGTTGGATGATGGGATCAGAGAGACCTTGGTAGCAATGATCGCTTTAATTAGAATTCATTGGGCTTTTGATCAATAGTTGGATGATGGGATCCCACAGACCTTGGTAGCAGCGATCACTTTCATTAGAACTCACTGGGCTTTTGATCGATAGTTGGAAAGTGGAATCGCAGAGACCTTGGTAGCAGCGATCGCTTTCATTCAAATTCATCAGGCTTTTGATCGATAGTCGGATGATGGGATCGCAGAGACCTTAGTAGCAGCGATCGCTTTTATTCGAATTCATCGGGCTTTTGATCGATAGTCAGATGATGGGATCACAGAGACCTTGGTAGCAGCAATCGCTTTCATTCAAATTCACCAGGCTTTTGAACGATAGTCGGATGATGGGATCGCAGAGACCTTAGTAGCAGCGATCGCTTTTATTCGAATTCATCGGGCTTTTGATCAATAGTTGGATGATGGGATCCCACAGACCTTGGTAGCAGCGATCACTTTCATTAGAACTCACTGGGCTTTTGATCGATAGTTGGAAAGTGGAATCGCAGAGACCTTGGTAGCAGCGATCGCTTTCATTCAAATTCATCAGGCTTTTGAACGATAGTCGGATGATGGGATCGCAGAGACCTTAGTAGCAGCGATCGCTTTTATTCGAATTCATCGGGCTTTTGATCGATAGTCGGATGATGGGATCGCAGAGACCTTGGTATCAGCGATCACTTTCATTAAAATTCATCGGGGTTAATTTACCAAAGGCAGTTGTCATCATTCGATTTTATCATCTGATCAACTTGCAAATCAAATCAGTAAACAATTGCATAGTTTCCCGCCCAGTCAATTTTAACTTGATTCAGATTGGATTCGATCATCCAGAAAAGGATTGATCATTTTGTATTGATCGGCATCACCAAGATGCTTTGGCCATGAACCTGATTGTATTTTGATCGATCAGATTAAATGGTTGCATGGTGAAAACATATAAATCGCCGTATTTGTACTGAACCGTGGTAGCAGCAATCACTGTAATTAGAATTCATTGGGGTTGATTTACTAAAGGCAAAGAGACTGTTCACTTGGCACCATGCAACCTCAAAATATGATTGACTAAAATGCAGTTGGGTTCAGGAACAAAGCATCTGTTCACTTTGAAAGGAGAATTTCCCCAGAGCTTAGTAATGCAGTGAAATGTCACCACCCAAATGCAAAAGTTTTGCTGTTCTTCCTCCTCCCCCCCCCCCCCTTCACATTTGGCACTTTATTTTTTTTCTTTTTGGGAGGGAGCAGGCACCTGCTCCCCCCCCCCCATTGCTGGTTGGATCACCTTGGCAATCCAAGCAGAAGTGAGCCCCCTCCATCCCCCAAAGCCTTCTGGGACATGTCACAGGTCCCAGAAGCCTGTGGGACCATTCAGATAGCTCAGTGCAACTCACACATGCTCAGTGGGCAGTGAAGTGACAAGCATTCAGAGCTGGCTGCCCACAGTTAGTATGCCAGGGCCAGGGACCAAAATCCAGTGAAGAAACCAGCCAGGTGAGGATAGAGCTGGATCTTGTGATAGGTGAGTGTCCTATTATTAAATGTCAGCAGCTACAGTTTTTGTAGCTGCTGACTTAAAATGTTTCTAACAATGACTGAAAAAACACTTTAAAGAGAATTGTTTAAAAAAACCCAGCAGTTTTGATTGTACATGATTGGACAATGAAAGTCCCCCCATTCACCAAGTTCTGGGGTAAATTCCCTTGCAAATGAACAGATGCTTTGCTCAGGAACCCAGTCACATTTTGTTCAATCAGATTTTGAGGTTACGTGGTGCCATGTGAACAGTCTATTTGCCTTTAGTAAATCAATCCCAATGAATTCTAATTACAGCAATCACTGCTACCAAGGTTCGCTACAAATGGTGCTAACTTCAAATACAGCGATGGATATATTTTCACCGTGCAACAACATAATCTGATTGATCTAAATACAATCAGGTTCATGGCCAAAGCATCTTGGTGATGCCGATCGATACAAAATGATCGATCATTTTCTGGATGATCGAATCCAATCTAAATCAAGTTAAAATCGACTGGGAGGGAAGTTATGGCTATGCGATTGTTTACTTGTGATTTGCATATTTATAAGATGATAAAATCGAAGCATTTATGGCCACCATTGGAAAGAGCTGTGTCTGAGCTGATGCTGTACGGTTTCACGTCAGCAGCCTTCTCTAAAGATGTTACTAGGCGTCTATTTGGTATGATCGTACATTTGCTCATCATTATTACAGCCTTGTTTCAGTCATCCCAGCTCTTAATAGACTGGAATGACACAATGGGGTTGATTTACTAAAGGCAAATAGATTGTTCACTGTGCAAGGAAAGGTGCACTTTGCAAGGGGATAATCTTTAGAGCTCAGTGAAATATCACCTTGCAAGGAATACCCAGTCACCTCGAAGGAAAAGAAACAGCTGCTAAGAATGTGTGAGCGTCCTGTGCATTTCAGGACTGTTGGCAACTATGAAAGATTGAAGTGAACACTTTGGGGTTGATTTACTAAAACTGGAGAGTGGAAAAACTGGTGCAGCTCAGCATAGAAACAAGCAGCCTCCATTTTTTTTGTCAATGTAATTTTTTATTTTTTGTTAATTGAACAAGCTGAAGTT
Organism: Staurois parvus; assembly: GCF_062004578.1. Lineage (NCBI taxonomy): Eukaryota > Metazoa > Chordata > Amphibia > Anura > Ranidae > Staurois > Staurois parvus. Next base: position 2,393,345 of record NW_028318022.1, on the reverse strand, counting down.
AGAAGCAGATTGGCTACCATGCACAGCTGCACCAGATTCTAAGCACTCCCATTTTAGTAAATACCCCCCCCCCCAAAGTGTTTTTGCTTGCACATGATTGGATGAGGAAGTCACCTCATTCATAAAGGTTTTAGGGAAAATTCCCTGGCAAAGTGCAGCTTCCCTTCCGAAGTGGACAGTCTATTGCCTTTCATAAATCAACCACAATGAAGCCTAATTAAAGTGATCACTGCTAGCAAGGCTCCCTACAAATGGTACTAACTTCAGACACGATGATGGATATGGAAGGGTGGCCATGTAAAAAGGCCTTGGTGCTCTGTTAAGAGTCCGAGCTGTTCATTTGCAGTTCTTGATCAGGACAGATTGACCCCCTTTATGTGCTGAGAAGCAAAGAGCTGATGTCTCCTTGAAAAAGGATTGATGCTCATAACAGTGTCATCTGTAATGACTCGTAGCCCTGCAGAATATCTGCTATTAAGAGCTTTCAAATCATTCCACTATCACAGATGGAGATTTATCTATGACTTTCTCTGCAGTCTTTGAACTCCTTTCTATTGTATTTACCTTGGACAAAACTACCTGTACAAGGGATAATAAGTGCACTGTTGATCATTTTATCTTTAGCTGTGAAAGATACCTTTATTTGTTGTTATACAAAGAACTGACGGTATAAAAAAAAAATCCAATGCCTAAACAGGCAGAGTGGTTGGGGTTTGGCTATTAAGGGGTTAAAGCCTTACAATCTCCATCTCTAAGGAGCTTGCGATCAGAGGAAATACATATTAATTGTTCAAACAAGTTTCCAACTGATCCGGTAGGCTCTCAGTGCAGAGGAGCAGGGAGATCATATTCTCTATTTGAATAGGATTAATAAAGAAAATGGAAATTGAAGGAAGCTGACTTTGCTATACGGTTGTGAGTGCAACAGAGGTGATTGCAGTCTTTAATATAAAAAAAATAAAATCTGGAAAGGGAAAAAAAAATGGGACACTGGTGCCATCTAGTGTCCATGTTCACTGAAATCAGATTCAAAATTAGTTTTTTTCCACTTAATTTCAAGCTTTAGCTAAATGTGTTTGTGTTGTCATCACACTGAAGCTAAAGTATACCTATCGTTTAAGAAATATGAGGGCTGCCATTGCTTACTTCTTTGTGAAAATGCTAGTTTTCTGGTTGTGTCTGACTTAAGTACCTCCGAGTCACCGATTAGCAAGCACGCAGTAACTCCCTTGCCCACCACAAGGTAGACTCTTTTAGATCAGGACCTACACTAAACTACACTTCGCTAACCTACTCGATGCTAGTCATCGTATTTTTAGTCTTAGATGCCTGTTTGTAATAAGCCTCATCCTAGAACCTGCCTTCTTCCTTTCCAGACTTGTTTACTAAGATCTACAAAAGAATAACCCTCTTCATTCACAAAACAGAGAACAGATTTAAAATGGTTGTTGCTCCTATCTTATGGCAGGTGATGCAGTGGTCAGCAATTATCACTTGTAATGTCCCAACACATTTCCCCTTCTTTAATCAATGCAGAGCTCTCTTCCAAATAGATGTCTTCAGTCTGAAAGTTCTAAAGCGTTTTAATTGCAGAAAAGTTTGTTTTACAAAGAACTGCCTTTGTCACCCTACTCATCCTACCAGTCCTCAGGTTTACTGACATAGAAAAATGCTCACAATAGTATGTTACAATAAATAATTGGATGTTAAATAAAAAATTACGGCTTTTTTTTAGAATTAAAATTCCAAAACATCTGAATGGAGCCCATGGCAGCAACAGGGGGAATGACAACCCTCAGGGTACCGTGGTCACCCCCTGAAGGAGGACAGCCCACCGACATTCCACCTATCAGGCCATGCACAAAACCTCAGATATCCCACCAGACCGCACCCAACCCCTTCTTTAATCAATGTAGAGCTCTCTTCCACATACAGTAGATGTCTTCAGTCTGAAAGTTCTAAAGTGTTTTAGTTGCAGTAAAGGTTGTTTTACAAAGAACTGCCTTTGTCGCCCTCCTCATCCTACCAATCCCCAGGTTTACTGACAAAGAAAAATACTCAAAATAGTGTGTTACAATAATTAATTGCATGTTAAATAAAAAATTAGGGCTTTTTTAGAATTAAAATTCCAAAACATCTGAATGGAGCCCATGGCAGAAACAGGGGGAATGATAACCCTGTGGTCAACCCCTGAAAGAGGACACCCCACCCACATTCCACCTATCAGGCCATGGACAACACCCCAGTTATCCCACCAGACCGCACCTGTGCTAATACACTATTACAAGCATTATTTCTATGTTTACCATACCTGGAGAGCTGATCAACACCTGTGGTCAGCAGAGAAATCTCCAGAGTCGTGTCGTGGCCAGCAAGTTTCCTCCTTTAAACATTAGATCAGAGAAATGTTGCCAGCATGAAATAGAAGGTATAAAAGTGTAACATTAAAAATGCTGACAATATACAAAGCCACTTTAAAATATTTTGAACAAATTACTGTCTGTATCTTTTTTCTATAAATATAGACATATAACTAATCTTTTCTGGTCTGGTCCTATATGGAATCTAGGAGTCTTTTAATTGAATCCCATGGTCAAAAATGAAACTGCCCAGAGACAATAGATTCTTTCTCCAGTTTTGACATTTTTAACCAAAAGATGACAAGCCTGCCCATCATGACAAGGTAGACTCTTTTAGGGCAGGACCAACACTAAACTACACTACGCTAACCTACTCCATGCTAGTCATCCTATTCTTAGTGTTAGATGCCTGTTTGCAATAAGCCCCATCCTAGAACCTGCCTTCTTCCTTTCCAGACTTGTTTACTAAGATCTACATAAGAACAATTAATCAATGCAGAGCTCTCTTCCACATAGATGTCTTCAGTCTGAAAGTTCTAAAGGGTTTTAATTGCAGTAAAGTTTGCTTTACAAAGAACTGCCTTTGTCAACAGTCCTCAGACAACTGTAATCCACCAGGCAGCAGTGAAAAGTCTCACACCTGTCATATTACAACTCTAAAGCTCATGTCACAAGGTGACAGTTGATGATGATGACAACTCACCACCAGCAGAGTTGCCCTTGTGACATTGCAAGACTGCATTGTCACTAATCAGCAGCGGCGGACTGACCATTTGGAAACTCGGGCACTGCCCGAGAGCTCAGGGTCAGTGGGGGGCCCCATAAGATGCCCTTGGTACCTTTTTCATAGGCTTTTTTGAGTTTGGGCAAGGACACAGGGGTCCTTATGATCTCCTATTGACCGGGGGCCCCATGAGTTGTCAGTCCGCCTCTGCTAATCAGCGACATGTCTGTGCCATGCAGATGAATTCTCTTTTAGCCCGTCAAACATTCTACCCTTTATAAAATCTCAAACATACTTGTTCTGGAAAAATACACATATACATATAAATTGAACTAATAATCATCACAAACGTTGGTGTTTCAAGTTAACAGGTCCTGCTGACTGCACGCCATAAAGCAGTATACCTTCTTCCCCCTTATACAGTCATCACGCTTGTGTAATCCGCACAGGCAGCAGGGAAGAGACTCACACCTGACATATTACAACAACCCTAAAGTTCATGTCACAAGGTCACAGTGGATGATGATGATGACAACTCACCACCAGCACAGTCGCCCTTGTGACATTGCAAGACTGCATTGTCACTAATCAGTGACATGTCTGTGCCATGCAGATGGATTCTCTTTTAGCCCGTCACACATTCCACCCTCTATAAAATCTCAAACATACTTGTTCTGGAAAAAAAATACACAAATACATTGAAGTCATAATCATCATGTAAAAACCAACTAAGTGTCCTTCAGCACAACTCAGCTATTAAAATCCCCCAGAGGTTGTAAAGTTGAACCCCTCTTGGAGGACGGCGGTATCGCTCTTGGTCTGGCCCATCACCACAAGACCAGTCAAGCTGGGGTGCCCCCACCAGAAACAAAGGTTCCTGCTGGCATAGCTCCAAGGGTCATTTGGGCACGCAAGCCATTCCACCACGACAAGGTGGCGATACTATCAAGAATGGAAAAAAATATACAAGAGTATTGGCTTAACTCTTTGTCCTGTACTCTATTTCAGTAAAGGGCAACTGTAAAGAAGTTATGCTTGGAAAGAATGATACCATCACTGGTAGTTTATTTCCTGATGATCTAAAATCAAACCTGCACCTACATCATTACACACATTGATGATTAAGGCTAACAGGTCCTGTTGTCTGCCTGCAGTAAATGGGTATACCCTTTTTCTCCTTTTACAGTTGTAATGCTTGTGCAATCTGCACAGGCAGCAGTGAAGAGTCTCACACCTGACATATTACAACAACCCTAAAGCTCATGTCACAAGGTAACAGTTGATGATGATGACAACTCACCACCAGCAAAGTCGCCCTTGTGACATTGCAAGACTGCATTGTCACTAATCAGTGACATGTCTGTGCCATGCAGATGGATTCTCCTTTAGCCCGTCACACATTCTACCCTTTATAAAATCTCAAACATACTTGTTCTGGAAAAATACACATATACATATAAATTACATATACAAAAGTCATAATGATCACGAACGTTGATGTTTCAGGTTAACAGGTCCTGCTGACTGCCCGCCATAAAGGAGTATACCTTCTTCCCCCTTATACAGTTGTCACGCTCGTCTAATCCGCACAGGCAGCAGGGAAGAGACTCACACCTGACATATTACAACAACTCTAAAGCTCATGTCACAAGGTCACACTTGACACTGATAACAACTCACCACCAGCAGAGTTGCCCTTGTGACATTGCAAGACTGCATTGTCATTAATCAGCAACATGTCTGTGCCATGCAAATGGATCTCTTTTAGCCCGTCACACATTCTACCCTTCATAAAATCTCAAACATACTTGTTCTGGAAAAATACACATATACATATAAGCTGAACTCATAATCATCACGAACGTTGGTGTTTCAGGTTAACAGATCCTGCTGACTGCCCGCCATAAAGGAGTATAACTTCTTCCCCCTTATACAGTTGTCACACTCATGTAATCCGCACAGGTAGCAGGGAAGAGACTCACACCTGACATACTGTATTACAACAACTCTAAAGCTCATGTCACAAGGTCACAGTTGATGATGATGACAACTCACCACCAGCAAAGTTGCCCTTGTGACATTGCAAGACTGCATTGTCACTAATCAGTGACAAGTCTGTGCCATGCAGATGGATTCTCTTTTAGCTCTTCACACATTCTACCCTTTATAAAATCTCAAACATACTTGTTCTGGAAAAATACACATATACATATAAATTGAAGTCATAATCATCACGAACGTTGGTGTTTCAGGTTAACAGGTCCTGCTGACTGCCCGCCATAAAGGAGTATACCTTCTTCCCCGTTATACAGTCATCACACTTGCATAATCCACACAGGCAGCAGTGAAGAGACTCACACCTGATATATTACAACAACCCTAAAGCTCATGTCACAAGGTCACAGTAAGGGGCGGACTGACAACTCATGGGGCCCCTTGGCAATAGGAGATCATGAGGCCCTATGTGTCCCCACCCACACTCAAGCCACACCTACGCAAAGCTCCACCTACATATTGCAATGTTTACATTATATGCATTTGTGGCAGCCATCCTCCACATATTGCATTGCAGCTGTATAGAAGGGCCCGTCAGCAAACTGCAGAAGCTGTTGGGCCCCCGTGTTCAGGAATGAGCCAATGCCCAATTCTTGTTTGCAGCTCAGGTTCACAGAGATTCCTCTTGCTGTTGCTGGGAAGCCACCAAAGATATGACAGGTTCAAAGTTGGCGGCCATCTGAGAACCTGTCAGGTGCCCGTAGGCTTCCCAACCATTCCTCCAGGAATCTCTGTGAGCCTGATCATTTGGTTATTATAGCACAGCCTGCATAGAAGTTGCTGGCTTCCTTTTGTAGAAGCTGATGGGCACTTTCAGGTATAAATTTGGACAATGTGCAGCAGCTATCTTTGTGACACAACCAGGTGCGTTTTATGAAACAAGTGGGCCTTTGTACAAGATCATAACTTGGGCCCTAATACTAGATAAAAAGGTGTGGCGTACGCAGAGCCCTACTAAAGAATCGGGTGTGGTTTTCAGGGGTCTGTAGGTAGCACCTGCTGGCTATGTAGTACAGTAAAGATTCCCGATGATTGAGGGGTTAAAGTGGTTGTAAAGGCTCAAGGTTTGTTACCTTTATGCATTCTATGTATGAAAGTAAAACACCTTCTCTGTGCAGCAGCTCTGGCTGCAGAGCCAGAGCTGTGAGTGATCCTTGTGGATGGGCTGCAGAGGAGGGAGCGGGGCTTGCCATGCCTGCTCTTGACTGTCTCCGTTCTGTACTCAGGTTAGGGGATCTGTGTGTGTGTGAGGTGACCTTCAGGTCACTGATCTATGGGGACTGACAGGAAGCTGCTGAGGAGCGCACCATGTACAGAGATCGCTCTATGACTGGTGCTCTGCAACAATTAGAGGGGCAGTAAAAGAGCCCCTCATGGGGCCCCCTACTGGCCATCGGGTAGTGCCCGAGTGTTTGTATGGTCAGTCCGCCCCTGCCTGTAATGTCCCGAAACATTTCCCCTTCTTTAATCAATGTTTCTTCTCTAATTTACAATGTGAAGGAGAAGAACTTAACATTTATAAAACACGGACACTTTGGGGTTGATTTACTAAACGTAAATAGCCTGTGCACTTTGCAAGTGCAATTGCTCCAGAGCTTAGTACATGAAATAAAACTTCACTTGGTAAAGAATACCCAATCGCAAGCATGAAAATTAAAAAGAAGAGCATTTTGTCTTGCACATGATTGGGTTATGGATGTCAGCAGTGTTTCCCCTTATTAAGCTGTGGAGCAACTGCACTTGCAAAGTGGACAGTCTATTTATGTATAATAGATTCACCCCTTGGTTTTATTTTGTTGCTTTAAATTTTATTATGTTAAAGATTTCTTCTAGAGTTCACCTAGACACTTTCACTAATGTGTTTGAGTGCCCCTTTACATGCACTGTTTCCATCGGAGTGCCCCCTTACATGGACTCTTCCCAACGGAGTGCCCCCTTACATGGACTGTTCCCATATGAGTGCCCAATTACATGGACTGTTCCCATCGGGGTGCCCCCTGAATCTGTTGTCCCCATCACACCTCGCGTTAAATCACATGTCCCTATTGGAGTGCCCCCTTACATGGACTGTCCTCATCGGAGTGCCCCCCTTACATGGACTGTTCCCATCAGAGTGCCCCCTTACATGGACTGTTCCCATCTGAGTGCCCCCTTACCTGCAGTGTTCCCATCGGAGTGCCCCCTTACATGCAGTGTTCCCATTGGAGTGCCCACTTACATTCAAAGTTCCCTTTGGTGTGCCCCCTTACATGGACTGTTACCATCGGAGTGCCCCCATTACATGGACTGTTCCCAACAGAGTGCCCCCTTACATGGACTGTTGCCATCGGAGTGCCCCCTTACATGGACTGTTGCCATTGCAGTGCCCATTTACATGGATTGTTCCCATCGGAGTGCCCCATTACATGAACTGTTCCCATCGGAGTACACCCTTACATGGATTGTTCCCATCAGAGTGCCCCCTTACGTGCAGTGTTCCCATCGGAGTGCTCCCTTACATGGACTATTCCCATTAGAGTGCCCCTTACATGGACTTGGACTGTTCCCATCAGAGTGCCCCCTTACATGGACTGTTCCCATCGGAGTGCCCCCTTACATGCAGTGATCCCATAAAAGTTTGCAAATAAATAATTGTTCTTCATAAATTTAGGCCAAGATGTATTCTGCTACATGTCTTTGGTGAAAATAATCCAAATTAGGATGTATTTTTTTAGTTTGTAGGAAAGTTATAATTCACAAACTATGGTATAGATCTGAATATTGATCAATCCTGAAGTACTGACAGCCAATCTAATTTCTTGAGGTCCAAGAATGTCAGAACAGTACAGATATCCCCCAAATGACCCCTTTTTGCAGAGTAGACATTCCGAAGTACTTCATAACAGGCATGACGAGTTTTTTGAAGTTGTCATTTTTTTGTCATAATTTTTCGAAAAATGAAAAAATGAAAAAAATTATTTTCTCTATTTTTTTTTACATACTGTCACCAGTGCAGTACAGCGTCATCATATAACTAGCATGGTGGTGATCAGGGACACTGACTGGTGACAGTATGAAAAAAAAATTATAACTTTTTAAAATTGTTTTTACATTTTTTATTATTTTTAATTTTGTATTACATTTTTTTTCTTTTTTTTAAGATTTATTTTCATATTTCACTATGACCAAAGTAGTACAATGTTACCATAGTAACATTGTACTACTTTGGGGAAGTGATCAGTATTTTTTTTTTTTACACAATTTGCTTATAGCAAAGAAATACTTTGCTATAAGCAATCATTTACCTGAATGACATTGATTCATTCAGGGTTTTTTTTTTGTGCTTAGCTGTGATTTGGCCATGGCTAATCACATGACACAGCTGGGCTGTGATTGGCCCAGCTTGTGCATGTGATCGCTGTGACCATTCACAGCTAGGCATACTAGTATACAATGGATGGCATGAAAGGAAGCCATCCATTGTATACAACTGTCATGTGACCTGCTACCGGCAATAGGGCCAGTACTCAGATCTGTCATCGGCCGTGTCCGAGGTACATGGCTGGTGACAGATCACGCCGCTGCGTGGCTCTGCGGGCATGCAAACTGTGCATGACCGAAAGGATGCCATGTGGAGTCAGCCCGGAGGGACGAGGGGTTTTGCAGGCCGTCATCTGGCTATAGCCCAGGCGGGAACATGTTAAAGTTCATTTGATGAAAAAAGGGGGAGTGGAGGTCATATGTTTCCTGTCAAAATTGGAGCTCCATTCTACAACCAAATTTGCTTGTCTGAATAGAGCCCCGCCTCAGTCTAGACCCCTCCTTCAGATGAGGCAATAAAAAATGGGCAGAGCAACTGTGAGAAGCCAGAAGGCGGAGCTGAGGAGCGCGCAGGAGGTGTTAGCTGCTCTGTAGTGTTTACATCAGTTGCTAGGAGACCGGCCCTGTGCTTGGAGCAGCAGCCTGCAGGGTGCTGAGTGGAGTGTTATTGACTGAGGTGGAGGTGGCTTCATGTCGGTCAATCAGATAACAAATGGCTGAGGGTCCAGGCAGTCTGTGTTTTCTATCAGAGGGGTCACCTCTATGCTGCAGATCCAAAGCAGTTAGCCGGCCAGTGCAGATTGCCATTGACCTCTGACCTCCCAGGTCCCATTAAGGGAACCCCCCTACAATACAGCCACTATTACTAGGTGGTCCATGATGTAATAGAACAAATTGTGGAGGATTGTATGAGAATAGCACACATTGTCAGATCAGATTGGTGGAGATCACTGCTCAATCATATCTGACTTTCGCCCCACACCATGATGGTCACATGATTGCTTGTGTGGGTGCGAAAGATGGCGGATCCTCATACAACTCACTGTTTATGTCTTACAAAGCCCCTCCCCCATACTGGCAGTCTTATTGGACGTGAAGTACCGTCAACCTAATACTGGAAGAGCCGTGAGCCGCCAACATGGACGACAAATGCGTAAAGGTGGTGGAACGATGTCAGCACATGAAGGGTGAGGGGACGGACATGAAGTATCAGATGGTGGATGCAGTGAGCAGCAGGCGCTGTCAGTACTTCATCCAGAAGACAGGTGGGTGGGTGAGGATGGGACAACAGGGGACCTCATAGGGGAAGAAATGGTGTGTCACCAATATACAGACAGGGCACCCCATACCCATGTATGAGCTGTGAGTGGCATCAGTGCAGGTAATATCCATCACAGACAACACTGTCCCATCCTCCCATCCACCACATACTGACCCATCCCTGCAATCCCAGCACCGGTCCTCCTCACCACCCCTAACACTGCCCCACCCTCCCGTTCACCACATACTGACCCATCCCTGAAATCCCAGCACCGATCCTCCTCACCACCCCTAACACTGCCCCACCCTCCCATTCACCACATACTGACCCATCCCTGCAATCCCAGCATCGATCCTCCTCAACACCCTCAACACTAACACTGCCCCACCCTCCCGTCCACCACATACTGACCCATCCTTACAATCCCAGCACCGATCCTCCTCACCACCCCCAACACTGCCCCACCCTCCTGTCCACCACATACTGGCCCATCCCTACAATCCCAGTACCGATCCTCCTCACCAACCCAACACTGCCCCACCCTCCCGTCCACCACATACTGACCCATCCCTGCAATCCCACCACCGATCCTCCTCAACACCCCCAACACTAACACTGCCCTACCCTCCCGTCCACCACATACTGACCCATCTCTGCAATCCCAGCACCGATCCTCCTCATCACCCCCAACACTGCCCCACCCTCCCGATCCCCACATACTGACCCATCCCTGCAATCCCAGCACCGATCCTCCTCACCACCCCCAACACTGCCCCACCCTCCTGTCCACCACATAATGACCCATCCCTGCAATCCCAGCACCGATCCTCCTCAACACCCCCAACACTAACACTGCCCCACCCTCCCTTCCACCACATACTCACCCATCCTTGCAGTCTGAACACCAATCCTCCTCACCACCCCCAACACTGCCCCCACCCTCCCGTCCATCCACCACATACTGACCCATCCTTGCAACCCCAGCACCGACCTTCCTCACCACTCTCAACACTAACAACAACCCATCCCTGCAATCCCAGTACCACTAACATTGACCCTTTCTCGCAAACCCAGCACAAACTCATCTCACCACCCCCAACAATAACACTGGCTCATCCCTGCAACCCCAGCGCCGAACCCTCCTCAACACCCCTCAACACTAACACGGTCCCATCCCTGCAACCATAATCAGAACATTAACCCTCCTGAAGTCTTGTTTTCTGCTTGTACTCCCACTGGGGAGCTTGGTCTTGTATTTCAAAGTGTCACTTGAACAGAAAATGAGAGAAAATTCCCTCTTAGTTATTCCTCACCAGAACACGTAACATGTATGCATAGCCAGAACTTTTTTTGTTTTTGTTTTTGGTTAAGTGGGAAGGATTGGAACCCCTGTCATGTTTTATTGTTTTTTTTCCCACTGGGGAGAGTCTCTATTTCTTGATGGCTGTTGTCACTGAAGCAGAACATTATGGGACATTTTAAAATTGTAAGGCTGTTCCCAGAAAAGGAATAGAGAAGTCCTTCAATCCAGATATTTGTTCTAGGGACAACTGTCTAAGAGGGGGAAATTGTTGCACTTTGTATTCTTTCTGCACAACAGAAAAATCTCCCCAGACTGCAAATAATAATCAGTCAGGGTAACCCTGACCTACTCTATCCAAAAGTGAAAAAGATTTGGCTACAGATACAGTTAACTCCATTTAATCCCTCATTATATGTCACTTACTGTTAAAAGGACATAGAAGGTGAATCTCCCCAGGGGAAACGGACTGCAATGAAAATTTCACAGGGAATCTAACCCATGACTTGCTTCCATTGTGAGGATCTTTCAAGAGATCAAATAGAAGGATTTTCCCAACTCCAAAGCTTGAATGGTGAGCCACTAGGCCAGAGAAAACCTGGTTTTTGGCGACAGGTGCATCGGTTTGTCCAGAGATTGAACCGATTTTTCCCAGGATGAACTAACAAAAATAAAGAGAAATTATTTTCCTAATGACACCAGTGTAATGGAAATTATTTTTGACTCCAATTTTACTGGCACCTTTTCCACTGACACCCATGTATGTGAAAAATTTTACCAAAAGGATGCTCACGTAAGGGAAATTATTTTCCCGCTGACACCAATGTAATTATAAGTTTCTTTGCACACTGTCACTGATATGTGAGTGGGGAATAGTTTTCCCATTGACACCAGTATAAAGGGCATTATTTTCCCATCTTTACCAATTTAAAGTAGCAGTAAACTTGTTATATATACTGTATATATACACACACAGACTCACCGGTTAAAGGGTGTTCTTCAGTGCTGTGCTGTCAGTGTGTGGTGCTTTCATATGGTCTTCCTTCCAGGATTGTTCTGTTTGGCCACGTGAATGGCTGGGCTGTAGTGACATCACTCCTTCACATGTGCACAGGAGTCCCATCACCACGGCACAGAGCGGCTGCTGTAATGCACTCTGAGCTGTTCAATGCGCATCTCAGTGTACATTACTGCTGACAAGGAGGAGAAAGCATTTATGGCAAAAGAGACCAATAGGGGCTCTTCTGTCATAAAAACAATCCTGTCTGTGTTTTTTTTCTTATTTAACCGTTTCAATACCGTGCAATTTTACACCTTCCTGCCCAGGCCATTTTTCAGGTTTCAGCGCTCTCACACTTTGAATGACAATTGCCCGGTCATACAACATTGTACCCAAAGTAAAATTTTATCATTTTCTTCACACAACTAGAGCTTTCTTTTGGTGATATTTAATCACCGCTGGGGTTTTTATTTTTTGCTAAATTAACAAAAAAAGACCAAAAATTTTGAAAAAAAAACACATTTTTCTTTGTTTCTGTTATAAAAGTTTACAAATAAATAATTGTTCTTCATAAATTTAGGCCGAGATGTATTCTGCTACATGTCTTTAGTGAAAATAACCCAAATTAGGATGTATTATTTAGTTTGTAGGAAAGTTATAGAGTTCACAAACTATGGTATAGATCTGATTATTGATCAATCCTGAAGTTCTGACGGCCAATCTAATTTCTTGAGGTCCAAGAATGTCAGAATAGTACAGATATCCCCAAATGACCCCTTTTTGCAGAGTAGACAGTCCGACGTACTTCATAAGAGGCATGGCGAGTTTTTTGAAGTTGTATTTTTTTGTCATAATTTTTCGGAAAATGAAAAAATTAAAAAAATTATTTTCACTATTTTTTTTTTTACATACTGTCACCAGTGCAGTACAGCGTCATCATATAACTGGCATGGCGGTGAACATGGACACTGACTGGTGACAGTATGAAAAAAAAAATATATATTTTTTTTTTTATTTTTTTATTATATTTAATTTTTTATTACATTTTTTAAAAAAAAATTTAAGATTTTTTTTCATATTTTACTATGACCAAAGTAGTACAATGTTACCATAGTAACATTGTACTACTTTGGGGAAGTGATCAGTATTTTTTTTTTTTTTTTTTACACAATTTGCTTATAGCAAAGAATTACTTTGCTATAAGCAAGCATTTACCTGAATGAAATCGATTCATTCAGCTTTTTTTTTTTTTTTTTTGTGCTTAGCTGTGATTTGGTCACAGCTAATCACATGACATGTGCATGTGATTAGCTGTGACCATTCACAGCTAGGCACTAGTATACAATGGATGGCATCATGAATGAAGCCATCCATTGTATACAACTGTCATGTGACCTGCTGTGATTGGTCACAGCAGGTCACATGGTACCAGCAACAGGAGCCGGTACTCAGATCTGTCATCGGCCGTGTCCGAGGTGCACGGCCGGTGACAGATCGCACTGCTGCACCGCTCTGCATTAGCGCAAACGGCGCATGTGCGGGAGCACGCCAGATGGCATGCACCCGGAATGCAGGGACACATTTGAAGCCGCCAAACGGCTATTGGCCGGGCTGCTAATGGTTAATAACGCTTTAAAGGACATTATTGTCCCACTGACACCAATGTAAGGAGATGAATTTTCCCACTGACACCAATGTAAAGTGCATAATGTCCCCACTTACACTGACATATGTGGAGCAATTTTACCAATGATATACTAATGTGAGGTTTCCCATCCACACCAAATAAACCCTTTCCCACCGGCTGTACACTTATGTAGCAACACATGGACACAAGTGAAACAGGAATTATTTTCCCATCTACTGCAACTTTAAAACATCTGCACATAATTAAGGAAAGCCTTGCTCGTAAAGTTCCAAAACATGCAACAGACTTGGGTAGTTCCTATTTTGGGCACTTTCAAATTCAAGAATTACTGAGTTTGTAGATAACATATCTGGAGGTAATTAAGACCATGTCCAATTTGGTGTACAGAGACAGGCCAGACCATGTTTACACTGGAAAGCTGTTGTGAATGTTACGCTTTCTGCTTAGGGCTTGCTGGTTGCTAGAATGCTGGAGGCTGCTGCTATCCTAGCAACCAAGGATGCATCTCTGGCTCCATTCAGCTGCCAACCAGGAGATTCTCCAGGTGATAGCTGATTGTAAATGAAGGGGCTAAAAATGCTGGCTGATGTAATATACCAAATATGGCTATGGTACTTTTTGAACAATGACACCAGTCAGCACCCCCCCCCCCACCCCAACCTCTTGTTTACATTCAATTGTAGGCTGGGGAACATCCCAGTCAGCAGCTGAATGGGCGAGGGATGCAAATTATTTGCTAAGGCACTGTCTACTGCACACCTAACAGCATCTTACCAACCAATGGCACTGTGCAGCTCAGGGGCTCAGTATGGACTGAGCACAGGGTGTCCACAATTTGTACACTGCGGCCTCAGTGCTGCACCCCTCACCATGCCTCTATGTGACAAATTGTTATGCCTGTTTCCTACATTTACAAAAATGGCAACTGTCCCATTTTATAGCTAGTTTTAAAGGATAAGTTCACCTTTAAAAAAAAAACAAAAAAACAAATAATACATGCACATCTTTTTGCAGGTAAAAAAAAATGTGCATTTATTAGAAAGCATTGCAGATTGCAGGTGTTATGCAGGACTTCTGCAGACTTGTCAGTGTATGTGTGCTTATACTCCGTACGGGCAAGCGTATACACACTGACGGGAAGAGACAATGAACTACCACAGTGCTCAACAGGGCTGTGGTAGTTCACTGAGGACTATAAGCCGACAGTGGACCGAGGTCCGAATACAGATCGAATGAACTGGGAGCTTCCAAATTCCGATAAGCCCCCTGCCCGCAGACCCCCACAACCACAGGCCAGGGTTGTGAGGAAGAGGCCCTTCTCCCCATCAACATGGGGACAAGGTGCTTTGGGGGGGGGGCGCTCGCTCGCCCCCCCCTTTCCTGACCTGCCGGGCTGCATGCTCAAAAAAGGGTCTGGTATGGATTTTGGGGGGTAACCTCACGCCACTTTTTTTTGCGTGGGGCTACCCCTCAAAATCCATATCAGACCCAAAGGGCTTGGTATGGATAGGAGGGGGGACCCCACACCGTTTTTTAAAATTATTTTTTAATTGCCGGCAATTCGTTCTTTTACATTCAGCTGTCAGTGGGATCCCCGCTGACAGCTGAAACATTAATGCATGCTTTTCACTACTAAAATTCCGCATGACTTGATAAAATCATGCTATATTTTAGTAGCCTTTTTTAGTGGATTCAAATGGGGTTTTTTTAAAAATGCTATGCGGTATCCTACCACATACTTGGATGCAGTAGGATACCACTTAGTGAACCGTGCCCTGGATATGGACCAGTCAAAAAGCGCTTCTAAATGCAAACGCTTATAAACGCAGTTAGCCGCGTTTACAAGCGTTTGACATTTGAAACACTGATAAAATCTACTCCTGAACACAAGTTTGGTGCGTTAAAAAAAAAGACTGTAAACTAAACTGGCTGTAAATGACATAGTGTACATGGACACATAGGAAAACATTAGGGAGAGTTCAGGGGCTGCTGAAAAAAACACAGAAAAGCTCCTGAATGTGAGTTCATCAGCTGCAGTGTACATGAACCCTTACATTCACACTGCAGAACAATTATTCCTTAGATCTGAGCAGTTTTCGACTCTTATGCATGGAGTGAATGAGAGATCCAGTCCATACCTTCACCTCTAGATTTCTCTAATAACAGATAAGACCTGGACAAGCACAAAATGGGCCTTGAAAAAAGTGCAAAGCTGTATGGAATAATTGTCAACTTCTTGTAATTCTTGTGTTCCAAGTGAACTTTGCATGAAGTTTAGCTTCAAAAACTCCATTCTGAATTATCTGTTCAGGTTAACAGGGACACATAGCTTATTAAAATATATATCTATATACTCCCCTATTGTGCAAGAAGATACAACGATAGGTCTGGCTTGGCCCTCCTTAAGAAATGTCAGCAGCACAGGCACAGTTTTGTTGTGTTCTAGCTGGTTCCCAGTCACAGTCCACAAAAATAAAGTATCTTGCTGGTGTTTAGAGATAGCAACAAGCCTAGCCCTTAGAAAGGCATGGATACTGGGGACTGAACTGGAGTTCAGATTTCGCTGGTGACATAGGTACTGGGGAGTGGGCTTAGTGGTCTGGGGGTACAAACCTCACTGGTAGTGTGAATGCTAGGAAGTGAACTGTATGTACTGCATTTATGGGATGGGATGGGATGGATACTGGAGAATATCCCATGTGTACTGGAGTACATATCACTAGTGGTGAGAGTACTGAGTGGTAAACTATACGTATTGAGGGAGGGGGGGTGTGCAGATGTCACTGATTATATGCATACTGTATGTTATGAGGGGCAGATCTTGTTTTTGGTATGAATACTGGGGACTTAGCTGGAGTACAGATCTCGCCTAGTGACAAGAATACAGGGGAGTTAGCAGTATGCACTGGGGGGCAAACCTCACTGATGGTGTGGATTCTGGGAAGTGAGCTGTATGTACTGGAGGGTTAATGTTAATGATAGTATGGACACTGGAGAGTGTCCAGTGTGTACTAGAGTACAGTTCTCACTGGTTGTGTGAAAACTGGCTAATAAGCTATATGTACTTGGGAGGAGGGGGGGGGGGGTGCACGCATGACTGGTGGTGTGGATACTGAGGAGTGAACTGTACGTAATAAAGGGGCAGGTTTGTTTTGGTCAGGATTCTTGGGACTGAGCTGGAGTACAGATTTCGCTGGTGACATTGATACTGGGGAGTGAGCTCAATAGTGGTGTGGATTCTTTGGAGTGAACTGTATGTACTGGAGAATAGATCTCACTGCTGGTGTGGATACTTGGTGGTAAGCTGTATGTACTTGGGGAGAGAGGGTGGATGTTACTGATGCTGTGGATACTGGGAAGTGATGTAATGACATGTAATGTAATGAGGGGAAAGCTATTTGATTGTCTCACCTCCTGTATTTCATTTCTTATGTGTGCAGGAGATCAGTGACATCTAGAAATATATGTGCACGCTCTCTCTCTCATATATATATATATATATATATATATATATATATATATACACAGTGTGGAATATAATTATTTGATCCCCTACATATTTTGTAAGTGTGCCCTCTTACAAAGCAATTAAGGGTGTATAATTTTTATCATAGGTGTATTTTAAATGATAGAGACAGAATATCAACCAAAAAGACCCCAGAGTGTCTACTTTCTTGCTATAAAAAGCTGTGCTAAAACACTATTACGAGCATTATTTCTATGTTGGTAACTAGAGATGAGCGAATCGAACTTGGCGAAGTGGAATTCGTTTCGAATATTAGGAAAATTTCGATTCGTGACGAATCCGAAAATTAAAAGACTTCGGATGCGCGAATCGAAATTTTTCCTAAAATGGCGGCGACATGTGCGGCGACGGAGCGGGGATCTCTGGGAAGGCGCGCAGACAAGGCGCGCTGACCCATAATGCATTCATTCATGACATGTGATCGCATTAGCCAATCAGCAGCCAGCCAGCACTTTGTAATGGTCGAGCTATAAATTGCGGCCATTTTAGAATTCTCCATTTGCCTCCAGTCATTCAAGAGAGGCAGACCTGTCTGTATTGAGGGAGAGAGTTAGGGCCACAGAATCATTACTTAGGGACACAGAACCGTTACTTAGGGCCACAGAACCGTTACTTAGGGCCACAGAACCGTTACTTAGGGACACAGAATTGTTACTCAGGGACAGACACAGAATTGTTACTGAGGGACACAGAATTGTTACTGAGGGACACAGAATTGTTACTGAGGGACAGACACAGAATTGTTACTCAGGGACAGACACAGAATTGTTACTCAGGGACAGACACAGAATTGTTACTCAGGGACAGACACAGAATTGTTACTCAGGGACAGACACAGAATTGTTACTCAGGGACAGACACAGAATTGTTACTGAGGGACACAGAATTGTTACTCAGGGACACAGAATTGTTACTGAGGGACACAGAATTGTTACTGAGGGACACAGAATTGTTACTCAGGGACAGACACAGAATTGTTACTGAGGGACAGACACAGAATTGTTACTCAGGGACAGACACAGAATTGTTACACAGGGACAGACACAGAATTGTTACTGAGGGACACAGAATTGTTACTGAGGGACACAGAATTGTTACTGAGGGACACAGAATTGTTACTGAGGGACAGACACAGAAATGTTACTCAGGGACAGACACAGAATTGTTACTCAGGGACAGACACAGAATTGCTACTCAGGGACAGACACAGAATTGTTACTGAGGGACACAGAATTGTTACTCAGGGACACAGAATTGTTACTGAGGGACACAGAATTGTTACTGAGGGACACAGAATTGTTACTCAGGGACAGACACAGAATTGTTACTCAGGGACAGACACAGAATTGTTACTCAGGGACAGACACAGAATTGTTACTGAGGGACACAGAATTGTTACTGAGGGACACAGAATTTTTACTGAGGGACACAGAATTGTTACTCAGGGACATAGAATTGTTACTGAGGGACACAGAATTGTTACTCAGGGACAGACACAAAATTGTTACTGAGGGACACAGAATTGTTACTGAGGGACACAGAATTGTTACTGAGGGACACAGAATTGTTACTCAGGGACAGACACAGAATTGTTACTGAGGGACACAGAATTGTTACTGAGGGACACAGAATTGTTACTGAGGGACACAGAATTGTTACTCAGGGACAGACACAGAATTGTTACTCAGGGACAGACACAGAATTGTTACTCAGGGACAGACACAGAATTGTTACTGAGGGACACAGAATTGTTACTGAGGGACACAGAATTGTTACTCAGGGACAGACACAGAATTGTTACTGAGGGACACAGAATTGTTACTGAGGGACACAGAATTGTTAATCAGGGACACAAAATTGTTACTCAGGGACACAGAATTGTTACTCAGGGACACAGAATTGTTACTCAGGGACAGACACAGAATTGTTACTGAGGGACACAGAATTGTTACTGAGGGACACAGAATTGTTACTGAGGGACACAGAATTGTTACGCAGGGACAGACACAGAATTGTTACTCAGGGACAGACACAGAATTGTTACTCAGGGACAGACACAGAATTGTTACTGAGGGACACAGAATTGTTACTGAGGGACACAGAATTGTTACTTAGGGACACAGAATTGTTACTCAGGGACAGACACAGAATTGTTACTGAGGGACACAGAATTGTTACTCAGGGACACAGAATTGTTACTCAGGGACAGACACAGAATTGTTACTGAGGGACACAGAATTGTTACTCAGGGACAGACACAGAATTGTTACTCAGGGACAGACACAGAATTGTTACTGAGGGACACAGAATTGTTACTGAGGGACACAGAATTGTTACTGAGGGACACAGAATTGTTACTCAGGGACACAGAATTGTTACGCAGGGACACAGAATTGTTACTCAGGGACAGACACAGAATTGTTACTGAGGGACACAGAATTGTTACTGAGGGACACAGAATTGTTACTCAGGGACACAGAATTGTTACTCAGGGACAGACACAGAATTGTTACTGAGGGACACAGAATTGTTACTGAGGGACACAGAATTGTTACTCAGGGACACCGAATTGTTACTCAGGGACAGACACAGAATTGTTACTGAGGGACACAGAATTGTTACTCAGGGATACAGAATTGTTACTCAGGGACAGACACAGAATTGTTACTGAGGGACACAGAATTGTTACTGAGGGACACAGAATTGTTACTCAGGGACACAGAATTGTTACTCAGGGACACAGAATTGTTACTCAGGGACAGACACAGAATTGTTACTCAGGGACACAGAATTGTTACTCAGGGACACAGAATCGTTGAATTAAAGAGTATGTCAGACAACATGCAGAGGAGTGGCAGAGGAGGCAATGTTTTAGGAGCGAGCAGACATGGCAGCAGAGGAAGGGGTCGAGGCAGCACTAGTCGCAGCCAGAGGCCAGTGCTCCCGGTGTCATCCAGCGGTCCTGCCTCCACCGACAACCCTGCCATCATCGATTGGTTGGCTCGGTCGTCTTCCTCTTCCCAGGTCACCTCTGACACCTACAGCCAATGGTCGGTGGGTACGTCAGACACAACCGTTAGTTGGCATGGCCCGGGAGCAAGCCCACTGAAATCACGTGTCCTCTACCTGCCCCTGTCCTTTGGTGTTCCCTCACCAAGCGAAGTATCGCATGCTGTGGGCTCAGCCCCACTGTACAGTGAGGAAGAGCTAACAGAGGGCGGTCAGGAACGGGGGGAGACATCCGCCTCTTCAGCAGCCAGGCAAAGAAGTACTGGCGAGGAGAGTGGCTCGGTAGCCGGTCTAGAGACAGGTCTGTCTCCTGACCCACACGCAGCCGAGGGGGCTAGTAGTGAGGCGGAGACCCTAATTGATGATGATGAGGCTGATCGCACTTGGCAGCCTCGTCGTCATCAAGCTATTGCTTCCGCATCATCAGGAGAAGAGGGTGCCAGCTTGGCAGCGAGCAAAACAGTCGGTGGGTTCCCCAGGAGGCAGCAGGGTCGCAGCAGTGTCAGTGGAGGCAAATGGCCACGGAGTAGAGCACCAGCTCCACTGCAGCCTACCACCACGGCCAGTAGTGGTGCCGGTGTGCACGGAGGAAGTAGCAGTCAGCCAGTGAGGAGTAGCGGGGGCAAAGTTTCCTACTCGGTGGTGTGGCAATTTTTCGTCAAGCCGCCCGAGGAAGTAAACGTAGCCGTATGTCGACTATGTGGCCAGAAAGTCAAGCGTGGCCAGGGGGCCCATGTTGGGACTACAGCGTTGCATCAGCATATGCAGCGTCGCCATTTGGTGGCCTGGGAAAACCGTGATAAAAATACGGCGGTTCTGCCTGCCCCAGCCCCCGCTCCATCACCCGCTCCGTTACTTGCTCCGTCACCCGACGTCAATCGCCCTCTATCAGCCAGTCAAGGCTCCAACACCTCTGCTGAGGGGAGTTGTCGCTCGTTGGCATGTTCCGCTCGTTCAGATGCTCCTTCTCCTGCTACTCCTCTTCACGGATACCGTCAGCAGTCTTTCTTGGAATCCGTTTCCAAGAGACAACAGTTTGCGAGCACGCACCCGACGGTGCAAAAGCTGAACGTCCTCCTGTCCAAGTTGCTGGTGCTGCAGTCCCTCCCTTTCCAAGTGGTGGACTCAGCACCTTTCCGAGAAATGATGGCTTGTGCCGCGCCGCGGTGGAGAGTGCCAAGCCGTCATTTCTTCGCCAAAAAGGCAGTGCCAGCCCTGCATTCACATGTAGAAGAGATGGTGGGCCAGTCTTTGAGCATGTTGGTCTCTGCCAAAGTGCACGGCAGCGCCGACGTGTGGAGCTGTAACTACGGTCAGGGACAGTACATGTCATTTACGGCCCACTGGGTGAACGTGGTGCCGGCACAGCCGCACCAGCAACTTGGACAGGTCACGCCGCTTTTGCCTCCACGTTTGCACGTCCTTGGTCCACAAAAGATGTCCGCCTCTACCACCTCTTCTTCCGCCGTGTCCTCAGCCGCCACCCCCGTGCCAAGTCCCATTACCCGACCGGCATATCACATGTGCAGGGCGCAACGGTGTCACGCTGTGCTGCACCTGGTATGCCTTGGCGAACGTAGTCACACAGGGGAGGAACTTCTGAGTGTAATGAACAGAGAAATCGACAGATGGCTGTCTCCGCGCAAACTGAAAATCGGAACCATGTTGACCGACAACGGAAAGAACATGGTGTCTGCTCTGCGTCAAGGAAGGTTGTGCCATGCGCCATGCATGGCTCACGTGTTCAATCTGGTTGTCAAGCAGTTCCTAAAATCCACCATCCCACTGCAAGACATCCTTAAAATGTCACGTAAACTTTGCATGCATTTCAGCCATTCCTACACCGCAAAGCACACCCTCCTTGAGCTGCAGCGGCAGAACGGAATTCCACAGCATCACCTGATCTGCGACGTTGCAACAAGGTGGAATTCAACCCTACACATGTTAGACCGCCTTTACGAACAGCGAAAGGCCATCACCGATTTCCTGATGTTACAAGCGGATAAAGGTACTCCCCTGTGTAACTTCGATGTCAGCCATTGGCAGCTCATGCGTGACACCTGCCGCTTGCTCAGGCCCTTTGAGGAGGCCACGCTATTCGTGAGTCGGCAGGACTATGGGATGAACGACGTCATTCCTCTGTTGCACGTCCTGGAACAAATGCTGTTAACAATGGCTGGTCAGGGTGTGGTAGACGTGGCGCACAGATCTCAACGCCACATGACCCCTGTGGGGGCAGGACAGGAAGAAGAGGAGGAGGTAGAGGAGGACATTTGTGCTCAGGAATTATTGAGTGAAATGGGTGGTTTTTCCACTCAGCGGACAGGAGTGGAGGAGCAGGAGCATCTGGTAGAGGAGGAGGAGGAGGAGACAGAGGACCCAGACGCACCGTGGCAGTATGCTGTGGAGATGGAGGCAGGGAGTCCCTCGCATTCCTTGGCACAAATGGCCCATAGCATGCTCGGTTGCTTGCGTAGCGACAGCCGAATAATAACCATCAGACAGAGGGATGACTTTTGGCTGTCCACCTTGTTGGACCCTCGCTACCGTTCAAAAATGGTGGCCTTTTTCACACCTGCTGAGAGGGAGGCCAAAATAACGTACTATAAAAACCACCTATGTAGTCAGTTGGTCTCTGCCTTTCTGCGCCAACGTCCATCCTCAGACACTGTGGGCCCTGTGCGCTCGCGTTCCGCTGCCATGGCAGCAGGGGAGGGGTGGGGTGGTAGGAGCAGTGGCAGCTCCACCAGCAGCGGCTGCCTCAGTCTGCAGTCGATGATGAGTAGCTTTCTTCACCAGCGCAGTGAGGAAACTACTAACCAGCCGCAGCAGCATCAGGTGGACCTGGAGCAGGACCTCAAACAACAGGCTTGGGCCTACTTGGACAGCACCCTTCCAACCGAGGTAGACAATCCCCTTGACTACTGGGCAACGAAACTTGACCTTTGGCCCCAACTAGCTGAATTTGCCCTTGAAAGGCTGTCATGCCCGGCCAGTAGCGTGGCATCGGAGCGCGTGTTTAGTGCGGCAGGAGGTATTGTAACTCCGCGGAGGACACGACTGTCCACCCAAAGTGTGGAGAGACTCACGTTTGTGAAAATGAATCAGGCGTTGATTAGTCTGGATTTCAAACCACCAGTTCCTGACACAACTGACTAAATCCGCCATGAATCATGCCCCAAACATGTGCCACTTTCAGGTCTCCTCACACTGCTGGTGGGTTCCATTTTGTCATAGGGTGCTGGCAGATTACGGGCCTCCCATTGCTGCTGCCAGGCCCGTAATCTGCCATGGGCCCCCGTACCGCCTCCTCATGCTGCTGCCAGGTCCAGAGTCTCTCATGGGTCCCTGTACGGCCTCCCATTGCTGCTGTCTCCATCGCCACACTCTGCCATGTGCCACTTTCAGGTCTCCTCACACTGCTGGTGCTGTCCATTTTGTCATAGGGTGCTGGCAGATTACGGGCCTCCCATTGCTGCTGCCAGGCCCGTAATCTGCCATGGGCCCCTTTACCGCCTCCTCATGCTGCTGCCAGGTCCAGAGTCTCTCATGGGTCCCTGTACGGCCTCCCATTGCTGCTGTCTCCATCGCCACACTCTGCCATGTGCCACTTTCAGGTCTCCTCACACTGCTGGTGCTGTCCATTTTGTCATAGGGTGCTGGCAGATTACGGGCCTCCCATTGCTGCTGCCAGGCCTGTAATCTGCCATGGGCCCCTGTACCGCCTCCTCATGCTGCTGCCAGGTCCAGAGTGTCTCATGGGTCCCTGTACGGCCTCCCATTGCTGCTGTCTCCATCGCCACACTCTGCCATGTGCCACTTTCAGGTCTCCTCACACTGCTGGTGCTGTCCATTTTGTCTTAGGGTGCTGGCAGATTACGGGCCTCCCATTGCTGCTGCCAGGCCCGTAATCTGCCATGGGCCCCTGTACCGCTTCCTCATGCTGCTGCCAGTTCCAGAGTCTCTAATGGGTCCCTGTACGGCCTCCCATTGCTGCTGTCTCCATCGCCACACTCTTGCCATGTGCCACTTTCAGGTCTCCTCACACTGCTGGTGCTGTCCATTTTGTCATAGGGTGCTGGCAGATTACGAGCCTCCCATTGCTGCTGCCAGGCCCGTAATCTGCCATGGGCCCCTGTACCGCCTCCTCATGCTGCTGCCAGGTCCAGAGTCTCTCATGGGTCCCTGTACGGCCTCCCATTGCTGCTGTCTCCATCGCCACACTCTGCCATGTGCCACTTTCAGGTCTCCTCACACTGCTGGTGTGTTCCATTTTGTCATAGGGTGCTGGCAGATTACGGGCCTCCCATTGCTGCTGCCAGGCCTGTAATCTGCCATGGGCCCCTGTACCGCCTCCTCATGCTGCTGCCAGGTCCAGAGTCTCTCATGGGTCCCTGTACGGCCTCCCATTGCTGCTGTCTCCATCGCCACACTCTGCCATGTGCCACTTTCAGGTCTCCTCACACTGCTGGTGCTGTCCATTTTGTCATAGGGTGCTGGCAGATTACGGGCCTCCCATTGCTGCTGCCAGGCCCGTAATCTGCCATGGGCCCCTGTACCGCCTCCTCATGCTGCTGCCAGGTCCAGAGTGTCTCATGGGTCCCTGTACGGCCTCCCATTGCTGATGTCTCCATCGCCACACTCTGCCATGTGCCACTTTCAGGTCTCCTCACACTGCTGGTGCTGTCCATTTTGTCATAGGGTGCTGGCAGATTACGGGCCTCCCATTGCTGCTGCCAGGCCCGTAATCTGCCATGGGCCCCTGTACCACCTCCTCATGCTGCTGCCAGGTCCAGAGTCTCTCATGGGTCCCTGTACGGCCTCCCATTGCTGCTGTCTCCATCGCCACACTCTGCCATGTGCCACTTTCAGGTCTCCTCACACTGCTGGTGCTGTCCATTTTGTCATAGGGTGCTGGCAGATTACGGGCCTCCCATTGCTGCTGCCAGGCCCGTAATCTGCCATGGGCCCCTGTACCGCCTCCTCATGCTGCTGCCAGGTCCAGAGTGTCTCATGGGTCCCTGTACGGCCTCCCATTGCTGCTGTCTCCATCGCCACACTCTGCCATGTGCCACTTTCAGGTCTCCTCACACTGCTGGTGCTGTCCATTTTGTCATAGGGTGCTGGCAGATTACGGGCCTCCCATTGCTGCTGCCAGGCCCATAATCTGCCATGGGCCCCTGTACCGCCTCCTCATGCTGCTGCCAGGTCCAGAGTCTCTCATGGGTCCCTGTACGGCCTCCCATTGCTGCTGTCTCCATCGCCACACTCTGCCATGTGCCACTTTCAGGTCTCCTCACACTGCTGGTGGGTTCCATTTTGTCATAGGGTGCTGGCAGATTACGGGCCTCCCATTGCTGCTGCCAGGCCTGTAATCTGCCATGGGCCCCTGTACCGCCTCCTCATGCTGCTGCCAGGTCCAGAGTCTCTCATGGGTCCCTGTACGGCCTCCCATTGCTGCTGTCTCCATCGCCACACTCTGCCATGTGCCACTTTCAGGTCTCCTCACACTGCTGGTGCTGTCCATTTTGTCATAGGGTGCTGGCAGATTACGGGACTCCCATTGCTGCTGCCAGGCCCGTAATCTGCCATGGGCCCCCGTACCGCCTCCTCATGCTGCTGCCAGGTCCAGAGTCTCTCATGGGTCCCTGTACGGCCTCCCATTGCTGCTGTCTCCATCGCCACACTCTGCCATGTGCCACTTTCAGGTCTCCTCACACTGCTGGTGTGTTCCATTTTGTCATAGGGTGCTGGCAGATTACGGGCCTCCCATTGCTGCTGCCAGGCCCGTAATCTGCCATGGGCCCCTGTACCGCCTCCTCATGCTGCTGCCAGGTCCAGAGTGTGTCATGGGTCCCTGTACGGCCTCCCATTGCTGCTGTCTCCATCGCCACACTCTGCCATGTGCCACTTTCAGGTCTCCTCACACTGCTGGTGCTGTCCATTTTGTCATAGGGTGCTGGCAGATTACGGGATCCCCATTGCTGCTGCCAGGCCCGTAATCTGCCATGGGCCCCTGTACCGCCTCCTCATGCTGCTGCCAGGTCCAGAGTCTCTCATGGGTCCCTGTACGGCCTCCCATTGCTGCTGTCTCCATCGCCACACTCTGCCATGTGCCACTTTCAGGTCTCCTCACACTGCTGGTGTGTTCCATTTTGTCATAGGGTGCTGGCAGATTACGGGCCTCCCATTGCTGCTGCCAGGCCCATAATTTGCCATGGGCCCCTGTACCGCCTCCTCATGCTGCTGCCAGGTCCAGAGTGTGTCATGGGTCCCTGTACGGCCTCCCATTGCTGCTGTCTCCATCGCCACACTCTGCCATGTGCCACTTTCAGGTCTCCTCACACTGCTGGTGCTGTCCATTTTGTCATAGGGTGCTGGCAGATTACGGGCCTCCCATTGCTGCTGCCAGGCCCGTAATCTTCCATGGGCCCCTGTACCGCCTCCTAATGCTGCTGCCAGGTCCAGAGTGTGTCATGGGTCCCTGTACGGCCTCCCATTGCTGCTGTCTCCATCGCCACACTCTGCCATGTGCCACTTTCAGGTCTCCTCACACTGCTGGTGGGTTCCATTTTTCTCATAGGGTGCTGTATGGCCTCCCATTGCTGCTGCCTCCACCACCACACTGTGGCTCCACACTCTGGTTTTGGCCCCGTGACTGCCCAAATGAGTGAAGTGTGCGGTGATTCTAAGATCGACGGCACTCATCTGCATGTCATACTGACTGACAGTATTATTTCTCTTCCCCAGCAGACTCCAAGGGCATTTAAATTAAAGGTACAGTGTTCTGCACTAATATAAAGGCTCTCTGAAGCCTAGAAACCCTTTTATAAGTTAAATTCGCAGCGAATATATTCGCATCGAGTCAAATTTATTCCTCGAATTCGTCGAATCAGCCGAATCGAATTTTTGAATACTTCGCTCATCTCTATTGGTAACACTGAGGACTGATCAGAATAGAAGAATGACCAAGGCAGTCCTTTGACAGCAGACCTAACAGCATGTGGACCCAAAGACATAGACGCCACCCTACCTGAAGGGTGATCAACAACTGTGGGTCAGCAGAGAAATCTCCAGAGTCGTGTCATGGCCTGCAAGTTTCCTCCTTTAAGCATTAGATCAGAGAAATTTTACCGGTATGAAATAGAAGGAATAAACGTGTAGTATTAAAAATTACTGTCTGTATCTTTTTTTCTATAAATATAGACATATAACAATTTTTTTCTGGTCTGCCTATATGAAATCTAGGAGTCTTTTAGTTGAATCACATGGTCAAAAATGAAACTGCCCAGAGACAATAGATTCTTTCTCCAGTTTTGATATTTTTAACCAGAAGACGACAAGCCTGCCCACCACGACAAGGTAGACTCTTTTAGGGCAGGACCTACACTAAACTACACTATGCCAACCTACTCGATGCTAGTCATCATATTTTTGGTGTTAGATGCCTGTTTGTAATAAGCCTCATCCTAGAACCTGCCTTCTTCCTTTCCAGACATGTTTACTAAGATCTACATAAGAACAACCCTTTTCATTCACAAAACAGAGAACAGATTTAAAATGGTTGTTGCTCCTAACTTATGGCAGGTGATGCAGTGGTCAGCAATGATCACCTGTAATGTCCCAACACATTTCCCCTTCTTTAACCACATGCCGCCCAGCCACTGTAGAAATACGGCGGCAGAGTGGCACGGGCAGGCAAAACCACGTTTTAAAACGTGTGTTTTGTAAACAGGTAGGGGGCGCACACGAGGCACGCCGCCACCCTACCTGTCCCGCCGATCACAGCCGCGGATGTCAGTTGCTGGGTCACAGCCGATCGTTACCGGCTATGTCCTGGCGATTGGCGGCAATAGCTGACAGAGAGCACAGCTGCAGTAGCTGTGCTTTCTGTCAGTTCTCTGACAGCTCCAGAACAAGCTGATCGGGACAGAAGAGTTTCTCTCTCCCGATCAGCGGTGTCCCCTGCAGTACACCCCCCCCGCCCCCTAGTAAAACATTCCCCTCACACAGATAACCCTTCCCTGAAAAATAAACTTAACCTTCCTCCCCAGTGCCATTAGTACAGTGTCAGTGTTTTTTTTTTTGCACTGATCACTGTTTTGGTGTCACTGGGGATGTCAGTGACCCCAAGTCAGTACCCCCCAATGTCAGAATGTCCGCCGCAGTCCCGCCATAAGTCGCTGATCACCGCCATAAGTCCCTGATTGCCACCATAAGTTGCTGATCGCCGCCATTATTAGTATAAAAAAAAACTAAAAATCCCAGTATCTTTCCCGCCATTTGTAAACGTTATAACCTTCACGTAAACCAATTAATTTACACGTATTGGGTTTTTTTTTTAGCAAAGACATGTCGCAGAATGCATTTTGGCAGAAATTTATGAGTAAATTTGATTTAAAAAATTTTTTTTTACTGGAAATGTTTTATAGCAAAAAGTCCAAAATATTGTTTTTTTCCTCAAAATTGTCAGCCTTTTTTTATAGCGCAAGAAATAAAAACCACACAGGCGATCAAATACCACCGAAAGAAAGCTCAATTTGTGGGGAAAAAAAGGATGTAAATTTAATTTATGTACCGTATTGCATGACCGCGCAATTGTCCGTTAAACTAGCGCAGCGCTGCATAGCAAAAAAATGGCGTACATAGCAGTATCTATACCATAGTTTGTAGACGCTATAACTTTCACACAAAGCAATCAATATAAACTTATTGGGATTTTTTTTACCAAAAACATGTAGCAGAATACATTTTGGCCTAAATTTATAACCAACTTTGAGTTAACTATATATTTTTTATAGCTGAAAGTAAAAAATATTGTTTTCTTCAAAATGTTTGGCCTTTTTTTGTTTATAGCATGAAAAATAAAAAGCGCACAGGTGATCAAATACCACCAAAAGAAAGCTCTATTTGTGTGAAAAAAAGGACGTAAATTTCGTTTGGGTGCAGCGTTGCATGACCGTGCAATTATCAGTTGGATTGGTGCAGTGCCGAGTAGCGAAAAGAGGCCTGGTCATTAAGGGGGGTAAATCCTCTGGAGGTCAAGTGGTTAATTAATGCAGAGCTCTCTTCCACATAGATCCCTTCAGTCTGAAAGTTCTAAAGCGTTTTAATTGCAGTCAAGTTTGTTTTAGAGAACTGCCTTTGTTGCCCTCCTCATCCTACCAGTCCTCAGGTTTACTGACATGAAAAATGCTCACAATAGTGTGTTACAATAAATAATTGCATGTTAAATAAAAAATTAGGGCTTTTTAAGAATTAAAATTCCAAAACATCTGAATGGACCCCATGGCAGCAACAGGGGAAATGACGACCCTCAGGGTAATGTGGTCAACCCCTGAAGGAGAACACCCTACCCATATTCTGCCTATCAGACCATGCACAACACCCAGTTATCCCACCAGACCAGGGGCGGACTGACAACTCATGGGGCCCCCAGGCAATAGGGGATCATGGGGCCCCTGTGTCCTTGCACAAACTCAAAAAAGCCTATGAAAAGGGTACCAGGAGCATCTCATGGGGCCCCCTACTGACCCCGGGCCCTCGGGCAGTGCCTGAGTTTCCAAATGGTCAGTCCACCCCTGCACCAGACCACACCCAACTGGGAGGAGGTGCAATCAATCCTCAACTTTGTGAACCCTTCAGGAAGGGCAAGGCTTCCTGAGAGCTATGAGCCACCAACATTCCTGTCCTGCCAGTTTCAGAGCTCCTTCATAACGTAGCCTCACTCCATTCATCTAGGCGCAGAGTGTCTACTTTTCACCTAAAAAAAACTGTGCTAATATACTCTTACGAGCATTATTTCTATGTTGGTAACATTGAAGACTGACCAGAAAAGAAAAAGAATGACCAAAACAGTCCCATGACAGCAGACCTAACAGCATGAGGACCCAAAGAGAAAGGCGCCACTCTATAGTGACAATATGCTGACAATAGTGTATTACAATAAATAATTGCATGTTAAATAAAAAATTAGGGCTTTTTTAGAATAAAAATTCCAAAACATCTGAATGGAGCCCATGGCAGTAACAGGGGGAATGGCGACCCTCAGGGTACTGTGGTCACCCCCTGAAGGAGGGCACCCCACCCACATTCCACCTATCAGGCCATGCACAACACCCCAGTTATCCCACCAGACCGCACCCAACCGGAAGGAGGTGCAATCAATCCTGAACTTCGTGAACCCTTCAGGAAGGCCGAGGTTTCCTGAGAGCTATGCGCCACCAACATTCCTGACCTGCCACAGTTTCAGAGCTCCCCCAAGATGTAGCCTCACTCCATTCATCTAGGCGCAGAGTGTCTACTTTTCACCTAAAAAAAACAGTTTTTTTAGGCAAAAAGTAGACACTCCTCGCTTAGATGAAGCCTGAAGGGTTCACAAAGTTCAGGATTGATTGCACCTCCTCCCAGTTGGGTTCGGTCTGGTGGGATAACGGGGGTGTTGTGCATGACCTGATAGGTGGAATGTGGGTGGGGTGTCCTCTTTCAGGGGGTGACCACAGTACCCTGAGGGTCGCCATTCCCCGTTACTGCCATGGGCTCCATTCAGATGTTTTGGAATTTTTATTCTAAAAAAGCCCTAATTTTTTATTTAACATGCAATTATTTATTGTAATACACTATTGTCAGCATTTTTCTTTGTCAGTAAACCTGAGGACTGGTAGGATGAGGAGGACGACAAAGGCAGTTCTCTGTAAAACAAACTTCACTGCAATTAAAACGCTTTAGACCTTTCAGACTGAAGGCATCTATGGGGAAGAGAGCTCTGCATTGATTAAAGAAGGGGAAATGTGTCGGGACATTACAGATGATCATTGCTGAACACTGCATCACCTGGGAGGAGATGCAATCAATCCTGAACTTCGTGAACCCTTCAGGAAGGCCGAGGCTTCAGCTCTCCAGGTAGGGTGGCGCCTTTCTGTTTGGGTCCTCATGCTGTTAGGTCTGCTGTCATAGGACTATTTTGGTCATTCTTCTCTTCTGATCAGTCCTCCATGTTACCAACATAGAAATAATGCTCGTAATAGTGTATTAGCAGAGGTTTTTTTAGGCAAAAAGTAGACACTCTGCGCCTAGATTAATGGAGTGAGGCTACGTCTTGGGGGAGCTCTGAAACTGTGGCAGGTCAGGAATGTTGGTGGTGCATAGCTCTTAGGCAGCTCTCTGGTCTCTATGCAGAGCTGCACCAGATTTTGTACTCTCCAGTTTTAGTAAATCAATCCTATGTTTTTGAGTAGTTTTTAGTTTTTTCATAGTTGTTATGCAATGTTGACTTCAAAATCTATCTAATAGCATAGCTAATGAGTTGTTAATACCCTAAAATATTCCTAAAATGTATTATTAATGATTATGGAAATAAATATCACTGCTTAAAAATAAGAGACAGAAAATGCAGAACAGCTCACTGTCCTTGTCAGTTTCTCTAGCATTATACTATATTTGGGTGCACCTTAAAACTTTTAATCTAGGATAATTTTGGTACTGAATTCAAATTTGTCTTTAACACATAGCATACTGATCTTTTTTTTTTTCTATTATTTCTTACCTTGAAAGGTAATAAATATAAAAACATTTAAAAATAATTCTTAGAAGAAAGTGGCATGGCTGATTGCAAGCACTTCTGAACAAATTCAGGGTGAATTTGTCCCAATAGAAAGATTGACAAACTGTGTCGCCCCTCATTGACATGCAATGCAATAATCTAGTTCAGGGGTGGCGAACAAGTTAGACACAAAGAGCCCAAATTTTAAACTGTGAAAGTCAGAGAGCCACACCACGCAGTGACCTGCCAAAACAGACAAACACTCACACAAAAACACATAATTAAAACCATATTATTCACCATAACACTTTCTTCCCCTTACAAAACACAGGGATGACCAGAGACTGCGGACAGCACAGGGATGACCAGAGACTGCGGACAGCACAGGGATGACCAGAGACTGCGGACAGCACAGGGATGACCAGAGACTGCGGACAGCACAGGGATGACCAGAGACTGCGGACAGCACAGGGATGACCAGAGACTGCGGACAGCACAGGGATGATCAGCGACTGCGGACAGCACAGGGATGACCACAGACTGCGGACAGTACAGATGACTGCTGACCTTTGGGGAGGTGGGGAGCGGGTACCTGAATTTGACAGGTACCCGCTCTTACTTCCGCAGAGTTTTTGTTTGATCTTACCTGTTCCTCGATCCAGCCGCGCGCTGTCTTCCCGGCTTCTGTAATGGCGCTCGGCATGACAGCCGGGTGCCCAGTGCGCATGAGCGAGAAGCACTTGCGCTTTGTGATTGGTCCGGCGGCTTTTGGGATCTGTCATGTGTCCCAGGTACCACCTTACCATTCACAAAAAGCACCGCTTCTTGCGCATGCGCACTTGGCACCCAGCTGTCATGCCCAGTGCCCACACTACAGAAGTCGGAAGACAGAGCGCTGCTGGATAGAGGAACAGGTAAGATCAAAGAAGTAAGAGCAAAGAGCCGCATTCATTTTGGCCGGGAGCCGCATGCGGCTCGAGAGCCGCGTGTTCGCCACCCCTGATCTAGTTGATAGCTGATAATGAGTTCTGCCAGTACAGTATAGTCAGAGTTAATTATGGCAAGCACAGCTCCCCAGTCCCCCTCATAAACAAAGCAAAGTAGGATTTGCCATTGTTGGAGTTCACATAAAAGAGCATCTAAAATGATAAACAGCATTTTTGTAAAGTTATGCTATGTGAATGGGAACTTATAAAGAGTAATAAAGTAGGGGTTATCCCAATTTGGCTACAAATATAGAAATGCACTTTAAGGCTAGGTTCACATCTCCGCGTTTCTGTGGACCACATTTTGTACGGACAGGAGAGCCCATTCATTTGAATGGACTCCCCTGCCCCGGGACATGCAGGGAAGAAGTTCCTGCACTTCTTTGGAAAATGCAGCCCGTACAGGAACCTCTGTTCCCAGAACGGTTGCGATTTCCAGTGCGGGCGGCGTGCTATTAGAATTAATGTTACCCGCCCACGAGTATGCATTCCTTTCTGTGGGTGGTGCAGCTGCATGGATTTTTGTGCTGATCCACAGTGGCACCACCCGCACAGATGTGAACCAGGGGTAAGCCACTCACCCAAAACAAGCATAAAGGTAATTATTTCCCTTTATTTCTGACTTTTCTCAGCTGCATACTTTTTCAAAGTCAGCGACTCATATAGTACTGAAGCCTGAGATTCAGCATAACAGCCAGGTGGTTAGCAATGACAGCTCTTGCTATTCACTAGAGATAAGTTTAGATGTTTAGCATGTCAGCATCAAAAAAAGCAAAAATCAGAAAGGTAAAACTAAATTGTCATACAGTTGTGGCCAAAATTATTCAACCCCCACTGAAATTGAGTGTTTTGGCCAGTTTGACATTGCTTTTGATCATTCAGTCATCTTGCTTACATTTACATTAAAGAGGCACTTGTAGGTCAGACAAATATAACATAACAGTTATAATGAAATAACCACAAATGTCTTTTCTGTGCTCACAGCATTATCAGTTTTATTCAACCCCCAAGTGACATTCAATCTTAGTACTTAGTACAGCATCCTTTTACAGTTATAACAGCTTTTAAACGTGAAGCATAGCTTGACACAAGTGTCTTGCAGCGATCTACGGGTATCTTCGCCCATTCTTCATGGGCAAAGGCCTCCAGTTCAGTCACATTCTTAGGCTTGCGCACTGCAACTGCTTTCTTTAAGTCCCACCAGAGGTTCTCAATCGGATTTAAGTCTGGTGACTGCGATGGCCACTCCAAAATGTTCCAGCCTTTCCTCTGCAACCATGCTCTAGTGGACTTGGAGGTATGCTTGGGATCATTGTCCTGTTGAAAGGTCCAACGTCTCCCAAGCCTCAGGTGTGTGACGGACTGCATCACGTTTCCATCCAATATCTCCTGGTACTGAAGAGAATTCATGGTACCTTGCACACGCTGAAGCTTCCCTGTACCTGCAGAAGCAAAACAGCCCCAAAGCATGATTGACCCTCCACCATGCTTCACAGTAGGCAAGGTGTTCTTTTCATCATAGGCCTTGTTCTTCCTCCTCCAAACATAGCGTTGATCCATGGGCCCAAACAGTTCTAATTTTGTTTCATCAGTCCACAGAACACTATCCCACAACTTTTGTGGTTTGTCCACATGGCTTTTGGCATACTGCAGTCGACTCTTCTTATTCTTTGGAGACAGCAAGGGGGTACGCCTGGGAGTTCTGGCACGGAGGCCTTCATTACGCAGTGTGCGTCTTATTGTCTGGGCTGAAACTTCTGTACCCACATCTGACAAATCTTTTCTCAGTTCCTCAGCAGTCACACGGGGACTTCTCTCCACTCTACGCTTCAGGTAGCGCACAGCAGTCGAAGTCAGCATCTTCTTTCTGCCACGACCAGGTAGCGTTTCAACAGTGCCCTTTGCCTTGAATTTGCGAATGATGCTTCCTAAGGTGTCTCTTGGTATGTTTAACATCTTTGCAATCTTCTTATAGCCATTGCCCTTCCTGTGAAGAGAAATCACCTCTTCTCTTGTCTTCCTGGACCATTCTCTTGCCTTCACCATGTTTGTAACCACACCAGTAAATGTCTAGAAGGAGCTGAGTATCACAGTCATTTTAAAGCTGCCTAATTGGTGCTTATTATGCTTGATTGCTGCTCGGTGACATCCACAGGTGTTTTCAATACCTGATGGAAAGCACCTGTATGAACCTCTGTTCTTCAGAGTGGTAGTCTTTAAGGGGTTGAATAATTGTGGCAATGAAGAAACCACATAAGAACCATTTACTACTGTATTACATAAACAATTGATGTCATTTTAGTTGCATTTGGGTAGTTACAACGTCCTTGTAGGATTTGATTCTGAATACAATTCCAAATGTACACTATAGTCCCTAAACCCCTTTACAGCATTGGGGGTTGAATAATTTTGGCCACAACTGTATAGGCATGCTGGAAGATGTGAAAGACTCATGAGAAAAGCAGCAATGTTTAATGTCAATCAACTCGAAAAGAAACGTTATTGTGTCCAGCAATGTGGCCAATGAGACGATAGGCAAAACCTTATTTGTATCAATTAAAAAAAACTGTTTGCAGCTCACAGTAATTAGGACTTCTGATAATTGTAAAATCAATATTTCAGATACATGTATTGTCCATTTTTCAAACAGGCAAATATGGAAGCATTTATGAACGCATATTTAAAGAAGCACAAAACCAATCTATATTGAGCAAAACTGTTTCCAACATTGTTAAGACACTTTAAATTACCTCATACATATTCTGTGAGACCAAATTGTATATAATTGATATATAACAACATTGTCAAATGATACATAGTGACATAGTTAGTCTGGCTGAAAAAAGACAAAAGTCCATCCAGTTCAACCATAAAAAAAAAAATTATAATATACCCACAGTAGATCCAGAGGAAGTCATAAAAAATGTGTTGTAGAACAAAGATGCTACCAAAATAAAGTGCCAATCTATAAGTGCACCAGTCCCCAGATTGTGTACATGTACCTGCTTAGTGAGCCTGATGTGCAGAGGAAGGCTTCTTGCACAGCTCTGGCTTGGGGGCCACTGATAGTAGAACAGTAACCATGAGAGCATGGTGAGGTGATGGTGGTTATTCCAATGGCCTGCATGGTAGTAGCCAACACTTTGCTGGAAGATTGCTGGAAACAAAGCAGCTGGTAGCAGGCCGATGTCACAGTAGGGCAGGCTGGAAGCAGACAGGCTGGCAGCAGGCAGATGTCACAGCAGGGCAGGCTGGTAGCAGACTGGCTGACAGCAGGCAGATGTCACAACAGCACAGGCTAAAAAGCAGACAGGCTGGCAGCAAACAGATGTCACAGCAGGGAAGGCTGGAAGCAGACTGGCTGGCAGCAGGCAGATGTCACAGCAGGGCAGGCTGGAAGCAGACAGGCTGGCAGCAGGCAGATGTCACAGCAGGGCAGGCTGGAAGCACACTGGCTGGCAGCAGACAGATGTCACAGCAGGGCAGGCTGGAAGCAGACAGGCTGCCAGAAGGCAGATGTCACAGCAGGGCAGGCTGGAAGCAGACAGGCTGGCAGCAGACAGATGTCACAGCAGGGAAGGCTGGAAGCAGACAGGCTGGAAGCAGACAGGTGTCACAGCAGGGCAGGCTGGAAGCAGACTGGCTGGCAGCAGGCAGATGTCACAGCAGGGCAGGCTGGAAGCAGACAGGCTGGCAGCAAGCAGGTGTCACAGCAGGGCAGGCTGGAAGCAGACAGGCTGGCAGCAGACAGATGTCACAGCAGGGCAGGCTGGAAGCAGACTGGCTGGCAGCAGGCAGATGTCACAGCAGGGCAACCTGGAAGCAGACAGGTTGGCAGCAGACAGATGTCACAGCAGGGCAGGCTGGAAGCAGACTGGCTGGCAGCAGGCAGATGTCACAGCAGGGCAGGCTGGAAGCAGACTGGCTGGCAGCAGGCAGATGTCACAGCAGGGCAGGATGGTAGCAGACAGGTTGGCAGCAGACAGATGTCACAGCAGGGCAGGCTGGAAGCAGATAGGCTGGAAGCAGGCAGATGTCACAGCAGGGCAGGCTGGAAGCAGAAAGGCTGGCAGCAGACAGATGTCACAGCAGGGCAGGATGGTAGCAGACAGGTTGGCAGCAGGCAAACTAACCAGATGAGAACATGTTGGACAAAGGAGCTGTAGCAGGCTGGATGAACAGGATGCAGGGTCAGACAAGCCGGGTCAGTAACAGACAGGCAGATCAAGCAAAAAAGGCAGGCAAGAGAGAAGTCGTATCACAAGTCAGTATCAGCAATGGTGGAGGCAGATCAGACAGAGGCAGAAGGCAGAGGCAGAATCCAGAGAACAAGCCTTTGAGCAGAGTCAGGAGTAAGCCGCGTCAAGATCAGAGGTCAGATACAGGAATCAGGATAAACCCACACAAACACTGTACACCAAACAGCAATTAGCCAGTGCAGAAGCCCTGTTTAAATAGGCTGTTTGGCCCCAGCATTAGTGAAAGACGTGCACCCGAATGCGCGAGTGCCCATGCACGTGCTTCGGCATATACCTATATTTGTGCACATCTGCCTAGCCAGTTGCTGGCCTATGTATGCGCATATATATGCACCGGGAAACTTCATTTGTGCCTTTCCTGACAACTTGGTGTTGCTCAAAAAAATATTCTTCCTCCACACAGTAAAGGTGTTTAGGCATCTTAAAATGGAACTAATTTAACTGTTTGTTCGGAAGGTATATTCAAATCCAATCGCTGAAATCCAATCAAAGTTTTAACATGCTAATGCAATTGAAGGAGTGATTTCCAATCTTTTTAAATCTACAGCTTTCATTAAAATAATACTTAATGATCCTGCAATGATCATGTTCTGGCACATATAGTTATAGGAGTAGCTATACATTGCACAGGCATGCTATACAACTTGGAAGCCCACCTCATTTTTTTTAACTATTTTTATTTAAAAATATAAAATACAGTACAAATAACAAGATCAAGTTGTCAGACTATGTTAGACAAAAAGATGAAGCATCAGTAATATTTAGAAAAAAAAATAAACAAACCAAGATGACAAATGACTTCAAGACTGTTAGACAATAGTAAAAGGCTTAAGATACACACTATAGATGTTTTCATATTTAATACCTTAAAGCAGACTTTCACTCTAAAACTCCTTGCATCCCCCCTCTCTTTCAAGTTTAACTACTTGCCCTCCTAAGGATTTACCCCCCTTCCTGACCAGGCCTTTTTTTTCTATTCGGCACTGCACTATTTCAACTGGTAATTGCACGGTCCTGCAATGCTGTACACAAATGAAATTTGTCCTTTTTTCACACAAATATAGCTTTGAGTGGTATTTGATCACCTGTGCGCTATTTACTTTTCGTGCTATAAACAAAAAAAAAGACCGAAAATGTTGAAAAAAAGCAATATTTTTTACTTTCGGCTATAAAAAAATATATAGTAAACTCAAAGTTTTAGGTCAAAATGCGTTCCGCTACATGTTTTTGGTAAAAAAAAAAAAAACAATAAGTGTATATTGATTGCTTTGTGTGAAAGTTACAGCGTCTACAAACTATGGTATAGATACTGAAATTTAGGCCATTTTTTGCTATACAGTGCTGCGCTATTTATTATCACATGGTTTTGAAAAAGAAAAAAAGAAATAAAAATTATGTTTTTGTTTTCTTTCTTCATTTTCCAAAAACTTGTGGCAAAATGGGTCATTTGGGGGGGTTTGGTGCTATCCTGGCATTTCAGGCATTGGCCTCCGAAACGGTGATAGGTAGTCAGGAAGTGTAATGAGGAAATAAAGCCCTTTAACCTCCTCGGCGGTATGATTCTTTCCGATTTTTTCTGCTGAAAGCAGTACCATTTTTTTGCATGGAAATATGTAGTTTTTTATTGCAGGCCTGTAATTTTTAGGAATAACTCACTGAAATCTGTACGAACAAGAGTCTAGTAAACATTCCGGATATGATAAAATTTGAAACACGAAATCATAAATTATAATTTAATAAATAATCATAAAAAATAATAATATAATAATAATAAATTTAATTCAATAATACAATCAAACCAAAAACACTGAAATTTGAAATACAGAGGCAAATTCACACATCGCTGAGCAAAGTCGCAAAATCGTTTTCAGTGTCTGATGACGAATTTCCTCACGAATCATTATCACTCAATTCTGCAAGTGGTTCTGATTTACTATCGCTGTTCTAAAACCGCTTTTGACGTAAAGGGACGCTTTTTGGACGCCATGGACTTTTCTAAGTTTCCAGGCAGAAAGAACATTCAAAATGCAGGCAGGGCACAGGCAAAGCAGTAGGGACAAAATATATGTGAAATGCATTGAAACAGCAATGACAGCAAAAATGACATTTTTTAAAAATTTCAAATTTCCCGCCCGTACTTCCCGACGTCACAGGGACCGGAACACAGGAGCCGGATGCTGGTATCAGCCAGAGGAGATGGCCGGGGACGCTGCAGGGGACACATCGCGGGAGCGAAGGACAAGGTAAGTGCTGCAGGGACCCCCAGAGCAGCGCCGCATGGTAAGCCCGAGTGTAGCTCGGGGTTACCGCTCTTGGTATAGAAATTTTACCCCGAGCTACACTCAGGATTACCGCTAAGGAGGTTAAAAGCCTTAAGGCGCTTATTTTTTGTCATTTTCCAAAAACTTCTGGTAAAAAAAATTAATTCTTCTATTGACTCAACATGCCTCTTATCAAATAGTTTGGGGTGTCTACTTTCCAAAAAAGGGTCGTTTTTGGGGGGTGGTGCATTTTATGCCCAGCATTAGAATTGTATGCCACACATCACTCTTCTTTCTAACCACTTGAAGACCAAGCCTTTTCTTTTTTTTTTTAATTTAAATATTTATTAATTTTTTCATGTTATTGCAAAAATTCCATAAGAAGAAACACAATACATATAAATAATCCATACATTTCTACTTTGTCGTTCCTATTTACCTCTTTTCTTTCCCTTCCCTCCCAACCCACCTTTTCCCCCCTCCCCCCCTCCCTCCCCTCTGCAAGATCTCCAATCTCTCAAGGCCCAATAACTTTAAATAACTTTCCTAGTTTAGAGTTTTCTATATTTCTTTTTTAGTCCTGATTTTTCCCATTTTTCCCATCGCGAGTAGTATAATTTCAACCTGTCTTCCTGAGTATAATAAGATTTTTCCATTCTACTAATCTGGTTTACCCTATTGGTCCAATCCTCCTCTGTCGGCACCTCTGTCTTCCACCAAAACTTGAGGATCAACCCTTTTTCAGCACTTAAGTAGTACCATACTCCTGATTCTTTGTATTTATTTACTGTTGTCTCAACATTATGTAGGAGACACATGTTTGGGTCTAATCCTATGTTATTTCCAGTTATTATTTCTATTAAATTGACTATTTTCTTCCAGAAATCCTGAATTTTTGGACATTGCCACCAAATATGGAACACCGTGCCCTCCTCCCCACATCCTCTCCAACACATTTTTGACTTCTCCCCCCTCATCCTGTGCTCAGTGCTCGGTGTAATATGTCATCGTGTCAAACATTTATAGCTAATCTCAACGTCTCTCATACTAACACTCTCGTGAACTAATCTAAATATCTTGTTCTGTTGATCTTCATCTATCTCCACCTCCATGTCTCTTTCCCAATTTGTTATAAAAATTAACTTTGTGTCTGTGTCTAATTCTGTGAGTATTTTATACATTTTTGTAACACCGTGTTTCCCATCTCGCCGTGTTTCTAATAGCCTTTCAAACATATTCCACTCCTTTTTTAATCTCAAGGGTTTTGGGAGAGTTCCAATAAAACATTTTAATTGTTGATATTTCCACTCATCTATTTTAGTAAACATATCTCCTCCCCTCTCTTTTAGTTCTTTAAATGTTTTCAGTTCCCCCTCTATCAATACGTCTCTCAATTGGATATCTTCCTTTTTAAACCATCTCCCTGATATCTCATCTTTTCCTGGAGGGAAAAATTCTGTGTTTGCAAGAGGCATTAATATAGAGTTGAATTCCCATTTCATATGTTTGTGTAAATTATCCCATATCTTTAACACATTTAAAGTGTAAGTGCTTGTGCTTTCTTTAATTGTTCTATACTGTGCTGGAACCCATATCATCTTACTCAAATTAATTCCACTCAGTTCATTTTCTATTTTTACCCAACTTTTCCCCTTATAGTTAAAAGTCCAATCATAAATTCTTGCTAAAATTACAGCTTTGTAATATCCCTTGACATCAGGTAGTCCCATCCCCCCTTTCTCTTTAGTCCTACTTAGTGTTTCATATGATATTCTTGGTTTTTTTATTCCTCCATATATATCTTGTTAGCATTCTTCTCTTTATCTTAAAAAACGCCTCTGGGAGTTTGATTGGGATCATTTGAAATCTATAGAGTATTTTAGGTATAATTACCATTTTAATTAGGTTTATACGTCCTAACCATGATGGGTTTCCTCCTTCTAATCTTTTTAGTTCGTCCTTAGTCTCATTTATCAGAGAAATATAGTTTAATCTATACAGTTGTTTATGTGAGGTAGCAAGTTTTATTCCTAGGTATTTTATATCTTTTTCTCTCCAAATAAAGGGGAATTCTTTTTGTAGTTTTTCTTTTTCGCTCTTTGGTATATTAATGTTCAGAATCTCTGTTTTTGTTGGGTTAATTTTTAGATTTGATAGTTCACCATATTCCTTCAAGATCTTCATTATGCTTGGTAGTGTTATTCGGGGGTTGCCTACATAAAACAGTAGGTTGTCCGCAAAGGCCGCTACTTTATGTTCTATGTTTTCTATCTGTATTCCCTTTATCGCTCCACTATTCCTTATTATTGATAGCAGGGGTTCCAATGTCAAAACATACAGCAAGGGGGACAATGGACATCCTTGTCTTGTTCCATTGGACATCCCGATGGATTCCGACCTCTCCCCATTTACCGTGATGATTGCGGTGGGCTCTCTATATAATTTACCTATCCACTCACGCATTCTCTCTCCAATCCCCAACACTTCCAAGTTGTCCATCATAAAGCCCCAGTCCACTCTATCAAACGCCTTTTCGGCATCAATTGACAAGAGCACCACCGGGGTTTTCCCTTTTCTACTTTTCTGAATAAGCATCAAAGTTCTCAACCCATTGTCTCTACCCTCTCTTCCCCGGACAAATCCCACCTGGTCTCCATGGATCCATTCGGGCATTAGATCTTTCAGCCTGTTTGCTAGGACCTTTGCGTACAACTTGGTATCAGTGTTCAATAATGAAATTGGTCTGTAGCTAGAGCACTGAGAAGGATCTTTTCCCTCCTTGTGTATGAGAACAACATGGGCCTGAAGGGATTCCCTCCTCCCCTCCATCCCACCTCCCAAGTCATTCATATATTTCTTTAACTTTGGTAACAGTACTTCACAGAATTTTTTATAGTACTTAATTGTATAACCATCCGGGCCTGGGCTTTTCCCTCCCCCTGTACTTCTTAATGCTACTTCTATTTCTTCCTAAGAAATTTCTGATTCCAAGGAGTTCAATAGTGTTTCACTGAGCTTTGGCAATCCCGCATTTTTTAAATATATCATCCTTTTTTCATTAATATCTTCTCTATTTTCTTTTGGTGAACCTTGGTGGCTGATGTTGTACAACTTTCTATAGTACTCCGTGAATACTTTAATGATTTCTTTAGTTGAGTGGACCAACTCCCCCTTAGGGCTTTTTATCTTTTCTATATAATTCCTGTTTTTCTTTTTATTCAGGGCTCTCATTAAGTATTTTCCTGGTCGATCACCCCATCTATATATTTCACCCAATACCTTGTTATATACTCTTCTCCTCTCCTCTTCCATCAATCTCTCTAATTCATCTCTTTTATCCATTAGCTTCTCCAGTTCCTCAGGGAATCTCAGGTATGCTGTGACCCCATTTTTCCAGCCAATTAGAGATGCCGAAGTACCCCATCTATATTGCACATTCTGTTTTCTCATTTGCTCTAATAGGGGTCTCAGGGATCTCCTTCTCCATAGAGTCTCTGATGTTAAATCCGCAAAAATTTGAATAGTCAAGTCTCCATACTTAATTAACGATCTTCCTTTGATCTTTTTCCAAATCTCATTTTTGACCCCAAACTTCTGGAACTGGACAACTATATCTCTCGATCTTTCCCTCTCAGTATCTTGTTTAAATTTTCCTATT
Organism: Staurois parvus; assembly: GCF_062004578.1. Taxonomy (NCBI): domain Eukaryota; kingdom Metazoa; phylum Chordata; class Amphibia; order Anura; family Ranidae; genus Staurois; species Staurois parvus. The sequence continues at coordinate 2,350,456 of NW_028318022.1, read as the reverse complement.
CTGAACACTCTATCCAGTTCAATCACTTCTGTTTCAGGTCTGTCTCTTATGGAGTTTAAGATTTTATTAACTAGTTCATATTATATTTCCCCTTTTGCAGATTCTGGAATTCCTCGCACCCTAAGGTTACACCTTCTTTCTTTATTTTCTTGAATTTCCATCCTATAAAACAATTTTTTCTGGGTTTTCTCCAAATGGGTTATTTTTTTCCTTAGATTATCTATGGTTTGGGCCTGGGTTTTGACTTTCTCCTCTGTTTCTTCCTTTCTCGATAGCAGATGGCCTAAGTCATTTCGAATAGCTGTCATTTCATGTTTTATCGTTTTCTCCAAACTTTGAAACATTTCTATCATCTCCTTCTTATTCGGTACTTGTAGTTCACCATCAAGTTCTTTTTTTCCCAAGCCATCCGCTATTTGTTGGCTACAACTGCTGTTCATACCCAGTGATAGTCTCGGACTGTTTCCTCAGCTAGTGTCCATTTCCCCTTTAGCGCTTGTGCCTTGGGCCCTTTCTGGCGTAATGTTTCCATATGATGTAAATTTCTTTATCGTGCCTGATTGGGACCCTTTGAGCCCTGCTCCCTTAGGACCTTTATTCTTCATATCCTCTTTAAGTCTTTTGCCTTCTATATTCTCTAGATGGAAATTGTACCTCTCCCTTATGATTTATGATCCAGACGGGTTTACTACTTTTGCATATGCTCTCCTAGGGGTGTGTGGGACTCTTCTCTTCTGAACCCAGGGAATCCTCCCCTCTCCTCCTTAACCCCTTGGACCCCAATGTCACTCAGGAGTCAACTATACAATAGACAATAGACCCCCAGCAGCTCTCACTCACCCTTCTCTTCCCAGAACGGTAGCTCCAAGTTTGGGTGGAGGGTCTTCACAACAACTCTGTCCTGGGGGGGTTCCTCTGGGCTTCCAACGCTGTAGCTCCTTTTCTCTGTTTGGATTTCGTCCAAGGGATGCAGGGTGGGTCTCCTGGCACTCCCGGGTCTCCCTGTCCCAGGATTGAGCAGTCAGCTGGCCTGGGGCTCCAGGCAGCAGTGAACCGGGGGCTACAGACAGTAGGTAGCCGGGGTTTATGGGCAGCAGTTGGCCGGGGGTTGTGGGCGACAGAGAGCCGGTAGCCTAAGCCGGCGTCTCCCTGTCAGTCAGGCGGCCGGCCGGCTTCCTCTTCTCCCAGAGGTCCTCCGCGGCTACCACACGCCCCCGCCACGTCACCTTGTCCTCCAGCGGTCCGGATCTCTCTCTCGTGAAGCACCGGAGGAGCCGGCGCTTCACTGCACCCTTCGTCCGGCTTCCATCACCGGCTCTCCGGACTCTGTTCAGCGTCCCTCCAGACTCCGGTGAGTCAGGTTCTAAGGGTCACTAGGGAGGTCGGGGAGCGGAACCTAGCCGATAGCTAGTGCAGCTCACTCCCCACTCAAGACCAAGCCTTTTGCTGACACTTTTTGCTCACATGAAAAAAAATCTGTATTTTTTGCTAGGAAATTACTTTGAACCCCCAAACATTATATATTTTTTTAAAACAGACATCCTAGTGAATAAAATGGTGGGTGCTGCAATTTTTTATGTCACATTGTACTCGCAAAGCAATTTTTCAAACGCTAATTAAAAAAAAACACACTTTTTTTTACCTTTAATGCACAAAAACATGATATATTGACCAATTATTTGGTAAAATATAAAAGATGATGGTATGCTGAGTAAATAGATACCAAATATGAAATGAATTACTGCACTTGATCTGCGGTCATGGCGATACCTCACATGCATGGTGCAACTGTTGTTTACATACTGGCACATGGTCAACACTCATGCATGCAGGTGGGGGTGAGGGTGCTTCTTTTTTTTTTTTTTAGTTAGTTATTTTGATTTTTTTTTATTATTTTTACACTGTCCCTTTAATTTTTTTTTTTCACTTTTAATACTATCACGGGGAATGCAGATATCCCCTGTAACTTCAATGGGCATTGTCATATAATCTCTTTTGAGAAATCTGGAGTCTATCAGACTCTAGATATCTCCTCTGCCTCTACATTAGCTAATCTCACCAAGATCGGTGTGATCAGATGCTTTCCCAATTTACAAATGGCGCTGTTTATATCCTGCGAAACTGAAGTGATGAAATGCTCGTAGCTTCCGATTTCTTACACTATAGAGATGATTGGCATCATTCTGGTCTCCGATCAGCTCTATGGTCAGCTGGCAGAAACACAGGCTTCATTCTCAGGTTCCCCCGATAGCACAGGACTGCCCAAGAAGGCTGTGGAAGGCAGCAGTAGAAGGGGGCATCTTTTCACGCTGCTTGTAAAAGCAATCCTGCAGCTAATTAGCCACTAGAATTGCTTTTACATGAAATCTGATCACCAGCTGAAAAAAACAATACCAGGATGATGCCTGCAGCAGCAGGCATCATCCTGGTATAACCACTCAAAGTCCAGTGATGTACCAGTACATTTCGGGTTCTTGTTGGGAATATATGCTGTGTTCTTTTTTTTTTATGCAGCCTATGGGCTGAATAAAAAAAAGAGAAGAAATATCTGCCAGAAAAAGTGTGTGGTATACCCGTTAAAATATACTGCCCTGCATCCACCCACTTTTAATGGTGGACACACGTGAAATGTCCTTTTTTTGTCGTTCAGCCCATGGGATTCCTCTATTCATGTCGATCGATGTGGATGAAGAAATCTCTGCCAAATTTTTTTTTAAAACATATACCGAAGCATAGGGGCCATCCACCCACTGGCCACCCTAGGCCCCCATGCATCGGCATATATGCAAATTTTTTAACTGCGGGTGAAAAATCTCATCCAATAGCACTGCACTGTCAGGGAGCGTGGAGCCAGACACACAAGAAGGTACAATTAAAGGTAGGTTTATTTACACAGAAACAAGGCAAGAGTCTATGCTAGTCCGACAGCAACAGTGGATGACCTGGTAGGACAGAAGTTCTCCTGCCGAGGTCGTCTTCCAGGATAATCAAGTCGAGAACCAGCGGGAATTGTAGCCAAAGCCGGGGTCAGAAGCCAGGAAGAATGGTTGCCAGAGCCGGGGTCAGAAGCCAGGAAGAATGGTCGCCAGAGCCAAGATCAGAAGCCAGGAAGAATGGTCACCAGAGCCAGGGTCAGAAGCCAGGAAGAATGGTCGCCAGAGCCGGGGTCAGAAGCCAGGAAGAATGGTCAACAGAGCTGGGGTCAGAAGCCAGGAGGAGTCTTAGCCAAAGCCGAGTCGGTATCCAGGAGAGCAAAGAGTTAACTAAACAGGAGCTTGCTGCTGTGCAACAGACAGGACACGAATGCAATGGACAGCTGCAAACAGCATACCTAAATGTGATAAGCCGCCACCTCCTGGGAGGAGCCGCAGAGGGCTGAAAGCATAAAGGATCCCACAATGCTTTGCAGACCTAAGATGGATGCAGCACAAGCCCTGAGGAAAGGTAGGACCTTGATATGCACACACCTACTTATGTATATTTTGAGAGCAAGATCCTGTTGCTGTCAGAATAAACAAGTTGGTGCTGCAGCTGAATGGAATTCCTGCAAAGAAAACAGCATTGGTTAACAATAAAACAGTAACTCAATAAAACAACTCATTTTATTGAAATATGTGCCAAAAAATATTATAAAATATATATACCAAAGCATAGGGGCCATCCACCCACTGGCCACCCAAGGCCCCCATGCTTCAGCATATATGCTATTTTTTTAACTGCAAATGAAAAATCTCATCCAACAGTGCTGCAGACACCTACTTATGTATGTTCTGAAAGCAATACCCTGTTGCTGTCAGAATAAACAAGTCAGCACTGCAGCTGAATGGCATTCTTGCAAAGAAAACAGCAATGGTTATAAATAAACCAGTAGCAATAAAACAGTAAAATCGTAACAGCAGAACAGCAACAACGACAACAACAAAAAAAAGATAACTATTTTTGTTTTTTAAATTTTTTATTTTTTTTTGTACTTGCACTTTTTAATTTCTGGGGTTTTTTTTACCTTTTTTTTTACTTGAACTTAACAAGACTGTACGGTCTCTCAAAATGCTATAGCCAGTTTCCTGACCACCTAAAATCTTTCGAGACCCTGTACAAATATGTGCCCTGAACTGTGCCATGCTATACCCTATACTAATACTCCACTAGTGTATGGTAGCGACGGAAGCAGTCCTTGAGGCAGAGACCAGGTTTGTTAGGACAGGAGGGACAGGAGGGACAAAAAAAGCAGGTGTCACGCTAATTCCATGTCTGCTACAGACACATCTTTTTTGGTATGTCCTTTGGGTTGGGGTACCAGGAATGGCATCTGTAAAATGCCTCTCATGCAGCCGGTTAACTGTATCTGTGTTGGGGGTTTGGGCCACAGCACCTTCTGTATACAAAAGGGCCGTGATGATCTCTTTCTGGAATTTTAGGAAGGATCCACTTCATCCAGTTGCTTTGTAAAGTGCAAAAGCATTATATAGAGCCAATTGAAATAAAAAAACAGACACTTTTTAGTACCAGCATCTGGCTTTTCAGGAAACTATGGCTTCATCATCTGGTCATTGAAGGCCACCCCTCCCATGTTAAAGTTCACTTCACTGCGAGCAATTCCTCATTTCTCAAGCAGGCTTTTTCCCCCTTTCTAAGATGGGTATTTACACGCCGTTGAGGTAAGCCCGGGTAATTAGGTTGCACGGTGCCACAAGTGCCAATTCCAAGAATGTACAAATGTCTAAATAGTGGCACGCTTGAATAAAAATTGTCCTCGTATAAGTGGTACCCCATATGGAAAAAGGATGACACCAAGTCCCAAACTATCTTGCCACTGCTCCCCATGTAGTCTGGGCATCCGGGGGGCTCCATCTTTTCCCTCATAAATCCGTAACTGATATGTATAGCCTGTTGCCCTCTCACAGGTCTTATACATCCCATATCTTGCACACTTGTTGGGGAGAAATTGTTTGAATGCAATGCGGCTAGAAAAATTAATGCGGGACTCATCAGCGCAGGTGTTTTGCCGGGGAGTATAGACATCTGCAAATTTTTGGTTAAGGTGATTTATGAGGAACCGAATTTTGTGCTGCCAGTCAAATTCAGGGTCACCCCTAGGACAACAGAGTGTATTATGGTGGAAATGCATAAAACGCATTATACTCTCATATCTATGCCTGGCCATGGCAGCAGAAAACATGGGCATATGATGAATCGGGTCTGTGGACCAATACAACCGCAATTCATTTTTTTTTAGTAATGCCCATGTTGAGAGTTAGGCCCAAAAAAACTCTAAACCGTACTAGGTTTCCATGCGAATGGTCTGGCAAGGTTTGAATTTTGGTTGGCGGCGATAAACTGTTGACAATATAAATTGCTTTGATCCACACTCAATGCGTACAGATATTCCATGAAAAACAACACCAAAAAATCAAGGGGAATACTTATAGTTGCCGTTTCCACCTGAATTCTGGGTTGGCCAGTGAATGGGGGAAGAATGGGTGCTGTAGAATTTGTGGGCTGCCAATCGGGATTTGCAAGCACATCTAGAAGGATACTAGGGGCTCTGTGGCCTTGTGTGCAAAATTCTTAGTAGCTGCAGGACACTACTTGCGCTCACCACTGCACCAGCTTGTACTGCACTTATGGGACTTGCCACGTCACCAAGTGATACTACAGTGCTCGTATGTATAAGACCAGGATGTACTAGGCCACTGGTGCTCGCCAGTTCACCAAAAGGTAGAGCGGCACTAGTACTGGCACTCTGCTGCGTATAAGAGTCATCATGTGATTGTAACATCTCAGCAACCTGGGAACGGGTTCGGGTACACCTAAGCTTAGCAGGGACCTCTTCTACATCATCTGAACCTGTCTACAGGTTCGTATTCTGAGGCATGTTCAGAATTCTGTAGGCCTCTTCACTAGAGTACCTTTCAATTGATATTTTGGCCACTAAGTTTATAGGTACCTAGTGTGAGTCATGGGGAAAAAGAACACCTGGCTGTCAAGGACTGCTTGAACCACTACAAAAAATTTACCATCAAGTGCTAACAGAGATCAGGCCTGATTCTTCAAATACTGTGGTTTTGTGTGAAATGTATCAAGTGACAGTAATCTATTGACACTGCACTTGCTGGGGGGGAAGGGGGGAAGTGCAGGGGCTAAACACAGGTGCTGGCAAGTGCCGTGGCTAATCCTGTTAATGCTGCGTTTTTGGAGACTATACTAATGTGAAAGCTGGTATAGTGCTGATCGGATCAAAGATATTGATCCATTCAGACACCATACTAGCAATGGAGGTTTATTGTGTATGTAAGCATGTTCCTGGCAATCAAGGGGTTAAATGTGATGACTGGTGTAATGAAGGGCAATCTGACGCTATCTTGGAGGGGCGTTAACACACGCTAATGCTATCTGAAGTCACCTGCGACACTAATACAGTGATCAGCAAAAAATCTGTACACTGAAACTAATGACACTGGTGACAGGGCAGTGAAGGGATTAACTGGGGGGGGGGTGATCAAGGGGTTAAATGTGTCCTAAAATGTTCTGTGTGCAAATGTGCTGTTTTACTCACTGTGTCTTCTTTCTCTGGGACGGAATGTCTCTCTCAGGGATCGATCATCCGATTTAGGCTGAACATCACTGGCCTAAATTGGATGATTGATCCCTTGAAGATCAAATCACGGCACCCGCGGGTTGGTGGGGGCACGTGCATGCCCCCCGGCCCGTGAAAACCGCGGGAGCACTAATCACGTATATATACGTGATTTTGCACACCCGTGCTGCCCTGTAGCAGTATTTCTGCTATAGAGTGGTCGGGAAGAGGTTAAACTGCTGATGTTTTTTGTTTTTGTTTATTTACATAATTTTTTTAATCCCCCTGCCATCATATTTGCCTAAGTAAGAAAGAAGTGCCCCTGCTCCCACAGCCCCCTGAGATATCACTGTCACATATCCCAAGAGGCTGCATACACAGAGAGTGGCCTGGGTTGGAGCTGTATGTATCATTGGGGGCTGCTGCCTGAACCTGGAAGAGGCAGCAAGGTTTCCAAAAACATCAGAGAAGAAGATGTAGAGGCCCTACATGGCAGTGGTGCAATGCTGGATTCACTGGGTGTATGAGAATGTGAATCAAGGACAATGCAGGTAAGAAAGGGATAGATAGGATAGGTGATAAAGGATCTACTTTACTGTAAACCGCTGTGATAGACAGTAATTAATTGGTTAGTTCCCTTTAGCAGTTTAGAAAATCTATAACCAATGAAAGCATTTGTTTATTCATTGCTAGGTGTTCGTTGGGTTTTATCTTGCAGTGTCTATTGTAACTATTGTAAATAGTTTTTAAACCAAAGCTGGCAATCTTTATGTTAAATGATGCTATTAGGCTTTACAAGAGCAGATGCAAAATAATGAATGACCTTGAGTATGTGATAATATATTAAACTGCAGATGTAGTACTGGCATGTGACAAGGAGATGTGAGCTGAGCTTTTAAGCAAAACTCGTGTTTACCCATCTATCTCTGTAACATTGTGTATGTAAATGAATGACAAACATGCAAATGTGAAAGTACATATAACAATAAAAAAAGTTCCAATAGGCTTTCTGGTCATGTGAATAGTGATTTGAATTAGAGATTCTAATGATCCAGGAACATGTAGAATTACATTTTGCTGCTTGAGACAAAGATGAATCACTTGAAACTGTTAGAGCATCTTATATACTGCAGACATTCATGTTGTTTATGCAGCAGGCTGCATCTCCCAAAAATGCAGAAAGTGGAGTGAAGGTGATTTATTCTGCGGTTTGTGATTCACATTATGAAAGTGGTCTCTTTTGATTCCATTATAAAAGGAAATCAGCACTGATAGAAAAAGGAGATTGCCTTTGCAGACCCCTCCTGAAAATGCTAGTTGACTGGCAGTCATGCTAATCCAGTGGCTTTAATTATTTCTGAATGAAGGAAGCATAATATAAACACAGCAATAAACTGTAGTATATGCTCAATTTCTCATCATAGTTCCTCTATCCAGACAGATGCAGACTATCATCTGAAAACACAATATACAGTATATTTTCATTAGAACTGGGAGGATATCCAGGCAAAAAGTACAGCAATTAGCAAATATCAGTAAACATGAATAGATAATAAAAACAACCTTCTTGCATGCTGACTGATAAACATTTATATCAAATTCATAATTCGGCACTCATACTATATTGATGGCAAGCTTGCAAAATATTTGGTTTTTATGATTAAGCATAATTAATATTAATATGTCTGAATGGCCTTGAACCAGTGATAGTGTTAATTTCTTCAGTTATAAGCTGAGACAGGAGTTAGCTAACTAACCAGCTGAGAGCTAAGTATTCTATAAAAAGGCATAGCTGGTTAAAAGACTCTAGTGTAGAATGTCATGGAGTAACCAAAATCGAATAAGTATGACATAATATATTCTAATAGTATCTGTGTTTATTTAGTTTGTTTTATAAGTTGGTAATATTGTTACATATGTAGATTTCTGGTTATACAACATTATTGAGATGTTGTAAAGATACATTCTTAATTTATATTATCATTTAAACATGAGCAAGTTGATGTAACATGGTCAATTTATGTTCACTACATATGGGCCTGTCAATCAAAAGACCATATATGTAGCGTTCCCTACTTTTAATGAAATTGCTCTGCTCAGAGGTATTGTTTGCCATACAAGGTTCTAAGATAACGAATTATGACGCATACAAGCATAATAAAAAGGCATCCTAAGACACGGACAGGAACACACACTGAAGCCGACAGACACACACACAAATATGGCATAAAGATGCTATGGTTAATCACAGAAGTGACAGACTGGAACAGGTGCATTCTCTAAGACAAGAAATAGTCACTAACGTCTACATCCAGCTTCTTCCTAAAGACTCTGAAGGACAAGCACCACATGGAAGTGCACATGAAGGACAATCAGCCATGAATATAATGGTGACACATCTTTATAACTTCAATCTTGACATTTCTGTTTTATCTACAGGGAACTGTTCATGATACGCTTTACTTTGTTTGATAAAATAAAATCACACTTTATTTTTTATTTTGCCGGCTCTTTATTAGCAAAATCCCCTATAGACATTAAAGAAGTATTATATGTGTCTCAGAAAATTCTACACTGACACTGGAGATCAGGTGGGGTGGGGGGGATTCTAGTACAAGCAGAAGATCTCTGCACAGTTCCTCTATCTAAAAAGAAGCAGACTTTCAGCTACAAGCATCATATACATTTTCATTAGAACAGGCAGAAGATTAGAGTTGCCACCTCATCCCTTTAAAACCGAACACATATTAATTACACAGGTTCTGTAGCTGAATAAGTTGGTAATTAAACTCACTTAGTGCCTTATCTGCATTAAAATAGCCTCAGAACCCTAGAGAAGGACCAAACAAAAATGCAGCAATTAACAAATATCAATACAAATGGATAGATAGTAGAAAGAACCTTCCGGTGGCATGTGGACACTTAGAATCAAGTGTTGGCAGGATTGACAACTTTTCAAGGTTAAGAACTCTTTCAGTGAGATCTGCCTGAGAGTCTGCTTCCATTTAGAAACAACTGTTATGAGATCTTCTGCTTGTACTATGATCCCTCCACCTGATCCTGAGTGTGCATGCCAGCTTAACATTCTTTCTGGTATCTATCCATGTGTACTGATGTTTGCTAATTGCTCTTTCTTATCAAATGAAATTGTATATGGTGCTTGTAGCTGAGAGTTTGATTCTGTCTAGGTAGAGGAACTGTGGGGAGATCTTGACTGTATACTACAATTTACTGTTATGTCTTTATATAATGCTTTCTTCCATAAATACATGATATTTGAAAATATAGCTGTTTAGAGTACTGCCTATTATTTATTTAATGTGTAAAACGCCTGCATTTTTCTTGAGGAAACCCAATCCATGTTCTAGTAACCTTATGTGATTACCTCTTTATATACTGATGTTCTGATCTGGGTGTGCATTATCTTATTTTCTATTTCAGTAAATCATTAATTCATGAGTCACTAACTTCTAACAAGTATGTAGACCAGGAGTGAACCATTTCTTTCAACTCAAGGACCTAATTTGCAAACATCTGAGTACCAGCAAGTGTGCTTGATTCAGGTCAAAACTTACTTCAAGCAAACAGATTTGCTCATCTCAAATGCCATGCAAGACTAAAAAGGCAGAGTCATAGTTTACAACGGACAAGGAGGAAAGCTTCCATCATGGTAGGTGAAAGTTTGTTTTCCTGAGGTATTGTCCTAGATAACACATGGCCCTCATTACATGAACATAACTGCAATTCAGCAGCATTAGCTGTTATCTGGGATACTGTAAACAAAGCAGGCTCATGGATGTGCTGAATTAGTTTGGTCCCCTCATGAATTACTGATTCTTTCAGAAGGCCTGGAGGAACCTCTTGGATAGGGATGATGCTCAGGTTCGTTGCCACCATGGGTTGGAGGTGAATCCTGCAGATTCAAGATCTGTAGTGCCAGTGATTTTTTATTTTAGCAGATTACCCTTGGAGAATTTTTTCAAAACCATAATGCACTGCATGGGCTTTGGACCATGTCCAGCAGGCTTAAAAGGGTCAGAAAGGGGACTTTTTGATAAGCTAGCCCCCCTTCATTATAAAAGAGGAGCACAGAGTGGCCATAATGTAAGTGTATTGAAAGCTGCTTTAGAGAAAGGACAGGGAAATATTAGGGTCAGTTAGGAAAGTTTACTTTAATTCTGCATGTAAGCTCTTTGGACAAACAATCTTTTTGCTGCATTTTGTGTTATTATTTCCATTGTTTGAAAAAAAAAATTAAGTGCAAGCACAGTATTTAACTGAATCATCCCACATTTACCACGGCCCCCTATTCTCATAGATAAAATAACATTTAGACATACACATTAGCCCTATCATCCCTGATTAAAACGGTACTACTGATGACCGGGTTTATACTGCTTAATCCTCTACAGTATCCTAATTCTTGTAGTAAATATCAAGACTGTCCCCTTTGACACAAGTAAATTTGGACCCAGCCTTGCTATTTATAATTGCCCCACTGCTGGCCAATTTCACACTGATGTGTCTTCTGTGGTCTCCTAATTCTTGTAGTAAAATACCAGCTTGTACTTTTTTCTCTAGTACATTTTGGCCAATTCTCCCTTATTAAAAATGTCCTATTCATAGTATCACAAATGTGCATAAATAATACAATAAAGTGACTGAAAAAAAATAATGAAAAAAACCAGGCTAAGAATGGCTGGAGAGAACTGATTTTCAGTACTCTCTGGATTGCTAAATTTGTAATAGGGACCCAGGATTTTGGATTTTCAAAGAGACTTGGGTGGGAAGAGCCTCCAAAACCTGACAGCAGAAGGAAATCAGCTTGTGTGTCAGGGAAGTGAGAAATAGAGAGACTCAGGAGCTGTGTGGAAAGTGGGAGCTCTCAGACAAGCTGAGACACCAGCTGCTAACCCCCTGTGTGGCCTGCCTGGCGCTCTTGCTGTGGAGGAGCGGGAACCAAAGATTAGCGATGAGCATGCTGTTTAGTTTGTGATACCAGGATATGGATTATTTATTGACTTTGGCTGAAGTAAGCTGTCTTGTTTGTTGGATTCAAATAAATGAACTGTTTTGCTTTTACCAAACTGACTGGCGGTCATTCCAGAGCTACCCCAGATCACACTATATATATATATATATATATATACTATATTGCCACAAGTATTGGGACACCCCTCTAAATCATTGGATTCAGGTGTTCCAATCACCTCCATGGCCACAGGTGTATAAAATCAAGCACCTAGGCATGCAGGCTGATCCTACAAACATTTGTGAAAGAATTGGTCGATCTCAGGACCTCAGTGAATTCAACCATGGTACCATGATAAGTTGCCAATAAGTTCATCCATGATATTTCCTTGCTACTAAATACGATTAACTGTTAGTGGTATTGTAACAAAGTGGAAGCAACAGGGAACAACAGCAACTAAGCCATGAAGTGGTAGGCCACGTAAAATGACAAAGCGGGGCCAACACATGCTGAAGCTCACAGTGCGCAGAAGTCGCCAACTCTCTTCAGACTCAATATCCAACACCTCCAAACTTCATGTGGCCTTCAGACTAGAACAACGACAGTACACAGAGAGCTTCATGGAATGGTAGCTGCATCCAAGCCTTACATCACCACAGTGGTGTAAGGAATGTCGCTGCTGGACTTGTTCTCCGGAGAGACGAATCGTGCTTCTCTCTGGCAATCCGATGGGCATTTCTGGGTTTGCCGGTTGCCAGGAGAATGGTACTTGCCTGACTGCATTGTGCCAAGTGTAAAGTTTGATGGAGGGGGAGTTATGTTGTTTTGTTGTTTTTCAGGAGTTGGGCTTGGCCCCTTAGTTCCAGTGAAGAAAACTCCTAAGGCATCAGCATACCAAGATATTTTGGACAATTTCATGCTCCCAACTTTGTGGGAACAGTTTGGGGATGTCCCCTTCCTGTTCCAGCATGACTGTACACCAGTACACAAAGCAAGGTCCATAAAGACATGGATGAATGAGTTTGGGGTGTAGAAACTTGACTGGCATGCACAGATTCCTGACCTCAACCCAATAGAACACCTTTGGGATGAATTAGAGTGGAGACTGTAAGCCAGGCCTTCTCGTCCAATATCAGTGCCTGACTTCACAAATGCACCTCTAGAAAAATGGTCAAACATTCCCATAGACACACTTCTAAACCTTGTGGACAGCCTTCTCAGAAGAGATGAAACTGTTATAGCTGCAAAGGATGGGCCAACTCAATATTGGACCCTACGGACTAAGACTGGGATGCCCTTAAATGTGCGTATAAAGGCCGGGTTCCCAATACATTTGGCAATATAGTGTATATTAGGTTCAACAGTTCATATATCAGGTATCCAACAGAACCAGTTGCTAAAGGAATGTCCTCTGAGTGTACTGTGTGAATCACTATGTAGAAAGGAGCACCCAATGATCTGATAAAAAGCTCCTGGTCTCCAAGACACCACTGCAGTTTACCAGGAAAAGGGGCCTCAAACACCAGGAGGTCAGATAGCACTTACAATAATAACTACCAGGATGGATGGATGCTTGGATTAAAACCCCGAACTCCCAGCTAGCCTGCCAGGCTTATACCAATGCTCCCAGATTGACAACAGAGGCAATCCAATGATCAAGCACAGTATATATGTCACATGAAAGAGGAAGGAGAAGCATTCCATAGTGTAGTATTAAAAGAAACTTTAAAAAAAAACAGGTATCTACTCACATTCTGATAGCAAAAAAACAGCATATCACAAACAACGCATTCTGCACCCTGGCAGGCATGACAACATCACCACTGTAGCTCTGCCCTAAGTGGTTCAACAGAGCAGACATTGTTACAAGGGCCCCAGTGATCTACGTGCTTCAATACATTCCAAGCATATTTTTTAAATTATTTGTGTATTTTAAATGCTGCAATCGATGCTATTAGAAAATATTCTCTACTCGTATGGTATTTTTCTGTTTAATTATTGCATTGAAACATATCCTCCATGGCATTGCCCAGCAGGGCGGAGACAGGGACAGAAGGGGCATGTACCCTGGGCAGATTGTTGTTGTGTAATGGAAAGAGACTCACTGGGAGCTTGCAGCCGTTCTGTTCTCTGTCTACTCCCATGCAGAGCAGGGGCCTCGACTGCTGCTTGAGAACTTCTCGTTGGAATTACAGAAACTGCGCACCACCTTTACTGAAGTCAAGTGCAAGCTTTAAGATTAGGTCTCGATCCTTTCAATTTATTAGGCAGACAAAAAGCGGATGGGGTGACATGCTGGACTGGGGAGGATTTGATGGTATCTTGTTCTCTCTGTCCTAGTGAAGGCTGATGGAAAGGTTGTGTCTGAAAAGGTAGAACAGAGCCATTGTCCATGAAGTTGCCAGGATTTTGGCCTTTTGTGTGCTCAGGTAGCCTGACCATTCTGATGTTGTTGTGTCACAGGCACCACACCAGAAGGATATTTGCTGCAGACACTTTGCTAGGGATAGGTGCCAAGTCATCCTCCAGTGTGGATAATCTGTTTTCTGTCTTGGCCACACGGTGTGGGATATTTTTCATGTCCTGGTGCAGAAGACCTATAGCCGTCATTATTTCTTCCATTTTCCCTGACAGCGAGGTACTGAGGTCTGTATGTCTGCCAGCAGCTGTGTGTTTACTTTCTGCAGCCTAAGTTTGGGCTGCTTGTCAGAGCGGGAGTGTGTTGCTTTCTTTGCTTCAGCAGCTGCACGGCCTTCACTCCTTGTATGTGGAGGGTTGCGGCTACCATCTTTCCTCTCAGTGCAGGCAAACTCCTGCAGCCTCTCTGCAGATTGTTGTTGTCAGTTTCCGCTCATCGGTGCAGGTGGGTGCCGAAGGTGTGTGGGCGTCTGTCAAAGAAGGCAGAGCCACCGGGGAAACACAGGATGCTAATGGGAGCTGGAGGCTGAGCTCAGAGTGCTCACAGAACATGTCCGGCAGCCATAACAGTGGAAACCACTCCTCCATTGGTACCATTTTAGCACATTCCACAACAATTGAATACATTTTGGCTTGGAAGTACATGCTTCTCTATTAGCTTTACCACCTATCGCTTTTTTGCAAGGTAGTTTACCTATTAGCCCTAGAAAATGGACAAACTTTTATATCAAGATTCACACTCTTAGAGTTAAATAGGATTTGCTGCAAAGTTCAATTCACTGAACCCTTAGAAAATCCAAACAGGTCTGATTATCTCCTCCCTTCTCTTGGTAATCCTTTCTTCTAGTTTAGTTATTCCTACATAATTTTTCAATGTACATAGATACTCCAATAGTTTGGAGGAGAAACCACATTTTCAGTAGAACCTTCATTGATGCATGGTTTACACATTGTCAGGGAATATCTGAACAATTAATTTAGTCATCTATTTATTTTTTTAATTGATCGATGAACAACAATACAAAAAATATTTATAAAATTAAATAAACTGGCTTAATTCATTATTCCCGAGTTATTTTGCCATGCGGAAATTCTTTCAATAACACAATACAACAGGGTGTAAGTATGCACTGCAGACTATAAAAAATTAATTAACATTTATTTTACAGAAGTCACTTTCCAAACACCAGAAGTAATAGTGAGATTGGAATATGCATAGACACTAAGCTTTTGCAAAGAACATCTAAATTGTATCCTGTTACAGTAGATAGTATATTGATTAGGTTGAATTCAATAATTAATTTTCCCCATTTGTAAATATCCTAACTTTTCTTTATAAAATTTAGCAAACAATAATCTGTGTTTGACAAACTTGAAACTTGAACTCGCTGCATTCGAATTCCCTTGTGGAATCCTTATGCCAAAACAGCACATTAAAATGACCAAACTTTAGGATACCTAATACGATAGCAAATCTAATAATATAAAATAATTGCAACCAGAATAAAATCAGCAAGAGAAATGAAAACTATGGTTACCCTTCCAAAAGCAGGTGTAGGCTTTACAATGCCTGCTGACCAGACCTTCAGAAAGCTGCCAATCACTGAGTGGAGTTGGTCTTCCCCAAAATGGCATCTAGTTATGCTGGGGATGTGTGACCTGGATTTAATGAAGTGTCATATGATGAGTCTCCCAGATGATGGGCATACAATGTCTATCTTCTTGATGATGAGGAGGTGTCCCTGATGTTGAGATTAGAGATGAGCGAATTATTCAAAAATTCAATTCGGCTGATTCGCCGAATTTGCGGGAGAAATTCGATTTGATGCGAATTTATTCGCTGCAAATTTAACTAATTAAAAGGGTTTCTAGGCTTCAGAGAGCCTTTATATTAGTGCAGAACACTGTACCTTTAATTTAAATGCCCTTGGAGTCTGCTGGGGAAGAGAAATAATACTGTCAGTCAGTATGACATGCAGATGAGTGCCGTCGATCTTAGAATCACCGCACACTTCACTCATTTGGGCAGTCACGGGGCACGACGAAGAAGAAGAAGAATGAAAAGAAGAAGAAGAAGAATGAAAAGAAGAAGAAGAATGAAAAGAAGAATGAAAAGAAGAAGAATGAAAAGAAGAAGAAGAAGAATGAAAAGAAGAATGAAAAGAAGAAGAAGAAGAATGAAAAGAAGAAGAAGAATGAAAAGAAGAATGAGAAGAATGAAAAGAAGAAGAAGAATGAAAAGAAGAATGAAAAGAAGAAGAAGAATGAAAAGAAGAAGAAGAATGAAAAGAAGAATGAAAAAAAGAATGAGAAGAATGAAAAGAAGAATGAAAAGAAGAAGAAGAATGAAAAGAAGAATGAGAAGAAGAATGAAAAGAAGAATGAGAAGAAGAATGAGAAGAATGAAAAGAAGAATGAAAAGAAGAATGAGAAGAATGAAAAGAAGAATGAAAAGAAGAAGAAGAAGAATGAAAAGAAGAAGAAGAATGAAAAGAAGAATGAAAAGAAGAAGAAGAAGAATGAAAAGAAGAATGAAAAGAAGAAGAAGAATGAAAAGAAGAAGAATGAAAAGAAGAAGAAGAAGAATGAAAAGAAGAATGAACTATATTACTATATCAGTCTCTAATGGATGCTGGAGAGTTAAACCCCCTAACACCTGCTGTGCCCATTATGAGGGGTTCCCACCATCCCTGTGCTGAGGTTCTGGGTATGCACACCTGCTGTGCTCATTATGAGGGGTTCCCACCATCCCTGTGCTGAGGTTCCAGGTCTGCACACCTGCTCTGCCCATTAGGAGGAGTTCCCACCATCCCTGTGCTAAATTCCTGGGTCTGTACACCTGCTGTTCCCATTATGAGGGGTTTCTACCATCCCTGTGCTGAGGTCCCAGGTCTGCACACCTGCTGCGCCCATTACTAGGGGTTCCCACCATCCCTGTGCTGAGGTTCTGGGTATGCACACCTGCTGTGCCCATTATGAGGGGTTCCTACCATCCACGTGCTGAGATTCCGGGTCTGCCCACCTGCTTTACCCATTATTAGGGGTTCCCACTGTCCCTGTGTTGAATTCCTGGGTCTGTATGTACACCTGCTGTGTCCATTGTGAGGGATTCCCACCATTCCTGCACTGAGTACCTGAGTCTGTACACCTGCCAAAAGAAAGTTTCAGGATTTTGAAGGAGCAAAATACAGTAATACTGGAACAAAAATGAGCTGCGTGGTGGAGTTGCCAGAAGAAGAAGAAGAAGAAGAAAAGAAGAAGAAGAAGAATGAAAAGAAGAAGAGGAAGAATGAAAAGAAGAAGAAGAATGAAAAGAAGAATGAAAAGAAGAAGAAGAAGAATGAAAAGAAGAAGAAGAAGAATGAAAAGAAGAATGAGAAGAATGAAAAGAAGAAGAAGAAGAATGAAAAGAAGAATGAAAAGAAGAAGAATGAAAAGAAGAATGAAAAGAAGAATGAGAAGAATGAAAAGAAGAATGAAACGAAGAAGAAGAATGAAAAGAAGAATGAGAAGAAGAATGAGAAGAATGAAAAGAAGAATGAGAAGAATGAAAAGAAGAATGAAAAGAAGAAGAAGAAGAAGAAGAAGAATGAAAAGAAGAATGAGAAGAAGAAGAATGAAAAGAAGAAGAAGAAGAAGAATGAAAAGAAGAATGAAAAGAAGAATGAGAAGAATGAAAAGAAGAATGAAAAGAAGAAGAAGAAGAATGAAAAGAAGAATGAGAAGAATGAAAAGAAGAAGAAGAATGAAAAGAAGAAGAAGAATGAAAAGAAGAATGAAAAGAAGAATGAGAAGAATGAAAAGAAGAATGAAAAGAAGAAGAAGAATGAAAAGAAGAATGAGAAGAAGAATGAAAAGAAGAATGAGAAGAAGAATGAGAAGAATGAAAAGAAGAATGAGAAGAATGAAAAGAAGAATGAAAAGAAGAAGAAGAAGAATGAAAAGAAGAAGAATGAAAAGAAGAAGAAGAAGAATGAAAAGAAGAATGAAAAGAAGAAGAAGAAGAATGAAAAGAAGAAGAAGAAGAATGAAAAGAAGAATGAGAAGAATGAAAAGAAGAAAAAGAAGAATGAAAAGAAAAAGAAGAATGAAAAGAAGAAGAATGAAAAGAAGAATGAGAAGAATGAAAAGAAGAATGAAAAGAAGAAGAAGAATGAAAAGAAGAATGAGAAGAAGAATGAAATGAAGAATGAGAAGAAGAATGAGAAGAATGAAAAGAAGAATGAAAAGAAGAAGAAGAAGAATGAAAAGAAGAAGAATGAAAAGAAGAAGAATGAAAAGAAGAATGAAAAGAAGAATGAGAAGAATGAAAAGAAGAAGAATGAAAAGAAGAATGAAAAGAAGAAGAAGAAGAATGAAAAGAAGAAGAAGAATGAAAAGAAGAATGAAAAGAAGAAGAAGAAGAATGAAAAGAAGAAGAAGAATGAAAAGAAGAAGAAGAAGAATGAAAAGAAGAACAAGAAGAATGAAAAGAAGAATGAGAAGAATGAAAAGAAGAAGAAGAAGAAGAATGAAAAGAAGAATGAAAAGAAGAAGAAGAAGAATGAAAAGAAGAAGAAGAATGAAAAGAAGAATGAAAAGAAGAAGAAGAAGAATGAAAAGAAGAAGAAGAAGAATGCAAAGAAGAATGAGAAGAATGAAAAGAAGAATGAAAAGAAGAAGAAGAATGAAAAGAAGAATGAGAAGAAGAATGAAAAGAAGAATGAAAAGAAGAATGAGAAGAATGAAAAGAAGAATGAAAAGAAGAAGTATTCCAGTACAGCAAAAAGTGTATCTGCAGAGAGCTCCGCTATTTCTGACAGTTCTCTGACAGTTCCTTCACATTTACAGCAGTTGAAACATTGTATCTGTTTCCGAATAAAAACATCTGTATCCTAAATGGAAACAAATAGATACAATGTTTCAACCGCTGTAAATGTGAAGGAACTGTCAGAGAACTGTCAGAAATAGCGGAGCTCTCTGCAGGGACACTTTTTGCCGGCTGATCGGGAAAAATCCGATTCGCGCACCCGAAGTTGGCTAATATTCGGATTCGGCACGAATCGAATTTTTCCTGAAATTCGAAACGAATTCCACTTCGCCTGGTTCGATTCGCTCATCTCTAGTTGAGATGTGTGTATCCCTGATATCTACCTCACTTGCTACTTTATCTAGTTGTAAATAATGCACTCATAAAATCTGCCCACAGGGTTTAAGCCTACTTCTCATTGGTAGGTCATGTTACTGATTAATGTTTTGTGTAATCAGTCAATAACTTACCTGACCACCAGATGCCACCCTGGAACTAAAAATATTTTCAGGGAGAAATTAAATCTTCTATAATATCTCATCTGTGTGATAACCAATCTTTATAGGATACTAATTTTCATAAAAATGTAACAATGTTATTTTTTCTAAAAGGCATAAACTGTCCTGAGGGTCTGTCAGCCTTAATTATGATTTTTAATCTTTGGTGGTAGCAGTATTTTAAATGTAAACTTTTGACTACAGAGAGGTGTAATTTCACACATAACAAATAAAATATTAATTATACACAAAGAAGAAGAAAAAATAATTTGCATTCTTAATGAGTATTATTAAGTATGGCTACATTATAACACACACACATATATTGCTAACAATTGTGATTACAAATAAACATAACTGTACTAAGCTTAATAAATCCTTTTGTGGAAATATGATATTTTATCATGGATAGAAATATGACCTGATAAGTGCCTTAATACTTTTACTTCTTTTAATCTCTTCCTAAAATGTTCCACAAATATCAAGTTTTATTTTATAATCCTGAAATATATAATTAATTTTTCTTCTTTGGTTTTACGTTCCTTTTAGAAAGTTTCTCACATATTGACTTTTTGGTTAACTAGTTCTCACAGAAACCTTCAGCTTGAGAACAATGACCAATTAAGGGAGTAAATGAACATTTTTGGTTTCTGAATAACGTGCAAACATAGAAAAGTTGCTTGAATGGAGTGTAGGTTGTCGTTCATCCTAAAACCTGGTTAAGTTGTTGTGGCTTTTCATATATAATACAATTCCATCTTACCCAGATGTTTACTTGATCAACATGGCTGGTTGTTCAGAGACTAAAAAGGTCCTTGACTCATCCACAACCATTTTGTCTCTTGGGAAAGAAAGTTACATGTTAATGTGAAATTTGTCTCTGAGCTTAATTGGAATCTGTCTCATAGATCAAAATTATAGAAATGATAAAATATACATTTTTATTCACAGAAACTCTAACATACACATATTTGAAAATGCAAGCAGCTACAACTCTGCTTTTATTGTGAATTTAATGTAAACTAATTAACTGTAAATTAAATAGAGTCCCAGTAAAAGCATTTTTTCAAGCTTTTTGATAGAATGGAGATTGGTTAGTACTTTGTTTAGGTTGTTATATTGCTGTTTGAGTTCCCGTTGGGGAGATCAAGCCCCACGTCTTGCCGATATGTCCCCATTGTTACTGGAACAGAACATTCTCAGAAATTTCCATTCACTTCCTATCACGTTTGTGGAATATACTGTAAATGGAAAACTCATTCATCAAGACATTCAGCAACAAAACTGATAAAGGTTTCAACTTTTTTTATACCCTAGCCATCACTTTTTTCAACATCATCCAGAGTTCTACTTTAAGGCACGTATTCCAACTAGCAAAAACAAGTGTAAGAAAATATGTGTTGTGCATTTGCTGGGAATTGCCACTCCCATGTGTACTTTTAGCTTGTAATAAATTGATGAAAAAAATGCCACTTTTTCTGCTTTGCTGAGTAGATTCAGGGCTCACCTACACTAGCGGAGCAAAGCACCATGATTAATAACACCTGATTGCAGCTTTGTGCAATAATGCACAGTTCATCACATCATGATTTCACAATGTAGCAATTGATTGTACCCAATCCTGCAGTAGTGCAACTGAACATCATTTGTGTAGCCAAGGTCTCAGGGGGTGAAAACTATATTCTTTTTATTTTTTAAAAGTATAGCAGGGAGTTGAACCCTTTGTCTGTTGTATTTCAAATGTTGATCTTCTCTATACCTGGCTATGGTTTCATAGATGTTATGCTAGAGAGCAAATCTATATTACATCTTTTAATTTCTTATATTAACATACAATGATATATAAAATATTTATGTAATAATGTTTTTTGATGATCACATATTTATTTATGGTCGCTAAGCATTAGCCATCTGATTTTGTGGTCTTTATGTGCTTAGCTAGCTGCAATAGTAGAGAAGAAAATACATTAACACATTAAATATATGCATTTTACAATAACAGTTTAAATTACAAAATTGACATTTACCTTTTTATTTATTGCATAGTTAAAAAAAAATAATAACACTGAGAAGCAGTTTTTAGAGTCTTCTCTTTGCAAAGCCTCACATGCCAGAAAAAGTAGCAAAGTACTAGTACATTTTCTTAAAACAAACTGGTTGAAACCCTGGAAAAAAATTTTCTAGCATCAGCTGCCACTTAAGCTGCTGCAAATGCTGATCATGTCAATCACATTCTACTGTCTCTGTCAATCACAATATTCTAGCTAAAAGGACAAGGTGAAGTTAAAGATTTTAAAATAACAACTCCTTTTTCCCTCATTGTACATTCAGTGAAGGCCACCAGATTTACAGCACTTGATTCTTTGTCCTCTTTTTAAATCTATTTCAGTCAAATTTCACATCACCACTTGAGTTACATTTTAAACTAAAATACAAAATATCTTTATGTGAAATAACAAGGCCAACGCCAGCCAAATCTTTTTTTTATAGACTTGGGAAGAGTACAAGATTCTAAAAAGTCCATCACCCCATTGGCCCTACTGGGGAGATTTAACCTCAGTAGTTGTTAGAGATTTAAGCCTTTCTTCATTTCAATGAAAAACTGTTTTGCTGAAGTCTGGGTCAATCTAAAAAATGGAAAATTATATCAAATATTTATCGTAAATTTCCTTTCCTGGTGCTAATCCATGACAGCATGCATGTGCTAGTAACCCTGCCTACTTCCACCCTCAGGACCAGTGCAAAGCTACGAAGAGGTAATGCCCACACAACAGCCCATTTCCTGTACAGAGCTAATAGGCAAGTCTTTGTCAAAAAGGTAATGGGGAGGTGGGCACTTCCATGGGGGCATGCAAAAAATGAAAAAGAAAAACCCAACTGTATACTGAGGAGAGTGTCTTACACAAGTAATTTAAAATGGTAGTAAGCGCCGCTTGCTGACTTGTACCTACAAGTAAGCTTATAATAAAGCTTACCTGTAGGTACGAGGAATATCTCCTAAATGTGCACCATTTAGAAGATACTCACTATTTCTGCAGCCAATTCATCGGTGCATGCACAGTGTACTGTGAAGCGATAGCATACTGAGCATGGCGTCCCTTCAATCGATGTGCCCCAATCAAGGCTCACATGCGCATGCACGGGAGTGACGTCATCACAGCTTGGTTATTCAAATGGCTGGATCCTGCAGACCAGGAAGGAAGACATTGCAGCTTGGTCATTCAAATGGCTTGATCCTGCAGACCCGGTAGGAAGACCAGGTGAAGATGGAAGCCCTGTCAGCTGTGAAAGCATTCCACTGTATGCTTTGTTTTATTGCTAGTATGTGATGCACATTAGAGCCCAGGAACCAATGTGGTATCTGCTGTGGTGGGGGGAAAACCTTTTTACAGCACCATAAAAGTGATTGGGTAGCTCTAGAATTTCCTGGATCACTTTTATTTGAAAGCTCTAAACCAGCTTCTTAAAAATCAGTGGCAATCTTACACCTGCAACAGCAAATGTGAACTTGCTTTGACCCTTTGTATACTGTGCTGTTTATAAGCGTACATATATAAATAAGGGGTTAATCCTCAATGTAAATCCATGTCAATTACAATGTCATGCATTTTTTTTATCCATTGTCAATCATCATAACCATCCTTTGCCTGCTGATGGGTACATGCCGCACTTGCAGGACTGGCTGACAGATGCCTTGGCATGCAGCCTGGGTGGCCATAGAGGAAGGGTGGTGATATCTATCTCCTCCCAGTGGACACACCACCGGGAATCTGGAGGAAAACATCAATAATCAAATTTGGTCAATTATAGCACCTGGGAGTCTTGGCTGTCTCTTTAGACTACAGAATGGTTGGTCATTATGCTATAAGGATTTGAGAGTGAGAGCTGCAGCAAAGTTTTGAAAAAGACAATTGGGAGAGCCAACAACACTAACACTTCTCAGTTCACAAAAAAGTCTACAAGGTTTTGGAGCTGAGTGCATTTTTCGCAGGTCAATGGGCATTTATTTTGCAATTGCATTGTCTTTAAAGGGATATATTTCCTTTAGGAAATGTACATGTATAGCAGAAATGTTCTTCATATGTGTTTTTTTTTTCTTTGAAAAATGCTTTATTGGAATTATTACACAGGAAGTCAGTTCTTTGAAGTTCTTAGCATATTACCTTAATTATCTTTAGTTACATTTGGACATTTTACATTTTCATCTGTTAATGCAGTTAAGTGTCCTTCCTTTAGTCATACTTAAATGTTTTAAGACAAGACAGGTAAGGAGTGAATAAGTTAGGCATTGTGCGATAACATCTGTGAAGCCTGTCCAAAGAACAATACAAAACCCAGCTCCCTCTACCTACATGCTGAATTTCTGATAAACTGCTGTATATTGAACTAAGAACATATTTATCAGTTGAAGAATAATTAACTATAGAGCTGGGAAGCAAAGTACAGTACCTAGAGTAACCAGTCTGAATCCATCTAGTACTAGCATTGCTTTAGTAAAAAGAACTCTGATTGGTTGCAGTGTATTCTATGCTTTAGGCTGGCAATTAGACATGCGTGATTTGGTTTGTTTACATTCTTTTTTCGGATGAAAATTTCATTTTCAGAGATTCGGATGCAATAACATTTCCAAATAGACATAGAAACAAATGGCAACGAATCTGCAGCATCTGCGCTGCTGCTTCTTCCAGTGTTCCTCTCAGACTCAGTCCCTTACTGCAAGCCAGCTGGCAACTACTGATCACATTGGAGTTCCAGCCCTTCTCTTCCCATTCATCAGCGGAGGCATAGCTGCGCCTGTGGAGGAAATTAATGTCTGACTCTGATATCTCGTGTCTGTGTGAGTGTGACCTGGCCGGCCAACCATCACATGTGCAATGTGTCAGTGAGTGATGACATCATCACAATCCCACAGCCTTCTCTTCTAGTGCTTGCTGGGCCTGCTGATCTGTGTTAGTGTTGGTGGTGTTGTGTTGTGTCGGATCTGTCACTGTGTGGGATTGCTCAGTTCAGATGTTCTGTGTGTCTGCTGTCACAGCATTTTATCTCCCCCCATTGCCTGGGGAATTCCAGCCTGGGATCTGTCAGAGTGTGGATCCATCATCCTCCACTCACTGCAACTGTCACTCTGCCACTACCAGCCACAGATACAGTCCATCCGTGACCCTTATTTTGTCTTTAATATTGGTGCTGGTAGCATCTTATGGCACTTATTTTTGCAAATTAAAAGACATTTTGCAGCTTAATGCTTTGTTGATTTATCATTTTCAGTTTTTTTTTACTTATTTTCTTTGGGGGGGGGGGGGTAAAAGCAGCTGGTCTTGCCTAGGGTGCAAAATAGTCTAGCACAGGCCCTGAATACACCCCATAACTATAATTACTGCATCTAGTATTTTGTATGACCTCCATGATTTGTAAGGATAGCACCAAGTCCTCTAGGCATGGAATGAACAAGTTGGCAACAAATTGCAACATCTACCTTTTTCCATTCTTCAAGAATGACCTCTTTTAAAGCCTGGATGCTGAATGGAGAGTGATGCCCAGCGTGTCTCTTCAGAATTCCCAATAGGTGTTCGATTGGGTTCAAATCAGGACACGTACCTGGCCACTGAATCAGTTTTACCCTGTTCTTCTTCAGAAATGCAACAGTGGACTTTGATGTGTGTTTTGGATCATTGTTATTTTGGAAACGTGCACAATGACCAAGGGTACGGATTGATGGTAGCATCTTCTCTTTCAATACAGAGCATTACATCAGTGAATTCATGATACTATCAATGAACTGCAGCTCCCCAACACCAGCAGCACCCATGCAGCCCCCCAGAAGGACACTGCCACCCCCATGTTTCACTGTAGGCACCATGCATTTTTCTTTGTACTCCTCTCCTTTGCGACACCATCAAGTTTTGAAGCCATCAGTTCCAGAAACATTTATCTTGGTCTCATCACTCCAGAGTACAGAGTTCCAGTAGTCTTCTTCTTTTTCAACATGGGCCCTGACAAATCTAGACAGGCTTTTTGTGTATGGGCTTTAGAAGAGGCTTCCTTCATGGATGACACCCATGCATGCCATTCCTCTGCAGTATATGCCGTATTGTGTCATGGGAAACATTCACCCCAGTTTCGCTTTCTACTTCTTTAACTAACTGCAGTGAACTTGCATGGCAATTTTCTTCAATCCTTTCATCAGAAGAGGCTCCTTGCAAGGTGTTAACTCCCGTGAACAGCCTAAAAGTCTCTGTGAGATGATTGCAGTTCCATCTTTGTTAAATGTTTGTATCACTTTTGCTACAGTATTCTGACTGATAAGTAAAGCTTTGCTGATCTTCTTGTAGCCTTCACCTTTCTTGTGTAAAGAAATAATTTTCTTTCTCAGGCCTTGTGACATTTTTTTTCCATGTTGTGCCATTGCTGCCAGTATGAAATTGGAAAGGGGTTTTATTTGTTAAGTAATCAACTGTCCGCTGGACATCTATTTAATGAATATTTGGACTCACCTGCAGTTGAATTCTTGTTAATTAGGATTTTGTTGTCTAAAATTTAGCTTTGCTCCTAAGACTTTCATTGGGGTGTAAGAAACAATTCAGTACTGTCCATGATACTTTTTTTATATTTGCACTAACATACAATTTTGAGGACAAGCTTTCAGGGAGTGTCCCCTTCTTCAAGGTCCAAGCAGTACTGTTACAAAGTTTTAGCAGAATGTTAGAAGATATGTGGGGATTGAGAAAAAAAAAAAGCAAAAAGAAACACGAGCCTAGGGTTAGCCTAGAGATAAGAACAGCAAAGCAAAAAGCAAAGACTGTGGGGGGTGTGGACAGCACTCACAGAAGGAGTCATAAATATGTTGGATAATGACTGAGGAATCCCATGTTAATTTTTGCAACATGGTCTTGAATGAATTTGTTAGGAAAGATACTTTTTTTGTGTGTGTGTAAATTTACAAATCTTGTTTGAAATCAATGGCCTGCATTTGTGGGAGTATTTTATAGTATAGTGTCCCACAGAAAATATTGATTCTAAAAGAAAAGTGAAGGTGTTCTGACACAGCTGTTAGGATGTACTCATGCTGAATACTGTGTATGTGTGTGTGTATTGTGGGGTGAGCTCAGGTGGGGGATCTCCTTCCCTGGGAAAAAGGTAGACCGCACAGCAGGCTTTCTTAAAATCTGACTGGTTGTCAGCTTTATTTACAGGTTTGCAAAAATGTCAAAACAAACAAAACAGTAAAATAAACCCTTGCCATCCAGGCACTAACTAAACATGGAACTTTCCTCTCTCAGAGGTGAAGGGCTTCTCCCTGTCACCCAAAAACAAAACAACCGCAAACCTTTTCTTGTAGGTATAGTGCACACACAGCTCTCTCAGAATACCACTCTGAGTCCCAGGCCACGAGCAACTCTTTGCTCCAGCCCTGTCTTATTTATACCACCTGTTGGTGGACATCAGGGGAGCCCAAACTCTGGTCCGGAACCACCTCTGCCATTGTGGCCCCAAAAACCCGGAGTGGACTCCACCTTACACCTCACCGTATGATCTCATGCGAGGTGACACATATCGTCCATCCAACACTTTGCCGTTCATACTGTCACAGTATGTATGTACTGTATATATATATATATATATATATATATATTAATATTATTATTTATTTATTATTTTTTAATTTATATATTAATATTATATAAATATTATATAAATAATATTAATAATAAATAATAAATAAAATATAGAAGATGAGGTTACACTGAGATAATATATGCACAACATATTAGGTGTTAAAATTGTGCTTGCCTGTTAAACAGCGACATACTTCAGTACCCAAAATTGTCCATAGGAGATGCTTTAAAAGTCCTTTAAAAAGGTCATAATTTGAAGGTTAAGCATGAATAATGGTCCTAGAATTATTGCTCTCACTCTGGTCTGCATGGTGATATGTAACATGCATTGTGTAATCACTGTTTTCATATGTAGGCATCCCCCGATGTGTGCATTTACAGTTAGGAACAGAAGTATTTGAACATCCTGCGATTTTGCAAGTTCTCCCACTTAGAAATCATAGAGGGGTCTGAAATTCACATTGTAGGTGCATTCCCACTCTGAGAGACAGAATTTTAAAAAAAATTCAGGAAATCACATTGTATGATTTTTAAAGAATGTATTTGTCTTGCACTGCTGAACATAAGTATTTGAACACCGGAGAAATTCAGTGTTAATATTTGGTACAGAAGCCTTTGTTTGCAATTACAGAGGTCAAATGTTTCCTGTATTTCTTGACCAGGTTTGCACACACTGCAACAGGGATTTCGGCCCACTCCTCCACACAGATCTCCTCTAGATCTGTCAGGTTTTGGGGCAGTCACTGAGCAACATGGAGTTTCAGCTCCCTCCAAAGATGTTCTATTGGGTTTAGGTCTAGAGACTGGCTAGGCCACTCAAGAACCTTGATATGCTTCTTACAGAGCCACTCCTTGGTTATCCTGGCTGTGTGCCTCGGGTCGTTGTCATGTTGGAAGACCCAACCATGACCCATCTTCAATGCTCTGACTGAGGGAAGGAGGTTGTTGCTCAAAATCTCACAATAAATGGCCCCATTCATCCTTTTCTTAATACAGTGCAGTCGTCCTGTCCCCTTCACAGAAAAGCACCCCCAAAACATGATGTTACCACCCCCATGCTTCACAGTAGGGATTGTGTTCTTGGGATGCAACTCATCCTTCTTTTTCCTCCAAACACGACGAGTGAAGTTTAGACCAAAAAGTTCTACTTTGGTCTCAT
Organism: Staurois parvus; assembly: GCF_062004578.1. NCBI lineage: Eukaryota > Metazoa > Chordata > Amphibia > Anura > Ranidae > Staurois > Staurois parvus. The sequence continues at coordinate 2,322,428 of NW_028318022.1, read as the reverse complement.
CTGACCACATGACTTTCTCCCATGCCTCCTCTGGATCATCCAGCTGTTCACTGGCAAACTTCAGACGGGCCTGGACATGTGATGACTTGAGCAGGGCAACCTTCCGTGCAATGCATGAGTTGAAACCATGACAGCGTAGTGTTCTACTGACAGTGACCTTTGAAACTGTGGTCCCAGCTCTCTTCATGTCATTGACCAGCTCTTCCCTTGTAGTTCTGGGCTGATTCCTCACCTTTCTTATCAGTGATACCCCACGAGGTGAGATCTTGCATGGAGCCCCAGTCCGAGGGAGACTGACAGTCGTCTTTAGCCTCCTCCATTTTCTAACAATTGCTCCAACAGTTGATCTATTTTCACCAAGCTGCTTGGTAATTGCCCCATAGCCCTTTCTAGCCTTGTGGAGGTCCACAATTTTGTCTCTGGTGTCTTTTGGTCTTGCCCATGGTAGTAGTTAGCGTCTGACTGACTGTGGGGTGGATAGGTGTCTTTAAAGAGCTCAGACAGGTGCTACTAAGTTAGATTAATGAGTGGAGTAGAGGAGGACTTTTTAAAGGCACAGTAACAGGTCTTTGAGAGCCAGAATTCTTGCTGTTTCTTAGATGTTCAAACACTTATGTTCAGCAGTGCAAGACAAATAAATTCTTTAAAAATCATTCAATGTGATTTCCTATATTTTTTTTTAAATTCTGTCTCTCAGAGTGGGAATGCACCTACAATGTGAATTTCAGACCCCTCCATGATTTCTAAGTGGGAGAACTTGCAAAATCGCAGGGTGTTCAAATACGTCTGTTCCTCACTGTACATACATGCGTGTTTGCATGGGGGCAGGGCTCATTATTTTGGGGCACCTTTAGTTTTTTTTACACTTTGTTTTACTTAACCTTATTGCTATCACATAGTGGCCAATAGCCCCTTATGTGATAACATTTATAGCAACAGGTTTTCTTTAGTGGGACATCAGATGTCTATTATACTTTTGATATCTCCCATGCACTACACTGAAGATACCAGAAGACAAATCTTGGTCCATAACCTTTTTTCCACATTGTTCTCTGTTTGGCAAGGTACCAATACATTTTTGAGAGCATGTACCTGGTGTGATTCCGAAGTGTTATTGATTTTGAAGGGAAGTCCCCCTTAATATTTCTTCTAAATGTTTATCCAATGGATAAAGGTCTAGTATGGATTTTAAAGGGGGCACAGGCTGTTTTTTTTATTCTAAAATGACAATGCACATTGTTTAAAACTGTTTACAGTGTCTTTAAATAAAAAAAACAGCATGGGGTTTCCCTTAAAATCTATACCAGATTCTTTTCAAGGCATGTAGCTTGACTGGCTAGGAAAGAGAGGGGCAAAGATTGTGCATCCCCACCACCCCACCACCTCAACCATTCCAGAACACATGCCTTTCAGTATTGGGAGGATACCTTGCGAGGGGTGAGGGGGAGCACAAAGCCTCCCCCCACACAAAATACATTGTCCTTATTTTGCTATTGAAAAGAACCTCACTCTCCCATCCCTTTCCCAATGGATGTGGGGGTCTGGGGGAAACTTAGACCAATGCTTATCCTTATGTAAATTTAACTGCGTCAGATTTTTATTTCACAAAGAAGTTGATGAACATATAATAATAATTAGTCTTATAGTTTGATGCCCACATGTAAAAAAAAAAAGTTTACATTTCCAGACTTTATTAAACGTATTGTCTTTTTTATCTATTTTGAAATATAATGACTTCAAATAGTTAATAACTATATACCTTTGCTCCAAAGCACATATCTCCAAATGTTCTCCAATGGATGGGTAGGAAACATAAATGTCATCAGAAATATGATTTATTGAGCGTGGCTGTGTTAAAATGAAGACAGTTTGGGAATTTGTTTTTAAAACAAATGCAGCACAACTTGCCTTTGTTGTTGCCAAGTTACAAGAGGCTGCTTGCTTGTTCCAGAAGACTATACCAACATATTGTAAACTGATGATCACATTCTGTCTATATGAATATGTACAGTATATAGTTGTTAATTTTTAATCAGGTACAAAATTCCAGGTATAAGGTAAAGTGAGGGAACAATGTCATAATTGTACTAATGTTGGGTGTGGCCTGAAAGAACATGGTTACATTTAGTTTACTCTCAATACATACAAGTCTACTCTCAATACATAGGGTACACATTTACTGCAGTCCTTGTACCCACAAAATACTTTTTAACTTTTTAACTCAAATTTCAAAGACACACATAAACTTAAAGAATTATCTGTAAAATAAAACAGAATGTGGATAAAAAGTTGAGACTATGTCTGAAGCTACCTTAAAGAAAAACTTTGTTTTCTGCACCCCATTTCCTATGTTATCATGCATAGTCGAGTCGCTTAGCCTTGTTTCCATGTCCTATGCATTGAAACATAGGAACTGGGGTACATAAAAATGGCAGCAGGTGCTCTGAACAGCTTAGTCAAATTTTGAAATATTTGGATGCAGCAGGAGGAGGTTTGTTCACGAAGTGCTGGAAAGAAGTACAATAATGGGTGTCTGCAGGCAACAGTGAAGCATGGTCAAGGTTCCTTGCAATTTTGGAGCTGCATTTCTGCAAACGGAGTTGGAGATTTGGTCAGGATCAATGGTGTCCTCAGTGCTGAGAAATATAGAAAGATACTTATCCATCATGCCATACCAACAGGGAGGTGTGTGATTAGCCCCAAATTTGTTCTGCAACAGGACAACGACCCCCAAACATACAGCCAATGTCAATAAGAACTATCTTTAGTGTAAAGAAGAACAAGGAATTCTGAAAGTAATGGTTTGGTCCCCACAGAGCCATGATCGCAACATCATGGAGTCTGTCTGGGATTACATGAAAAGACAGAGGGATTAGAGCTAGTTTACATCAACAGAAGATCTGTGGTTAGTTCTCCAAGATGTGTGAAACAACCTACCTGAAGAGTTCCTTCAAAAATTGTGTACAATGTACTTAGAAGAATTGATGCTGTTTTAAAGGCAAAGGGTGTTCACACTAAATATTCATTTGATTTAGATTTTTCTTCTGTTCATTTACTTTCCATTTTGTTAATTGATAAAAATAAAATATTAACAGATTTATTTCTGAAAGCATTCTTAATTTAAAGAATTTTTTCACACCTGACTTTTGCACAGTACTCAAACAAAAAATGGGGGTGCCACCTCCAATTCCACACTATAAATGGGGAGAATCAGCCTTAAAAAGTGAACACTATAAGTATTAATCTAAAAGAAAAAGACGCTACTCATATCAACTGTTACAGTGACCCCTTCTTACATGAATAATAATAACACACAATGATCAATATCACCACGGTGTCAAATTAAGTGTTAAAGTGTCCATAGAACAAAAGTCCATATATTAATTCCACAAGATAACCATTTACACCATGTGTCCAAATAAAGATCTGGTGATACAATGATACAAATGTGTGCACCACATGCAGTGAGAGTAATAACTCACCAGATATTGAATATTAGAAGGCAAATCATGTTCTACTATATCAAAGTGACCAAAATGACCAATATCTTCGCAGTCTTTCACATAGCATATTCTTGCAGGCAGTGTAAGACAGCAAAAGCACAAAGAAAAGAAATGTTTCTATACTGCAACAAGTGTACTTAAAATTGGAATCATTATAAATATATATATTGCACTCACATATTTCAGTGCCAAACAGCGCCCTCAAAAGGCATAAGGGAAATCAGATACTGCACACCGCTGCTCATTCAGGCTGAGTCGGTGTGCGTTTCACAACCCGGATCCACCACCGAAACACTTATAGCAGGCATACCCTCTCACTTCCTTGAGTTTAGGTAAGGTATTGGATCAATCTGCCTCAGTTTCCACAAAGCAAAAGCAGTTAAGAATCTGAAGTTAAATTGCTAAATTCTTTCAGTGTAATTGACTCGAATCTTAGGTGAAATTTGCTGCAGTTAAGTTAATTGGTGTAATCTCCTTAACCACGTCTTATCTCTTAGTGGTCTATCCCTTTAAGACACCAAATTTCAACATGACAATCTCTATGATGTAGCTTTTTGAAAAGTGACTTTTTGATCATAACAAATGTTTATAAATGTATCAGACTTTGAGCCAGATGGCATGGAATTATCTTGAATCATATGCCAGACAATTTGTGAAGGTAGCTGAAATGCCCCTTATGGGTTTTTTCACAATTTGAACATGTTAATTCTATATTATTAATTAGTATTGTTAACAGCAGTATTAAAACATAGTAGAAGCAGCAGTAATAGTAGTGTAGAGATGTGCTGGTTGCTTTAAATCTTAAACAGCAGTTGCAAAGCATTTTTTTTCTTTTCCCTCTTTGTAAGTGACAGACAGGGAAAGCAGGACTGTGCTCTGATTGGTTGTGTCTACAGCTGAGAAGGATCCACCCATAGCAGCACTTTTGCAGCTGAACTTATGATTGGCTGTGGAGGAAAGGAGAGAGGAAAAAGGAAGAAGAAGCACATGTGGGGAAGGAGACATTTTGAGGGGACCACATAGAGCAAGGGCTCCTGGTGTAAAGTCACAGAAGTCTCATTCTCTGTGCTGCTAGAACCCATAAACTGGGCTGGGAGTGTGTAGCAGAGGAATTGTTGCAGAAGGACAGTGTGCAAACCAAGGATTGTCCTGCCTGACACTCAGGATTACAGCCACTCAAGTGCATGTGTCTCTCAGAGTTTGGAGCTGCTGTAAGAGAGAGGATTTCTACTACTGTCTAATGCTATCTAGAGGACAATCCAGAAACAGTGAGTACTCTGTGGTGAAAGGGGATTTTGATATTGCTGCATTTGCTGTTCATCTCTGGAGAATGGTCATGAGAAAGCCTGCTCTCTAATTCTCAGAGTGACACAGATCTTGGAAAGCCCAAGCTGCTCAGAATTAGCTATTATTGCTACTGATTGATGAGAGAACTCTGTCTCTGTATATTACTGGTTTGTCTCCTCAAGACTTGTGCTGTGGCTGAAGAGTGTGTTTAGTTCCAAGTCCCCACAGAAGCTTGCTGCTCTGAATATACTGTGCAAGTGTCAGTATATCAGGATTTCACCTATATGGTAATGATTTTGTTGAAGTGTTGTTTTTCTTCTATTGCAATGTTCACTGGAAGATTCTGCTTAAAGGAGACTGTGCTATCCTGCTACCCCTGGATTACAAATACTCTCCCATGCAGAGAGTGAGCGCTCTTCCATTGATTAAAGGGCCCCAACGTTCAGAGACTGTAAGTTTCATCCCACTGGCCAGTGGTTAGGTAGGACATTTCTGCTCTAGATAGTACTGCTATAGCAAATGTCAATAAGCTGCTAAATCTCATTAACAGTTATTGTTTCATTTGTCAATGTCACTCTGATATGTCCCCCTAGTCAGTGTGATACTAGTCAGTTTTTGGAGTCTTTGGCGAGTGAAGAGTGATTTCTTACTAACTGTGTTATGCAAAGTGGGATCTGTGTTTTATGTACATTACCTGTGTTAAATCAGCTAGTTCTTTTTCAGGGTTTGTCTTCTTCAATAAAACCCATAAAAAATATTCTCAGAGTGTCGAAGTGTTCTGGGTATAATCAGAGGTGTCACCAGACTCAGGTGGGAGCTGAACCTATATATCTAGCCAAGCATCACCCAAGGGTGTGCTACAGTAGTGATAGTAGTAACATTACTATCCTTATTACAGACAAAGGAATGTATCATATTGTCTCGACCTGGATCACCTGCTGGTGGCTCTATGTTTTCCACAGTGGAAGATTGTAGTTCTGGAACCACCAGTGGGTGTCTGCCAGCAGCCAGAAGATCCTAGTAATTAGTTTCCACCCGATGCTGGCTGCTGGGAGGATATTTAGTTCCTCCTCTGCTAGTGCCTCTCACACCAGTGTTTTTTTTTCTGCCAGATGCTGCTAGTGTTTATCCTGCTCTTGCCTTGTACACTTACCCTATATCCTGCTGTCTTGTACCTGCTTCCACCTATTTCCACCTATTCCACCTTTGGGACCCTGTTTCATGTTACTTCCATATTTTAGATGTAACATGAAATATTGTAACGATCCCCTTCCCACACCTACACCCCATCCTCACCTCATCCTCCCAAATTGCTGGATGCTTCTCCTCCAGGATTGTTTAGTTTCGTATTTGGCACTGCTCTATGTAGCTGTGCCCGCAGAGCTGCATCATTCATTTACAGAGATCTATAAATGGATAAGCTACACATCCCATCCACCACCGTAGCAGAGGGACAAGTTCAGTGAAATTGCCTCAATCGTAGTACAATCGTGTGTCCTTTCTACAGCGCCATTACTAAAGCTCCATACCTCGGTACAGAACTGGTATCTAATAATCATGGTTGCAATGCTCTGTTCCAATGCAAAAATATTATTATTCTATAAAATGCCATTTAATGTGGATGCAGGATGCATTATAACATTTGTGTAAGAGATGGAATTTGCCTTTAATTACTACCTAATGTATGGTGACATAAACATTTTGGTGTCACAAATATATATATATATATATATGCACATATATACTGTATATATATATATATATATATCTTGGCAAAATTCCAAAAGAATAATTAAAGGAAAAGTATAGCCAAAGCTTTTTTGGCTGTACATCTCATATGGATCACAGGGGCGCAGCTAGTTCTCTAATCTTGTGACCCATTTTCAGCTGACAGATATCAATACTCATATATTATGTTGTATTCCCCAATCTAATTGTCCTGCATGTTATCCATTAATATATAAATAACCAAGTCTAATCAATATGAAGACATTCATTCAAAAAGGAATCATTAAAGCTGAATAGATAAGTATACCAAGGGATATTACAATGAATACATTTCTAGAAAAGCTAGTAAGTTATTATATCTCTGCATAAATCACTAAATAAAGGCCAAATTGGGGTGTTGTATAAGGAAATGTTTTGCCTTGAGTGTTAAATATTTTTTTTGTATGAGAAGTACACATTATCATGAATCGAAGACTTAAACATTATCAAGCTCTATCTGCAACTATGGACACAAGTACCAATTACATTTAGAAAGCATGAAGAAATTATGTTTTATAGTTGGAGTGTTGTAAAAATAAAAGATAAAAATTTACATGATTATAGAAAGCTCAATAAGACTGTACAAAAGGGCTTAAGCCTAGATTATTTGTAATGTCGTAAAAGTGCTCATACTAAGTTACCTGATGAGTCAACCCATTCCACAAAAAAGATGAAATTACAGATGCAATTTTTAGTAATACAGATTAACAGTCACATAACAAAAATTATAATTTAATGTGCATATTTCATTATTTATTTATTTCCACAAATAAACAAACAAATAAATAAATAACTTCCTGCAAATAAAATGAAAATATTATTTTTATTTTATCATAGGGATAGCTTGTAAAAGATCATTTTCAATTTTTAAAGAACATGTACACTTTTGTACACATTGCTGTAAACTGGACTCAGTAGTTTTAATTCCCCCACAAGCTGTTTACATTAAATATCCAATCATATGTGAGGCAATAGCAAACCTGGGGATTTGGTGGGTAGGCTTTGGGTACAACAGCTCTATGTGCTGCCTCGGATTTGCCTAAATGGAAGAGGATGGATCACCTTCGTTTAAGAAAATGGATCAGACCAAGAGGTATGAGGGTGTAAACTGACACATATCCATTTACACCTACCTGTCCATTAGAATGCATGGACCTTCCGATCAGGTCTGCCTGAAAAACTGACAGGTGGACCTGATCAGATCACTCGTGTGAAAGGAGCCTAAAAAAGAAAATATAATGGTTTGGGGTCAATTGTGGTTATGTTCCCTAACTGTTTTTTACTCTCCCTTTATACACTGCACTGCAAAACCTCATGTAGAAATGGCCAGTCATGCAGCCACATAGTCCAAAATAATCCACGGGACACTCTGTCCCACATCTTTTATCCCTACCTCTTTTTCTGCTCTTATTCCCTGTACCCAGATGAGTCAATCCAGGTTAAAATGCCATTCTTGCTCCATTTCCCTTCCTCCTCCCACTTCCCTTCTTTCCCCTTTTCCTTCCCACTCCTTTTCTTGTTTATGTTGGTGACCTTGTGTAGATATTTTTTTCTTTTGTCTTTTTCATGCTTTGTTTTTCTTTATGTTTTGCTATGTTTTGTCTGTAAATCCTGCTGTTTTTTCCCCTTTTCCTTTGTTGGCTATACTGTGCCCTATTGCTCCGGGAACTTTTTGCCAGGTTTTCCAGTGCAATTCTGTTTATTTGCACATGTGGGATGGCTGACATCTGCCCATAGTGCAGATGTGGCATTTGTGCAGTGCAGTTTGGTGGGAAGACATCCCCCCACCAAGTTATGCATCCAGGAGTGGGGGTATATAGAAAAAGTGAGGTGGCCTGTGTGGCAGAGGCAGAGTCTCTAATGAATGATTTTGAACTATGCAGTAGCATGATCGACCAATTCTACATGTAATTTTGTAGTGTTAAAGTAACACCCTAACCCATATTTTCTGCTCTAACTATTTGGTTTCTCTGTCTTTCACCTTTTTTCTCATTGTTTCATACCTTTGTAGTGCTACCCTGTAGGGGCTGCTAGGTGTTGCCCTGCCTCGGTTGTTGCTCTTGCCCTTGCAAGTTTCTCAACCTTTCTGACACTCTAGGTTCAGACATGCTTAAACACAGAAGTGACGCTCCCAAAATTAGTGAAAATGAATATTAGAAAAGACTATAATTAAAGCAAAAGACACAATCTTTTAGCAGCCACTGTTTTATTGTATGCTGGTAAGCACGGTCCCCAATTAATAGCTGAATAGCTCATACATTTCTCAAAGGAACAAAAAATTAGTGAACTCTAAGTGAAGGGTGGACTGACCATTTGGAAACTCAGGCACTGCCCGAGGGGCCAGGATCAGTAGGGGGCCCCATGAGATGCCCCTGGTACTGTTTTTGTCAGGGATCCCGGCCGCTCAGAGTCGCGCGCATGCGCAGATCGCCGACTCTTCCCGGCCGGCGAATACAGAGATCGCGGCAGCGGCCGCGCATGCGCAGTAGCAATCGCGGCCGCACCAATGGAAACTCAGGGCGCCCTATTTAAACCTGCCCTGTGCATTTCCAAAGTGCCGCAAGGTCTTGTTCCTGTTCCTGTGTTCCTGCTAGTACGTTTCCTTGTTGCCAAACTCTGCCTGCTCTGATTACGCTGACCCTCTCCTGCTCTGACCCCGGCTCGTTCCTGACCATCCCTCTGCCTGACCCTCTGTACCACGCTGCCCGCTACCTGCTGAACCTGGCTTGTGACCCCGACCATTCTCCGATTGCTCCCCCTGTACCACGCTGCCCGCACGATACTGACCCGGCTAGTCTGACCTCGCTCACTCCTGGCAGTCGTCCATCCATCCCGCTCGGATCGGGATCTGTCATCCCATCCATCCCGCTCGGATCAGGGTCTGTCATCCCCTTCACTGCAGACTCATCCCGGGCACATACCCTCAGTGGGACCCCTCTGCCACCGCCGGGGGTGCCCAGGGACGCGACCTGGTTCCAGTCTTGCACCAAGTCCATCCCCACCATCAGGGGCTCTGGTGAAAAGGCAGACTGGGACTTAGACTCCGCGTCCTGGGAAACCCCGTGCCGTGGACCACTAGAGATCCCGTTGGGCGGAGCCTGACAGTTTTCATAGGCTTTTTTGAGTTTGGGCAAGGACACAGGGGCCCCATAATCCCCTATTGCCCGGAGGCCCCAGTTGTAAGTCCACCCCTGCTCTAAGTACAAGGCCAAGACAGGTTAAATGCAATTAAAGGTAGCTGCCAAAATGCAACACTGGTTGAAGTAGGAGAGACCTATATTTTATCAGCTTACTCTGTGCCACTGACGTAGTAAGATATCACTGAAATACCCTTTTGATTTACTAATGACACACAGGGGTAGAATACTACATTTCATGACCTGTATAGGATGATGAATGATGAATTTGGGAGTGAGTTATTTTCTGCTAGCAATGTTGGGGCCCATAGATGATGTTAGACATTTATAGGCCAGTAACATTAAGCAGGTGAACAATAGTGTTGGGCTCGATGTTCAGGTCGAACATAAGTTCTTCTTGAACATCGGCTGTTTGTGTGTTCATTGAACACATGAACGGTGAGAGCGTTCAGTGGGCTGTTTGCCTGCCAAGAGCTCCACAATGCACTACACTCTTACAGTGCATTGTGAGAGCCATGATTGGCCAAAGCAATGCACCTGACCACAGGTCAGGAGCACTGCTTTAGCCAATCACAGAACAATGGCCAAAGTCAGTCAAAAACTGTTGTTTTGCTTTTTGTTCAATTAAAGGAATTTTTCAAAAGACTGGTCTGTTTACTTTTTACTGAATTTTACCCTTTAGTTAATGGATAACCCCTTACTCATTCACAAGGGGGGGGGAGGGGAGCATCAGGGTTTCCCCTTATTTAAAGGGGTAGACTAATACTAATGAGCTACCCTGACTGCAGGCCCCCACAGCAACAAGGAAGAGGACCTTGCCAACGGCATGTGGCCTAGTAAGCTGCAGGGAGGGGGGTGCTCGATCACCCCCCCCCATTTCCTGCCCTGCCAGGCCTGTGCTCAGATCAAGGGTCTGGTAGTAATTTAGGGGGGACCCCACGCTTTTTTCACCCATTTTTTAGAGGCGAGGTTCCCCTTAAAAGTCCTACCAGGCCTAAAGGGCCTGGTATGGCTTTTAGGGTGGACCCTATGCACTGAAAAAAAAACCCTAAAGGGCCTGGTATGGCTTTTAGGGGGAACCCCATGCACTGAAAAAAACCCTAAAGGGTCTGGTGTGAATTGGGGGGGACCACACACACAAAAAAAAATGTCAGTCCTGCTGCAGCAGGTTCTTTACATTGTACAGATGTGCAACTTTGCAGGTAGTTTAAGGGGACCCCCCAGGCATGATATTTAAAGGCATTTTTCATTTTATTTTACTTTAAGTAATGAAAAATCACTGTCCCTTTAAAAACAGTACTTTTTCACATTTTATTTTCATTGATTCATGTCCCTTAGGGCAGTACCCAAATCCTCATACCCCTTTTATGGCCAATAACTTGCATATAAGCCTTCAAAATAGGCACTTTTAAATTTACAAGTTCGAGTCCCATAGACTTGCATTGAGTTCGAATTTCACAGTTGAACGTTCATTAGGTTCAAACATTTGAACCGAACCTGGGGATTTTCTGTCCATTACTAGTGAACAACTGGAGTGCTAATAGCAAAGGCTTATTTATGGGTGAAATATAAATATGTATGTAAACCTATAATATGCCCTCAAAAAAGGCAATTTCCTAGAGATGCGCCATTGGCTGGAAAATGTCCGGTTTGAATTCCTCAATGGGGTCAACCAGCACATGAACCTGAAAGACTTGATCGCTTGCAAAACGTCTTTGGCCTGAGGAAAAACACATGGGTGCAGAGGTGGATGGATCGTTGGCTTGCTAAATCGTATGAATTGCCGTCCTGCTGGGACTTCACCTTTCCGAAGGAGCGAGCGGGAAAAAAGCATTAAAAAAGTACTCCTTTTTAGGACACATCACTAAAAGATCACATGCCAGCCCTTTTGTGGAGTAGATATGCATACTTTGGAGGATTTGTACTACAAACCTGCTTTACTTAAGTTCTGGTGAGTGCATAATGGTGAAGGATTTCACGGATGTCTTATTTCCACATTGAGATGTCACTTCACTCTATTTATGACTGCGACTCACACTAATTGTGGGTGCAGTTTTTATACCACAGAGCACTTTTTGCACTGAAAGATATTTGATTAAGGACTTCCTTTTCATCTATTTGGTCTATTTCTTGAGTTATTATTTATTTATTTTTTATGATTTCACATTTTATAATGTTCTGTCGTGTAGCAACACGTATGGGCTACTATATCAGATTATATATGAGTTGATAGTTTTAGAGTTTCAAACACATAGTGCAGCACCTATATTATGTTTATTGTGAAATATGTCTGCATGTAGTGTCTCTAAAACAGGAAGAAAAAAGGAAAAGGTGCCTCTAAGTGTAGACTTAAAACCACAATTTTATTGCACACAAATACAGGAAATTTACAGGAGGTGTATATTTTTAGGCTCTTGTTCCTATAAGAGCCATAGTCTTACTTAAAAGAGTCCTATATAAGCCAGCATCAATCCCCCTCCATCAGCTTGACAAAGGAGTGCACCTGTAACAAGATCCTTAAAAACACATTGCATTCATGACACCTGGTGACGTCATCACACCCACACTGCGCTCGCTTCCAGGTCTTCTCCATCTTGTAGGCTAACCTGGAACACTGACAGAGGATTGAAAGGAATTGGCTCCCGTTCCTCTCAAGCCACTGACCCCCGTCAGTCCCTGGCCTTGATCAGTGTCTGTCCTCAGGCCTGGAGCCCCCTTTGAGACACAGGAAATGCACACAGACACAAGGTAGTATCTCAGAAGGAACTGAATTTATTCTTCCGTGTTTAAACTTATATATCAAACTTAAAACAATGCATAGAAATATAAGAACCAATCAATTGACAGGTATGCATTAACCAATCAGAATATTACATACGTCAGTCATGCCCAATCATTTGGCATTTATGTAAATTATTATTAAGTGCGTAAAGCATGAACTTTTGTTCAGTATAGAAAGCAGACAATTTCCCTATTTTAACATTGGCTATATTTATTAATACTCTTGCAACAGGATATATCCCACCGCAGGCTTTCAGTCTTGTGCTAGCTAAAGGAAAAAGGGGAAGTTACACCTGAAGAAAAAGAGGAACTTTTAACTCCTGACAAAATACAGTTTAAGAGAAGAAAATCAATTCTTTTAAAATACTGACCTAAATCTTAAAATGGATACTGATTCTAAAATGGAGGAGCTTTGGCTCAGAGAGACAAAATGGCGGGACATCAAACTTAAGGGCTAATCCCTTCAAGGATCTGCATGTAACAACGGCTGTGAGAAGACCACCTCACCATGGCGGATAACCCTTTGATGAACTATGATGTGCCTATCCCTTTCAACTTTCCTGTAAGTTGCCTGTATTTGTGTGCAATAAAATTGTAGTTTTAAGTCTACACTTAGAGGCACATTTTCCTTCTTTTTTTACCACAGCCACAAGTGAATGGACATTTATCTGCTATATAAAGAACTATGTCAGTGGCTATACTTATTTCCCCATTATCATGCTATCAATCTCTTAAGATGCTTGATAAGCGGCTTTTGATTTTAATCCAGTGACTTTTGTATGATAATTTATCAACAGCTGCATTTTCACTGAGTATATTTTATTTGATTTGTTTTACCTTTTAATTCAGTCTACCAGTAATCTATTTTTATCACTCTAGTGGTATATTATATGGACCAGTATTGTGCCTGCTCCTTTCTCTTACAGTTTTTTCATGCAGTGTCTCTAAGTAGTTGAGTGGCAGAAAGATGTTCAGCGTCTGCCCGCTCACCAATCCTGGTGACGGATGGTCAGTAGGCTGTTAACATGGCGTTAGTGGCACCAAAGACTCGGAGATGGACTGTAAGGGTTGAGTGAAGATGAACAGCTGCGGCACCCAGTCTAGTGATCTGCAACGCAACTAGACAGATCCTGTCTGAAACTTCACAGTAACTGAGTAGGCCGCAAAGGTCCACTGTGACCGTATACAGGGAGGAAGTTTCCAAACATCCTGACTGAGGTTCTGAGCCAAGAGAACCGAACCTGCCAATTGCAGCCAAATATAAAGGCTGTCCCACAATTCTCCTGGCTAAGCAAGCTTCCTGGGCTGTGTAGTTCAAGCAGCACTCAGAAATATAATGCGGGATGGTGGTGGGACTACAGGTCCCAAGATCCTCTGCTGTACTCAGGAAGGTAAGCTCTCCCACTCTGTAGGCAGGAAGTGGTGCAATGATCTGACTACTGGGCACTAGAGAGAGAATACCTTGTCTATGGTTCCGTTTGTCAATGTCCTTTATTTTCCCTTATAACATTGCTGGCACCTAGCTACTTCTTCCTTGCATGGGACCTGGGCAAATATATATATGTTGGATGTTTTCCTTCCGAATATGGCTGGGAGACAGTTCTTGATTTAGTTTTATAATTTATCATATGGTGTAAGTATATATTGCTGAAATTGCTATCTATAATATACAGTATGTTATTCTTTCATTTATGTGTATGGTTTTGCTGTCCATTATATACTGTCTATCATTCTATTGTATTGATGTAATTTATGGTTATATAGTAATGGGTGTGATTTATTAGATGTGTTTATTAACTAAATTACTTAACTAGAACTTTATCTAATGCCAATTTGCTGTGGGATCCTGAGGAAACAGACCTGATCTGTGGAAAATGTAGATCTACAGTACATACAAGTGATGTGACTGGCCTACCTATTGCTGCTAAAGATTAACTGAAGGTTTTAGTCTTCTTTGCATGAAAAATGACACGTGTATGCTTTAATACTAGGAGGTTGTTTGACCTCCTCTCTTTACAATTTTTATTTATCGATTATTGTTTAATCTGCAATAAAACAATGTATATACAGTATATTAAAAAATTGCTATATTAATATTTTGTCTACATATACCCTTTGTATTATTGTGAAATCTGGAATTTGAAGTAATCACTTTATGATTTAATATTGAAGTGTATTTTCTGGGATGCCAACCCTAACAACGTAAAAAATCTAGTTGCGTTCCATCATTCTCTGATAACCAATAGGCTTCAAAAAAGCAAAAAATGTATATTGTTAATTTTATTAGTCTTAAACATAATATTGAAATAAACAATATACTGTAAAAAAACACTTTACATTCCATTTAAGGACTACTTAACTGCATGTCTCTCTACCTATAATTTTGTTAGCACCTTTCTTGTACTCTGCCTGCCCTATCCAATGCTGTGATTCTTGACTTTATGCTTCCTTTTTGCTCTGGTTTTCGACATTTGACACTGCTGCTGGCTTTCAGAATCTTTTGCCAGCCTTGATTCTCTGCACGAATCTAACACATGATCTTTACATTCAACTTATATTGCTAAGTGATCAGTGGTGAAGGATTGATCACTGTGTCCCACAGAACAAAAGTATCTTTTTATAATTCTACAAGCTACAATATAGTTTTCAAGGCCATTAGGAATCAGTAGATGAAATAAAAGTCAGTACCCACAATACAATCATGGCAATGAATTATATCATTTAATTCCAGTCTACTTTAGATTTGATTGGTGTTCATTACAATTTTATGAGGCACTGTGAACGCAGAGATCCATTTATTTATGTAGCATAGTGATTGTGGCAAGACCAAGCTATGTTAGGAAGCTAATCAATCAATACTCTGTTTTTTCCTACATTATATGCTGAACACTTTTAGGAAATTACAGACAATTATGTTCATAGTAAAGTGATCAAACGTATATAGCATAATATCAGCAATTATTTTTGCAGAAGAATTATTTTTGTTTGGTCTTATTATGGCCATGAATTGTTAAATATAACAAAAGACCTATAAATCCTGATGCAGGACCTAGTGCTTTCAATGCAGAACAGAGATGGCACTTGCACCCTTACAGAGCTTATATCGAGGTCAGGTTAAAGGTTGTGTTAAGGATTCAGGATATCTGGGAGAAAATTTTTTGCTTGTTTTGAGCACTTAGAGCCCCGCCTCTACCAAAGAAGATTCTCAGCCCTGGTTGGCGGCAAGCCACTTATTATTCTTAATTATAATTAGAGATGAGCGAATCGAACCTGGCGAAGTGGAATTCGTTGCGAATATCAGTAAAAATTCGATTCGCATCGAATCCGAATTTTAGCAAACTTCGGGTGCACGAATCGAATTTTTCCCGATCAGCCGGCAAAAGTGTCACTGCAGAGAGCTCCGCTATTTCTGACAGTTCTGACAGTTCATTTACAGCGGTTGAAACATTGTATCTATTTGTTTCCATTTAGGATACAGATGTTTTTATTCGGAAATAAATAGATACAATGTTTCAACCGCTGTAAATGTGAAGGAACTGTCAGAGAACTGTCAGAAATAGCGGAGCTCTCTGCAGATACACTTTTTGCTGTACTGGAATACTTCTTCTTTTCATTCTTCTTTTCATTCTTCTCATTCTTCTTTTCATTCTTCTTTTCATTCTTCTTCTCATTCTTCTTTTCATTCTTCTTCTTCTTTTCATTCTTCTTTTCATTCTTCTCATTCTTCTTTTCATTCTTCTTCTTCTTCTTTTCATTCTTCTTCTTCTTCTTTTCATTCTTCTTTTCATTCTTCTTCTTCTTCTTTTCATTATTCTTCTTCTTCTTTTCATTCTTCTTTTCATTCTTCTTCTTTTCATTCTTCTTCTTCTTCTTTTCATTCTTCTTTTCATTCTTCTTCTTCTTTTCATTCTTCTTTTCATTCTTCTCATTCTTCTTTTCATTCTGCTTTTCATTCTTCTTCTCATTCTTCTTTTCATTCTTCTTCTTCTTCTTTTCATTCTTCTTTTCATTCTTCTCATTCTTCTTTTCATTCTTCTTTTCATTCTTCTTCTCATTCTTCTTTTCATTCTTCTTCTTTTCATTCTTCTTCTTATTATTTTCATTCTTCTTTTCATTCTTCTTCTTCTTCTTTTCATTCTTCTTCTTCTTCTTTTCATTCTTCTTTTCATTCTTCTTCTTCTTCTTCTTCTTCTTTTCATTCTTCTTCTTCTTCTTTTCATTCTTCTTCTTCTTCTTTTCATTCTTCTTTTCATTCTTCTTCTTCTTTTCATTCTTCTTTTCATTCTTCTTCTTTTCATTCTTATTCTTCTTCTTTTCATTCTTCTTTTCATTCTTTTCATTCTTCTTCTCATTCTTCTTTTCATTCTTCTTCTTCTTCTTTTCATTCTTCTTCTTCTTTTCATTCTTCTTCTTCTTCTTCTTTTCATTCTTCTTTTCATTCTTCTTCTTCTTCTTTTCATTCTTCTTCTTCTTCTTTTCATTCTTCTTTTCATTCTTCTTCTTCTTCTTTTCATTCTTCTTTTCATTCTTCTTTTCATTCTTCTTCTTCTTCTTTTCATTCTTCTTCTACTTCTTCTCATTCTTCTTTTCATTCTTCTTCTTCTTCTTCTTTTCATTCTTCTTCTTCTTCTTTTCATTCTTCTTTTCATTCTTCTCATTCTTCTTTTCATTCTTCTTCTCATTCTTCTTTTCATTCTTCTTCTTTTCATTCTTCTTTTCATTCTTCTTCTTCTTCTTTTCATTCTTCTTCTTCTTCTTTTCATTCTTCTTTTCATTCTTCTTCTTCTTCTTCTTCTTTTCATTCTTCTTCTTTTCATTCTTCTTCTTCTTCTTTTCATTCTTCTTTTCATTCTTCTTCTTCTTTTCATTCTTCTTCTTCTTCTTTTCATTCTTCTTTTCATTCTTTTCATTCTTCTTCTCATTCTTCTTTTCATTCTTCTTCTCATTCTTCTTTTCATTCTTCTTCTTTTCATTCTTCTTCTTTTCATTCTTCTTTTCATTCTTCTTCTTCTTCTTTTCATTCTTCTTCTTCTTCTTTTCATTCTTCTTTTCATTCTTCTTCTTCTTTTCATTCTTCTTCTTCTTCTTTTCATTCTTCTTCTTCTTCTTTTCATTCTTCTTTTCATTCTTCTTTTCATTCTTCTTCTTCTTCTTCTTCTTCTTTTCATTCTTCTTTTCATTCTTCTTCTCATTCTTCTTTTCATTCTTCTTCTTCTTCTTTTCATTCTTCTTCTCATTCTTCTTTTCATTCTTCTTCTTCTTTTCATTCTTCTTTTCATTCTTCTCATTCTTCTTTTCATTCTTCTTTTCATTCTTCTCATTCTTCTTTTCATTCTTCTTCTCATTCTTCTTTTCATTCTTCTTCTTCTTCTTTTCATTCTTCTTTTCATTCTTCTCATTCTTCTTTTAATTCTTCTTTTCATTCTTCTTCTCATTCTTCTTTTCATTCTTCTTCTTTTCATTCTTCTTCTTTTCATTCTTCTTCTTCTTCTTTTCATTCTTCTTCTTTTCATTCTTCTTCTTCTTCTTTTCATTCTTCTTTTCATTCTTCTTCTTCTTCTTTTCATTCTTCTTTTCATTCTTCTTCTTCTTCTTTTCATTCTTCTTCTTTTCATTCTTCTTTTCATTCTTCTCATTCTTCTTTTCATTCTTCTTCTTCTTCTTTTCATTCTTCTTCTTCTTCTTTTCATTCTTCTTTTCATTCTTCTTCTTCTTCTTTTCATTCTTCTTCTTCTTCTTTTCATTCTTCTTTTCATTCTTCTTCTTCTTCTTCTTCTTCGTCGTGCCCCGTGACTGCCCAAATGAGTGAAGTGTGCGGTGATTCTAAGATCGACGGCACTCATCTGCATGTCATACTGACTGACAGTATTATTTCTCTTCCCCAGCAGACTCCAAGGGCATTTAAATTAAAGGTACAGTGTTCTGCACTAATATAAAGGCTCTCTGAAGCCTAGAAACCCTTTTAATAAGTTAAATTCACGGCGAATAAATTCGCATCGAATCGAATTTCTCCCGCAAATTCGGCGAATCAGCCGAATCAAATTTTTGAATAATTCGCTCATCTCTAATTATAATCAAGAACGGTTGCCGTGAAATAGAAGTTCAAAATACACAAACGTCCAACATATAAGTCCCAAAAAAGTCTCACAATTTCTCCATACACCCTGATGATATTTTCTTTTAATCCACCAATTCTCAAAGTTCCTCAAACTGATACATCCTCTTCCACTCTTAGTACCTCAAAATAAATAAACTATACATAGTGCTTTATCCTTATAATAATGCACCCAGTGATCATATATATATCTAGTAACAAAACTTGCTTAGATGATCAGCAATCCTTCATACACTGTGAAGCAGTGCCCCGCCACACATCAACTTGTGATCCTACAGTGCAATATCCAAATAGTGTAACACCTGTCAACCGATGTACCTTTGTCAGGGCAGGAACAATGGAATGGGCAGGCAGGCCTATGGTAAGGTCAAGCAGCGACTGATGACAGCCACTACCCACAGACCAGAGTCCTTCAGGGCGCGGAGTCTAAGCCCCAGGCTACCCTTCACCAGAGCCCCTGATGATGGGGATGGACTTGATGCAGCCTGAGACCAAGTCGCGGCCCCCGAGTCACCCCAGCTGCGGTAACGACTGCCGCCAATGGCGTACAGCTGGTGGGAGCTAGATGGGAACACGTGTAGTGTAGTCAGACAGGCCGGGTCAATAACAACGGAGCAGACAGTACTAGACGGTAGGCAAAGAATACTCAGGTCACGGGCCGGGTTCAGCAACGGGAGGTCAGGTAAAGGGTTAAAGCAGCAAATAATCTTGTCCAAGCCGAGTCGGTTACCAGGAGAGCAATGAGAACAGCACAAGAGCTTGCGACAAGGGAACATACAGGACATGAATGCAGAGAGCACTTGCAGACAGCAGGCTTAAATGTGATCAACCACACCCTTCTGAGGAGGAGCCGCAGAAGCCTGAAGGCATAAAGGTTCCCACCATGCTTTGCAGAAACCTAAGATGGATGCCAGCACATGGAGATGCACAAGCTCTGAGGAAAGGTAGGACCTTGACAACCTTACCAAATTGACAGGTAGTGAAGGTTTAGCTCTGACGTCAGACGTTGTCAGAAGTGTCGTGGTGGCCATTTTGGATGAGGTCCGGATTGACAACAGGGAAGGCACTTGTTTTTGAACACTTTGATGTGCGCACATCACCAGTATTTGCGTTATTATAAGGATAATACATAGTTTATTTATTTTGAGGTACTAAGAGTGGAAGAGGATGTATATCGGTTTGAGGAACATTGAGAATTGGTGGATTAAAAGAAGATATCATCAAGATGTATGGAGAAGTTTTGAGCATTTTTGGGGACTTATATGTTGGACCTTTGTGTATTTTGAACAAATGTTTCATGGCGACCGTTATTAATTATAATTAAGATCCGAAGCTTCCGGGGTGGAAGTATCACTACAGCAGTCCAAGGGTTATTGTATCACTGAAATTCCATTTAAGTAGGGTGTAGTTTTTTCACACACACTTATTGTTCTTGCCTTCCTCACAAATTTGGTTCTGAACATTAATGTGTATAAAAAAATTTCAGGTATAATTTTCTGCATTTTTTAGAGGTCATAATGATAATGTGGGTTTTATTATTTGCCTGTGTTTTGCAACTCTTGATTTTTGCATATTAAATACCATTTACAGTTGTTCGAATCTTGAATGCAATGTATTGAATTTTTCCTTACTGCAGATCAGTTTCATGATAACATAGTCAGTACAGGACCAGATGTGACAGCCCTACATCAGCACATAGCCCCGCCACCACTTAAAGCCCCTGGGCTAGCGGGGCTATGGACTGACGTCACACCGCCACTTACGGTCCTGGAATTGATGGCCATCTCAGTAAGAGCATTTGACAGTTGGATTTATTTTTGCTGCATCTTGGCATTTGCATGCAATTTTAATATATATTTGAAGTCTTTTAATAAATACTATATGAGATCTTTCCGAAGTGGCTCCATGTGGTGAGCACTTTCCTTTTATACAGCCTTTGGTTGCACATTGTGATGCTTCTCAGTAGCAGACTACCAGGCACCTATAAGGTACTGAAGGAGCCAGATGATTGTGTTTGAGAGACCAAAAAGTCTTTTTGTCATTCAAGCGCTGTTTGCTGCTTATTCTTGGCAGCATAGGATCTAGTGAGTGCGGCAGTAGCACCTTTCACAAGTGGTGGTGTGTTTTGGATTAAGGTGGAAGCTTTTCCTAGCACCAGTGAACACTATAACCTTCATTGGGACTCTTTATTAACTTTCATTGGGACTTTATATTTTCACTGTTATACTGTATTTTATGTCCTTTATCTGCTTTATGCAGAGATTGTTATTCATATAGTCTATAAGTATATAGAAGTGCAACTTCACTTGCAAAGTGAACAGGCCATTTGTTTTTAGTAAACCAATCCCTACAATCAATCTTAAATAAAGCAGCTGAACATAAAAACACATAAACCAAATATGTCTGTTATTATTACAGTGACCAATCTTTCAAAAGGTTTGGGGTATAAATTTAACCATGTACAGTACACCAGCAGTTTACAGGAATTCCATACACTTTTCGTTCACATGTCAATAATTATGCTGCAGCTTTATCCAGCATAACACACTTATTCCTGCATCATGTTGCTGCATATCATAGGAGGATAAGCTATATTCCTGAAACATTACTTATAAGCATCTCTTTATTCTGAAGGTCTTACAAAGTACAGACAAACCATCTGGACAAAGTACACACGCATCTACATTACCATGCAACACACAGAGCCAAACACTGACTTGACATTTCTCCAGACATTTTGTTTTTGTTTAAACCTTTTTATTACTTTCTCCCCACGTAATTTACATTTAGTAGCTGCCAATAGATGCCATAAGAATGGTTTTGCTCTCTGGCATTAAGGATGTTACTGAGCGTATTGCAATCTGTTAATTACATTAGCAAGCAATTAACAGGAATTTAATCATGTCATAAGGTGATAACACATACTTTATACATGCTTCATTTTATTAACCACGGTTGTGCATAATCAACAGGTTGCTATGCCAAAGAGACATTTAGGAAAATGGCCATATGTTTAACAAGCCACTGTATACTCAAGAATGCAAACATTTATCCACTCATCAGTTGACCTTCTTATCCATTCATCCATCCATCCGTCCATCAGCTTTCTACACTTTCATCAAAGTACATGTAAACCATAACAATTAAATAACATAAATAAATTCCTCTGTCCATAGTAACTATTATAAATGTACTTTTTTGAGAAAATATGAGAATTAGCATCCAATACTTGGTGATCCTGCCAATCTCTTCTCTATTTTCTGCCTTCTGACCAAGTAAACTACAAAAGCAGATCTGTGCTGGCATGGTTTGTTTGTGTTCACCAGCTTTCTGATAATAGCTACAGGACACCATGCCAACAAATGGAATGCCTCTAATGCTTTTCTGGGATGCTGATTTTTTTTTATAACTCAACTCCGACTTGTAGTTCTTTAGAACCTTATCCCTAAATTGTTATGATGAGCGAATATGCCTAGATTTGATTTGTGGAGCTTTTCTCAGATCCTGCCTAAAATCTTCAAAATCCATGCTCAGCATCACAACCCACTAAAATCTATGAGTTATGCACCATGATATAAAATTGTGGTCGTATTTAAAGCTAATAGTTACGGTATTGTCAGAAAGGGCATGGGAAGCTGGGCACTACAATCAGGACATTTAACAAAACAAAACAAAATAATCTAGAAAAATACCATGGAGAGAATGTCCTCTCTATAATGTTACTTTGGGGATAACATGAGAAAAACACCAGTCCTTTAAATTACAAGTTTGGGAGATGCTTTTGACCTGTATGTGGTGTTACAGAACAGTATAATTTTTACAGACAGCATCAACAGAAATTCTGGGATCACATATTTTGAATTTGTAATTGATTGTTATACTTTTACATTTAGCAAGGTTTTTTTTCTGTAGTTTTGACTATGTATGAATTTTCCCTGGAAAAGGGCAGCAAGGTGATTATTGCCATTTTCCCACATGCCCAGGCTGAAGATGGTGTGGGCTCAACTACCTCCTGGCTTGAACCTGAAGTTCTGGACCTTTATGGCTACATTCTTCAAGAAATACAGGCTGTAAAACAGCATGGCAGTGTTTAGCATGGGATTTTCTATTTGTTATGGGGTGCTTGAGGGAGACTACTGGTTCATTGGAGTCAGAGGGTTTATTGGGGTGATACAGGTGACAGCGCTTTCACCATTGTACAAGACAGGGGGCAGCATCACCAACTTCAGTGGTGTGCCCTGTCCTGCATCCTTTCCATGCAGATGGAAATGGTAGGGTGAGTGTGGGAGACTTCTGATAAGGCCTTTACTTGACCTTACTGATGGGGTGGTCACTTCAGTTAAAGTTTCTGGTGGTAAAAATAAATCAGTAGATAGCAGTGTTTGCCATGTCATGTGCTCTAATGCTAGAGCTTAGGCAACAATCTTTGTGAGTTGACAGCTCTTATGTCTAGGGACAACTTGAACCTTGTTGAAATTACAGAGACATGGCTCAAGGATTCAAATGCCTGGGAAATAACTATACCAGGGTATACACCATACAGGAAAGACAGAGTAGGGAAGAGGGGAGGTGGAGTAGCATAAAACTAACATTAATTCAAAAAACAAATGAGATACTCGAAACCCTCTGGGTCTGCCTTCCAAACAGACAGGGATCTTCCCTTGGAATTGGTGTAATATACAGACCCCCAGGACAGACTGAAGATGATGATAACTTGTTGATTGAAGAGATATTTCAAATGGCAATGATGGGGGAGGTTTTGATTATGGGTGAATTCAACATGCCTAACATTAACTGGAATTCTAAAACTGCTATTACAAGAAGGAGCAGGGATGTAATGGAAGCACTGAATGGGCTTTCTCCAAAACGGTTAGTAAACAGTCCAACCCGAGGAGATCATATTGTAGACCTAGTACTGATAAATGGGGATAGACTATCTAATATTGAGGTAAGAGAAAATGTGGGTTCTAGTGATCACCAATGTCTTTGGTTTGATGTTAAAATAAGAACTGAAAAATCATATACAAAAACAAAAGTTTTAGATTTAAAAAAAGATGGTGTTTGCTGAAATGGGTGAATTTAAAAAAAGTAATTGAAAGGTTGAAGTAAAATGACAGGAGTAAGTAATCAATGGGCACTGTTAAAGTCTACCATCCTTGAGGCAACTAGATTATATGTCAGGCAAGTTAGTAAGAATAAACGGAAGAAAAAAACAATATGGTTCACTAACGAGATAAGTAGGATAGTAAAGGGGGAAAAAAATCAGCATATAGGAGATTCACGGAAACAGGAGGTGTAGCTGACAGAAAAGAGTATCAAAAAAGACAAAAGCAGAAAAACACATCAGTGCAGCAAAAGCACAAAAAGAGGAGGAAAATGCAAAATTTATTAAGAAAGGAGATAAAACCGTTTTTAGGTACATTAGTGATAGAATGATAAAATACTATGGGATCACTAAAATGAAAACTGAGCACCACCCTTATGTTAAGGGAGACGTGGATGTAGCAAACCACTTAAACAGTTACTTTTGTTCAGTCTTCTCAGAAATAGATTATCCTAACAATAATAAGTTGGGAAATCATATTGGTTATAGTAATGCTGGTTAATTTTTATGAAATTTTTTGTGGAGACAGATGTAGCAGAGGAACTGGCTCGGTTAAAGATTAATAAAGCAATGGGCCCTGATGGTATTCATTCCACAGTTCTAAGAGAAATTCAAGATATAGTTTTTGGACCATTAACTGATCTTTTTAATCAATCTCCTCTAACAGTAAAAGTTCCTCATGACTAGCGGACAGCTAATATTGTACCTATCCCCAAGAAGGGCAGCAAGGTAGAAGCTGGCAATTACAGACCAGTGAGTTTAACATCAGTTGTAGTAAAGTTAATGGAATCACTCCTGAAAGGAAGGATCACTGATCACACAAACACACAACATGTTGGATCCAAAGCAGCATGGCTTTAAAGAGTTCAGATCATGTCAGACTAATTTGATTGGATTTTTTTTACTATATTACCAATGTTTTGGAGCAGTGTGGTGCTGCGGACATAGCATATCTTGATTTCAGCAAGGCATTTGATACAGTTCCACATAATAATCTAATACAAAAGTTGTACAAGCTAGGATTTAGCCCTTAGGTGGTTCAGTGGATATGCAGCTGGCTAAAGGAAAGATACCAGAGTGTGATTGTAAATGGGGTTCACTTGGAACAGAGACCAGTCACTAGTGGTGTACTATAAGGTTCTGTACTAGGTCCTGTTCTATTTAATATATATGTAAGTGATATAACTAAAGGATTGTTGGGTAAGGTAAGTGTAAGTGTGTGTAAGAGGGTTGATATCCCTGGAGGTGTCTGTAACATGGAACAGGATTTGGCATTGATGGAAGATTGTTCAAAAAAGTGGAAATTGCAGTTCTAAATGTAAAATAATGCACCTAGGGAAATAAATCCCTTGAGAGAGTAAAACACTCGGGGTACAGTGTCAGCCAGCAATTCAGAGAAAAAGGATTTGGGGGTACTTTTATCAGATGAATGAAAAATGAGCAAACAGTGCTACCAAGCAGTGGGGAAAGCAAATAGAATTCTAGGATGCATTGTTAGAGGGGTCACCAGCAGGAGGAAGGAGGTCCTGATTCCTCTATATAGATCTTTAGCTAGCCCTCATTTAGAATACTGTGTCCAGTTCTGGAGACCTCACTTACAAAAAGATATTGATAAGATGGAATGAGTCCAAAAATGGGTAACAAAAATGGTGAGAGGTCTGGGGGATAAAACATATCAAGAGCGACTTCAGGAACTTAACATATACAGTCTGGAGGAAAGAAGGGAAAGGGGAGACATGATTGACACCTTTAGATACACCAAGGGGGTGAATAAGGTTAAGGAGGGCAGTATTTTCAACAAGAAATCAAAATCAAGAACACGGGGACATGATCTTAAACTAAATGGAGGATAGTTCAAAACCAATCTCAGAAAGTACTATTTTACTGAAAGAGTAATTGATACTTGGAATAAACTCCCAGCAGAGATAGTGATATAGTCAACAGTAAATAGGTTCAAACATGCTTGGGAAAAGAATAGATCTATACTCAAAAAAGTTAACAAATACAAAAAAAACCCAACAAAAACAAAAAACCCAACCCCCCAAAAACAAAATCCTGCACAAACACACACACAAACGGGCAGACTCGATGGACCACTCTGTATTTTTTCTGAGATCACTTTTCTATGTTTCTATGTTTTTATGCAATGTGGATCCATGATCCTCCTCCTTACTTGAGGTAGCATATTCTAACCCTATAAAACCCCTTGTGAGGCTCTCCCTTTCACTATAGGCTGCAGATATTTTAGCAGATGCAGTTGGATAAAAATGAGGAAGAGTGACGACTTGTCTCATTGAGGAGCTCCTCCCACTAAGTTTGTGGTTCAGCATCAAAAGTCTCCTCAAGCATGTGGTGCCAAAATAGCTAGTACCTTTACCACAGCTGCTACATTGCACCAGACAGGAGATGCAGATCACAAAGATGCTGTGAGTAGCACACAGGCCACACAGCAGAGTTCTGTGGAACAGCTCTGGGAATATCAGAAGTCTGTACATGTAGGACAGTGTTGCCATATGGAATAGGATGTGCGCTACCAGTATTTTGTAAGCTGCCCCTGCCATTGCCCAGGGATAAAATCCTCTTTCACTGCTGTTCTGCCTTTCTGTCAGTTTCCTCTTCTCCAACTGGTAGCACACATGAATGGAGTGTCACCTCATTATCCACCCCCTCCTCTTCACTGAAGTCCACTTAGCAGTATGTTCTAGTTGCAGCAATATCACTGCTTCTTTTTCATGTACCTGATAGGAGATCAAAATGATGAGGTTGGCCTCTCTTGTATCTCCAGCCCAGGTACCACTGAAAGTGAAACAGATAGTGGTAAGGAACAAGAGTGCTGGTAGATTTCAACTGCAGAACCTTGTGCTGGCTATGCAGACCTGGAAGGTCTGGCAGAAAATCAGGTCAAGTAAGGTTAAAGTGGAACTCCGAATGTACCACAGGTCCAGTAGGGAGGGCTTGTTAGAGCTCTTAGTGATCTTGTGGCAGGAACACACAGAGGTGGTTGGAGCAGATGCCAGAAACAGCCATGGAATGCACTCGGTTATAGCAAAAAGCCAAATCAGAGGCAGAAGCATCGTCACTGGAGTAGTCGAAGTCAGCAGCAAGCAAGCAGTGAGGTACAGTGGCATAATTAGGATAACAGTCATAACAAATCCAAGGTCAAGAATTAATAAAACAGAGGTATGAGCAGAATCCAAGATCAGGTCAGAGGTAAGCCAGGTCAGTAACAAAAGTCATTTATGAAACACAATCAGAGAACAGGTTTCAGCTGAAGACCAGTCAGCACTGACACTGGAACAAATCACCCTTTAAACAGGCCATCTGGCACCAACATTGACTTTGAACCTGCTCCTGGGTTTGCGCGCACAGCTGCATGTATTCCTGCATGCATTCATGAACCTCACCACAGTTCTATCAGCAATACCATGCACATAAGAATGTCTCTAAGCCAGCTGTCTTACAGGAATTCTCTGACACTCTTGCTGCTCTCTGCTGTCTCATCCCTCTATGGTCTTGGCTTTGTTTCTCATCCTCAGTATCTGAAACCAGGTATTCTTATGCATTAACAAGATCTTTCTCCCACAGCAAGTGACTAATCATGTGATTAAATAATGCTGCCAACTTCTTATTGCCAGTTTGTTGGGTTATGGCAGGATGCTGGTGGTGATGGTCTTCAAAGCGCAGCTTTGCCTGTGTTAGCAATAACAGTACAATAAAATAAAATATATCTCCTCAATAAAGTAAAACCTGAAACATATAATCCGACCCCTAGTTTTGGGTAGCAGTCCTCTTCTAAGGGTTTGTTTCGAATGACCTTCAAGGTAGTGTGGTAGGTTAACATTTAACTCTCAGAGTTGATCCTTGCTGCATGGTGGGGTGAATACAGTTAGGCACTGATCACTTTAGACTTTTTATAATTTTACTGCTGAACCCAACTTTGGGAGAGATATTCGTAGATACAAGATACCCAAAAAAGATAGGTGCAGATATCACAGGTTGCAAGGTGAACCTCAATTTCCAAACCCCAATTTAGTGTAGCTTGTTTCTGCCTTTGTCCGGTATCTTGGTAGTAGTTGTTGTTGGTCCTTCAATAGCTTTTAAATTATATCTATGACGCTGTAAGGCTGGCCATAGACGGGACGTTTATCGGCTGAATTGTCGGCCGATAAAAAAAAAATTGGTCGTTGCTGCCACCAATGCTTACGAAAAAAGTCAGCTTTTTGTAGATTTTCCAGCATGACCAATAAAAACAACAAGAACTGTGAAAATTGGCCGACGACATTGCCCCACTAACGGTGTGAATATCGGCCGATTTTTCGTTCGGACGATAAACGTCCCGTTTATGGCCTGCATAAGTGCAGTCACATTCTATTTCTTAAGCTGCAATAAATCTTTTCCTCTCTGGATAATTAGACCCTTTACCCTATGATAGCCATTACAGATACTGTACCTTATGTTGGCAATGCTGGGCTGAAAGAAAACAAATCTTAGCGTCCATCATCCATGATAAACAATGCAAATTGTCAAATCTCTCCTGCTGACTATTGTATTCTGACAGTCAACACCCAAGGCTATCAAAATACCCGAATAGTCACTGCAGCTGATTTATTACTGCCCTTGTTTGGTTGACTTTTTTTGCCTGCTTCTTCAATTTCTCAATCAAAGTCTGTCTAGCCAAGTAGTGTCAGTAGGGCCATTCATGGCCATAATTTGAGCTGTAATATATGGGGAAAGGAACGAGCGCTGGATCTGACAGATTCAAGCCGCTAGCATAAAGGTAAACCTCGTATACCCTCTTCATCAAAAGTCAAATACAGCAAAAAATTGCAGCGCTTGAGTATATAATAAAGGGAATTACCATATATAACAGAATTAAAACATTCATTTTATGACATGCACCAGATCCAACGTTCATAAATTAATGTAAACAATGGTCAGGTAAATAATAAAGGTTCATTCCACTAATCAAAGTGCCTGTAGTGATAGGGATGTTAGAGTCATAAGTTTTGGGGGTGTATCCAAGTGACAAGCAAATCCGTGACTTCCGTGATAGGAGAATAGCTGTAAAATGCACTAACCAGATAGCGCAAGTAAACGCGCATTGGAGCATAATGACCTACTCCTGGTCACAGCCAAATGGTCCTCAGCGTAAAGCCCTCAGGAACACCAGTGCACCACTCTTGCCGTCTCCTACCACCAGGGGGAGTGTGCCTCTTGTCACTTGGATACACCCCCAAAACTTATGACTCTAACATCCCTATCACTACAGATAATTTGAGCTGTGTATGGCCAGCTTTAGTTTGTAAGCAGTGAATCCTTTATGATTTCAATGGCAGTAGCTTTCACTTAGCTCTTACTAGTCTTGTTGGAAACCTTCCAACACAGAAATCTCCATTGTAGATGTTCTATCCAGGCAGGCATCTTCAAGCTCTGCTCTCTCTGGACAGATCCTCCAGCAGGAGAAATTAAATCCAGCAGAGCATTTCACAGTAGTTTTGACTGGGCAGAGCACAGAGAAGAAAATATTACTTTGGAAGGTTGCTGTAAACATGTATCACCTTTAATTAGCTCACACTGCTGAAAAAAAAACATTTTTGTCACATTTGAGGTGCAATGAATAACAAAACAATATCTTTCTTAAATGCATGTGAACGACAATTTTTCACTCATGAATGTCGGCTTAATCAATTCACACTTGGCTTATAGCAATTTGATGACCAGGCAGGACTTTTATCGTTCCGGGTGGACATCATATGATGTGCTTCCGGAATGAGCCTTGTGCGTGGCTGTGCACGCACAATATATCACCGGCTGTGTCCTCGGGACACAGCCAATGGCTGATCAGTGTACTTTCCTGCTGCCAGTACCATGTGATTACTGAGGCCAATCACAGCAGATGACATGACAATTGTAAACAATGAATGGTTTTGATTCATGGCATTCATTGTGTACAATTGTGTTACTAGATGTGAGTGGCCAGAGTGATCACATGGTACAGACAAAGCCAATCACAGCCCATCTGTACCATGTGATTAGATGTGTCCAATCACAGCTAATCACTGCTGTAAGCAATCATAATGAGTAGTACAATGTTACTATGGTAACATTACTGTACACTGCTCTGGTCACAGTGTGTTAAAAAAAAATTTGTAAAAAAAAAGAAAAACAATGTAAGATTTTTTTTTTCATACTGTCACCAGTGTCCCTGATCACTACCACACCAGTTATATGATGATAATTTAATTCACTGGTGGCAGTATGTAAAAAAAAAGAAATTGTGAATTATTTTTTATTTCTTCATTTTCTGAAAAATTGTGACAATTTACAACTTTTAAAAACTCACTATGCCTCTCACTAAATGCCTTGGACCAGGGGCGGACTGACCATTTGGAAACTTGGGTACTGCCCGAGGGCCTGGGGTCAGTAGGGGGCCCCATGAGATGCCCCTGGTACCTTTTTCATAGGCTTTTTTGAGTTTCAGCAAGGACACAGGGGCCCTATAAACCCCTATTGCCCGGGGGCCCCATGAGTTGTCAGTCCGCCCCTGCCTTGGACTGTCTACTTTCCAAAAAAGGTGTCATTTGGGGGATATCTGTATTGTCCTGA
The DNA here is from genome assembly GCF_062004578.1 of Staurois parvus. NCBI lineage: Eukaryota > Metazoa > Chordata > Amphibia > Anura > Ranidae > Staurois > Staurois parvus. The sequence continues at coordinate 2,292,128 of NW_028318022.1, read as the reverse complement.
CATTTTTTGGGCCTCAAGAAATGCAGTTTTCTAACAGAAACAAAGAACAATGTTTTTTTGAAAATTTTTTGTCATTTTTCATTTATTTAGCAAAAAATAAACAACCCAGCGGTGATTAAATACAAGTGAAATAAAGCTCTATTTGTGTGAAAAAAATGATAAAAATGTATCATGACCGTGCATTTGTAATTTAAAGTGCAATAGTGCAATTAACCTGGGCAGGAAGGGGATAAAAGTGCACGGTATTGAAGTGGTTAAGAATTATGGAATATGTTGTGTATATCAGTGACATAACATCCCAATTCATTTTATTTAAACTTCAGGTGCAAAAGGTAGAAATGTTCAAGGGAATTAATTTGGAATCAAACTTTGTACTTTTTGTTTTCCACTGTAATCAGTTCTAAAGTTTCATCACTACACTATGGCATAACAGTTTAGTACCAGTGACAATAGCTAGATGAATATTAGTATATCTTCATTAGAGATGAGCGAATCGAAGTATCCGAAGTGGAATTCGAGTCGAATATCGGAAAAATTTCGATTCGTGCCGAATCCGAAAAACAGCCTAATTCGGACGCGCGAATCGAAATTTTTCCGAAAATGGCGGCTGACATGTGCGGCGACGGAGCGGGGATGTCGGGGAAGGCGCGCAGACAAGGCGCGCTGCCCCATAATGCATTCCTCAACGACATGTGATCGCATCAGCCAATCAGCAGCCAGCCAGCCAGCACTGTGTAATGGTCGAGGTATATATAGCGGCCATTTTGGAAATCTTCATTTGCCTGCAGTCATTGAACAGAGGCAGACCGCTCTGTACTAGGGACAGGGACAGAGTTAGGGCCACAGAAACGAGAATTGGGGACAGAGAGAAGTTACTTAGGGACAGAGAACCATTACTCAGGGACACAGACTTGTTAATGAGGGCCACAGAATCGTTATTTAGGGACAAAGAAACGCTAGTTAGGGCCACAGAATTCATACTCAGGGACAGACAGAATTTTCACTCAGTGCCAGAGAATTGTTACTTAGGGCCACAGAAACGTTATTAGGGCCACAGAATTTTTACTCAGGGACAGACAGAATTGTTACTGAGTGCCAGAGAATTGTTACTCAGGGACAGACAGAATTGTTACTGAGTGCCAGAGAATTCTTACTCAGGGCCACAGAATTCATTCTCAGGGACAGACAGAATTGTTACTCAGGGACAGACAGAATTGTTACTGAGTGCCAGAGAATTGTTACTCAGGGACAGACAGAATTGTTACTGAGTGCCAGAGAATTGTTACTCAGGGACAGACAGAATTGTTACTGAGTGCCAGAGAATTGTTACTCGCACAGACACAAAATTGTTACTTGCACAGACACAGAATTGTTACTCGCACAGACACAGAATTGTTACTGAGTGCCAGAGAATTGTTACTCAGGGACAGACAGAATTGTTACTGAGTGCCAGAGAATTGTTACTCAGGGACAGACAGAATTGTTACTGAGTGCCAGAGAATTGTTACTCAGGGACAGACAGAATTGTTACTGAGTGCCAGAGAATTGTTACTCGCACAGACACAAAATTGTTACTTGCACAGACACAGAATTGTTACTCGCACAGACACAGAATTGTTACTCAGGGCCACAGAATTCATACTCAGGGACAGACAGAATTGTTACTGAGTGCCAGAGAATTGTTACTCAGGGACAGACAGAATTGTTACTGAGTGCCAGAGAATTGTTACTCAGGGACAGACAGAATTGTTACTGAGTGCCAGAGAATTGTTACTCGCACAGACACAAAATTGTTACTTGCACAGACACAGAATTGTTACTCGCACAGACACAGAATTGTTACTCAGGGCCACAGAATTCATACTCAGGGACAGACAGAATTGTTACTGAGTGCCAGAGAATTGTTACTCAGGGAAAGACAGAATTGTTACTGAGTGCCAGAGAATTGTTACTCGCACAGACACAAAATTGTTACTTGCACAGACACAGAATTGTTACTCGCACAGACACAGAATTGTTACTCAGGGCCACAGAATTCATACTCAGGGACAGACAGAATTGTTACTGAGTGCCAGAGAATTGTTACTCGCACAGACACAAAATTGTTACTTGCACAGACACAGAATTGTTACTCGCACAGACACAGAATTGTTACTGAGTGCCAGAGAATTGTTACTCAGGGACAGACAGAATTGTTACTGAGTGCCAGAGAATTGTTACTCAGGGACAGACAGAATTGTTACTGAGTGCCAGAGAATTGTTACTCAGGGACAGACAGAATTGTTACTGAGTGCCAGAGAATTGTTACTCAGGGACAGACAGAATTGTTACTGAGTGCCAGAGAATTGTTACTCGCACAGACACAAAATTGTTACTTGCACAGACACAGAATTGTTACTCGCACAGACACAGAATTGTTACTCAGGGCCACAGAATTCATACTCAGGGACAGACAGAATTGTTACTGAGTGCCAGAGAATTGTTACTCAGGGACAGACAGAATTGTTACTGAGTGCCAGAGAATTGTTACTCAGGGACAGACAGAATTGTTACTGAGTGCCAGAGAATTGTTACTCGCACAGACACAAAATTGTTACTTGCACAGACACAGAATTGTTACTCGCACAGACACAGAATTGTTACTGAGTGCCAGAGAATTGTTACTCAGGGACAGACAGAATTGTTACTGAGTGCCAGAGAATTGTTACTCAGGGACAGACAGAATTGTTACTGAGTGCCAGAGAATTGTTACTCAGGGACAGACAGAATTGTTACTGAGTGCCAGAGAATTGTTACTCAGGGACAGACAGAATTGTTACTGAGTGCCAGAGAATTGTTACTCGCACAGACACAAAATTGTTACTTGCACAGACACAGAATTGTTACTCGCACAGACACAGAATTGTTACTCAGGGCCACAGAATTCATACTCAGGGACAGACAGAATTGTTACTGAGTGCCAGAGAATTGTTACTCAGGGACAGACAGAATTGTTACTGAGTGCCAGAGAATTGTTACTCAGGGACAGACAGAATTGTTACTGAGTGCCAGAGAATTGTTACTCGCACAGACACAAAATTGTTACTTGCACAGACACAGAATTGTTACTCGCACAGACACAGAATTGTTACTGAGTGCCAGAGAATTGTTACTCAGGGACAGACAGAATTGTTACTGAGTGCCAGAGAATTGTTACTCAGGGACAGACAGAATTGTTACTGAGTGCCAGAGAATTGTTACTCAGGGACAGACAGAATTGTTACTGAGTGCCAGAGAATTGTTACTCGCACAGACACAAAATTGTTACTTGCACAGACACAGAATTGTTACTCGCACAGACACAGAATTGTTACTCAGGGCCACAGAATTCATACTCAGGGACAGACAGAATTGTTACTGAGTGCCAGAGAATTGTTACTCAGGGACAGACAGAATTGTTACTGAGTGCCAGAGAATTGTTACTCGCACAGACACAAAATTGTTACTTGCACAGACACAGAATTGTTACTCGCACAGACACAGAATTGTTACTCGCACAGACACAGAATTGTTACTCAGGGCCACAGAATTCATACTCAGGGACAGACAGAATTGTTACTGAGTGCCAGAGAATTGTTACTCAGGGACACCTAATCGTTGAATTAAATAGTATGTCAGACAACATGCAGAGGAGTGGCAGAGGAGGCAATGTTTTAGGAGCGAGCAGACGTGGCAGCAGAGGAAGGGGTCGAGGCAGCAGTATTCGCAGCCAGAGGCCAGTGCTCCCGGTGTCATCCAGCGGTCGTGTCTCCACCGACAACCCTGCCATCATTGATTGGTTGGCTCGGTCGTCTTCCTCTTCCCAGGTCACCTCTGACACCTACAGCCAACGGTCGGTGGGTACGTCAGACACAACCGTTAGTTGGCATGGCCCGGGAGCAAGCCCACTGAAATCACGTGTCCTCTACCTGCCCCTGTCCTTTGCTGTTCCCTCACCAAGCGAAGTATCGCATGCTGTGGGCTCAGCCCCACTGTACAGTGAGGAAGAGCTAACAGAGGGCGGTCAGGAACGGGGGGAGACATCGGCCTTTTCAGCAGCCAAGCGAACAAGTACTGGCGAGGAGAGTGGCTCGGTAGCCGGTCTAGAGACAGGTCTGTCTCCTGACCCAGACGCAGCCGAGGGGGCTAGTAGTGAGGCGGAGACCCTACTTGATGATGAGGAGGTTGATCGCACTTGGCAGCCTCGTCGTCATCAGGCAATTTCTTCCGCATCATCAGGAGAAGAGGGTGGCAGCTTGGCAGCGAGCAAAACAGTCGGTGGGTTGCCCAGGAGACAGCAGCAGGGTCGCATCAGTGTCAGTGGAGCCAAACGTCCACGGAGTAGAGCACCAGCTCCACTGCAGCCTACCACCACGGCCAGTAGTGGTGCCGGTGCGCACGGAGGAAGTAGCAGTCAGCCAGTGAAGAGTAGCGGGGGCAAAGTTTCCTACTCGGTGGTGTGGCAATTTTTCCTCAAGCCGCCCGAGGAAGTAAACGTAGCCGTATGTCGACTATGTGGCCAGAAATGCAAGCGTGGCCAGGGGGCCCATGTTGGGACTACAGCGTTGCGTCAGCATATGCAGCGTCACCATTCGGTGGCCTGGGAAAACCGTGATAAACATACGGCGGTTCTGCCTGCCCCAGCCCCCGCTCCATCACCCGCTCCGTTACTTGCTCCGTCACCCGACGTCGTCAATCGCCCTCTATCAGCCAGTCAAGGCTCCAACACCTCTGCTGAGGGGAGTTGTCGCTCGTTGGCATCTTCCGCTCGTTCAGATGCTCCTTCTCCTGCTACTCCTCTTCTCGGATTCCGTCAACAGTCTTTCTTGGAATCCGTATCCAAGAGACAACAGTTTGCGAGCACGCACCCGACGGTGCAAAAGCTGAACGTCCTCCTGTCCAAGTTGCTGGTGCTGCAGTCCCTCCCTTTCCAACTGGTGGACTCAGCACCTTTCCGAGAAATGATGGCTTGTGCCGCGCCGCGGTGGAGAGTGCCAAGCCGTCATTTCTTTGCCCAAAAGGCAGTGCCAGCCCTGCATTCACATGTAGAAGAGATGGTGGGCCAGTCTTTGAGCATGTCGGTCTCTGCCAAAGTGCACGGCAGCGCCGACGTGTGGAGCTGTAACTACGGTCAGGGACAGTACATGTCATTTACGGCCCACTGGGTGAACGTGGTGCCGGCACAGCCGCACCAGCAACTTGGACAGGTCACGACGCTTTTGCCTCCACGTTTGCACGTCCTTGGTCCAGCAAGCATGTCCGCCTCTACCACCTCTTTTTCCGCCGTGTCCTCAGCCGCCACCCCCGTGCCAAGTCCCATTACCCGACCGGCATATCACATGTGCAGGGCGCAACGGTGTCACGCTGTGCTGCACCTGGTATGCCTTGGCGAACGTAGTCACACAGGGGAGGAACTGCTGAGTGTAATGAACAGAGAAATCGACAGATGGCTGTCTCCGCGCAAACTAAAAATCGGAACCATGTTGACTGACAACGGAAAGAACATGGTGTCTGCTCTGCGTCAAGGAAGGTTGTGCCATGCGCCATGCATGGCTCACGTGTTCAATCTGGTTGTCAAGCGGTTCCTAAAATCCACCATCCCACTGCAAGACATCCTTAAAATGTCACGTAAACTGTGCATGCATTTCAGCCATTCCTACACCGCAAAGAACACCCTCATTGAGCTGCAGCGGCAGAACGGAATTCCACAGCATCGCCTGATCTGCGACGTTGCAACAAGGTGGAATTCAACCCTACACATGTTAGACCGCCTTTACGAGCAGCGAAAGGCCATCACCGATTTCCTGATGTTACAAGCGGATAAAGGTACTCCCCTGTGTAACTTAGATGTCAGCCATTGGCAGCTCATGCGTGACACCTGCCGCTTGCTCAGGCCCTTTGAGGAGGCCACGCTATTCGTGAGTCGGCAGGACTATGGGATGAACGACGTCATTCCTCTGTTGCACGTCCTGGAACAAATGCTGTTAACAATGGCTGGTCAGGGTGCGGTAGACGTGGCGCACAGATCTCAACGCCACATGACCCCTGTGGGGGCAGGACAGGAAGAAGAGGAGGAGGTAGAGGAGGACATTTGTGCTCAGGAATTATTGAGTGAAATGGGTGGTTTTTCCACTCAGCGGACAGGAGTGGAGGAGCAGGAGCATCTGGTAGAGGAGGAGGAGGAGGAGACAGAGGACCCAGACGCACCGTGGCAGTATGCTGTGGAGATGGAGGCAGGGAGTCCCTCGCATTCCTTGGCACAAATGGCCCATAGCATGCTCGGTTGCTTGCGTAGCGACAGCCGAATAATAACCATCAGACAGAGGGATGACTTTTGGCTGTCCACCTTGTTGGACCCTCGCTACCGGTCCAAAATGGTGGCCTTTTTCACACCTGCTGAGAGGGAGGCCAAAATTACGTACTATAAAAACCACCTATGTAGTCAGTTGGTCTCTGCCTTTGTGCGCCAACGTCCATCCTCAGACACTGTGGGCCCTGTGCGCTCGCGTTCCGCTGGCATGGCAGCAGGGGAGGGGTGGGGTGGTAGGAGCAGTGGCAGCTCCACCAGCAGTGGCTGCCTCAGTCTGCAGTCGATGATGAGTAGCTTTCTTCACCAGCGCAGTGAGGAAACTACTAACCAGCCGCAGCAGCAGCAGCAGCATCAGGTGGACCTGGAGCAGGAGCTCAAACAACAGGCTTGGGCCTACTTGGACAGCACCCTGCCAACCGAGGTAGACAATCCCCTTGACTACTGGGCAACAAAACTTGACCTTTGGCCCCAACTAGCTGAATTTGCCCTTGAAAGGCTGTCATGCCCGGCCAGTAGCGTGGCATCGGAGCGCGTGTTTAGTGCGGCAGGAGGTATTGTAACTCCGCGGAGGACACGACTGTCCACCCAAAGTGTGGAGAGACTCACGTTTGTGAAAATGAATCAGGCGTGGATTAGTCTGGATTTCAAACCACCAGTTCCTGACACAACTGACTAAATCCGCCATGAATCATGCCTCAAACATGTGCCACTTTCAGGTCTCCTCACACTGCTGGTGTGTTTAATTTTTTGACATAGGGTGCTGGCAGATTACGGGCCTCCTATAGCTGCTGCCAGGCCCCTAATCTGCCATAGGCCCCTATATACCGCCTCCTCATGCTGCTGCTAGGTCCAGAGTCTCTCATGGGTCCCTGTACGGCCTCCCATTGCTGCTGTCTCCATCGCCACACTCTGCTGCCATGTGCCACTTTCAGGTCTCTTCACACTGCTGGTGTGCTAAATTTTTTGACATAGGGTGCAGGCAGATTACGGGCCTCACATAGCTGCTGCCAGGCCCCTAATCTGCCATGGGCCCCTATAAACCGCCTCCTCATGCTGCTGCCAAGTCTAGAGTCTCTCATGGGTCCCTGTACGGCCTCCCATTGCTGCTGTCTCCATCGCCACACTCTGCTGCCATGTGCCACTTTCAGGTCTCTTCACACTGCTGGTGTGTTAAATTTTTTGACATAGGGTGCAGGCAGATTACGGGCCTCACATAGCTGCTGCCAGGCCCCTAATCTGCCATGGGCCCCTATATACCGCCTCCTCATGCTGCTGCCAAGTCCAGAGTCTCTCATGGGTCCCTGTACGGCCTCCCATTGCTGCTGTCTCCATCGCCACACTCTGCTGCCATGTGCCACTTTCAGGTCTCTTCACACTGCTGGTGTGTTAAATTTTTTGACATAGGGTGCAGGCAGATTACGGGCCTCACATAGCTGCTGCCAGGCCCCTAATCTGCCATGGGCCCCTATATACCGCCTCCTCATGCTGCTGCCAAGTCTAGAGTCTCTCATGGGTCCCTGTACGGCCTCCCATTGCTGCTGTCTCCATCGCCACACTCTGCTGCCATGTGCCACTTTCAGGTCTCTTCACACTGCTGGTGTGTTAAATTTTTTGACATAGGGTGCAGGCAGATTACGGGCCTCACATAGCTGCTGCCAGGCCCCTAATCTGCCATGGGCCCCTATATACCGCCTCCTCATGCTGCTGCCAAGTCCAGAGTCTCTCATGGGTCCCTGTACGGCCTCCCATTGCTGCTGTCTCCATCGCCACACTCTGCTGCCATGTGCCACTTTCAGGTCTCTTCACACTGCTGGTGTGTTTAATTTTTTGACATAGGGTGCAGGCAGATTACGGGCCTCACATAGCTGCTGCCAGGCCCCTAATCTGCCATGGGCCCCTATAAACCGCCTCCTCATGCTGCTGCCAAGTCTAGAGTCTCTCATGGGTCCCTGTACGGCCTCCCATTGCTGCTGTCTCCATCGCCACACTCTGCTGCCATGTGCCACTTTCAGGTCTCTTCACACTGCTGGTGTGTTTAATTTTTTGACATAGGGTGCTGCAAGATAACGGGCCTCACATAGCTGCTGCCAGGCCCCTAATCTGCCATGGGCCCCTATATACCACCTCCTCATGCTGCTGCCAAGTCCAGAGTCTCTCATGGGTCCCTGTACGGCCTCCCATTGCTGCTGTCTCCATCGCCACACTCTGCTGCCATGTGCCACTTTCAGGTCTCTTCACACTGCTGGTGTGTTAAATTTTTTGACATAGGGTGCAGGCAGATTACGGGCCTCACATAGCTGCTGCCAGGCCCCTAATCTGCCATGGGCCCCTATATACCGCCTCCTCATGCTGCTGCCAAGTCTAGAGTCTGTCATGGGTCCCTGTACGGCCTCCCATTGCTGCTGTCTCCATCGCCACACTCTGCCATGTGCCACTTTCAGGTCTCTTCACACTGCTGGTGTGTTTAATTTTTTGACATAGGGTGCAGGCAGATTACGGGCCTCACATAGCTGCTGCCAGGCCCCTAATCTGCCATGGGCCCCTATATACCGCCTCCTCATGCTGCTGCCAAGTCCAGAGTCTCTCATGGGTCCCTGTACGGCCTCCCATTGCTGCTGTCTCCATCGCCACACTCTGCTGCCATGTGCCACTTTCAGGTCTCTTCACACTGCTGGTGTGTTAAATTTTTTGACATAGGGTGCAGGCAGATTACGGGCCTCACATAGCTGCTGCCAGGCCCCTAATCTGCCATGGGCCCCTATATACCGCCTCCTCATGCTGCTGCCAAGTCCAGAGTCTCTCATGGGTCCCTGTACGGCCTCCCATTGCTGCTGTCTCCATCGCCACACTCTGCTGCCATGTGCCACTTTCAGGTCTCCTTCACACTGCTGGTGTGTTAAATTTTTTGACATAGGGTGCAGGCAGATTACGGGCCTCACATAGCTGCTGCCAGGCCCCTAATCTGCCATGGGCCCCTATAAACCGCCTCCTCATGCTGCTGCCAAGTCTAGAGTCTCTCATGGGTCCCTGTACGGCCTCCCATTGCTGCTGTCTCCATCGCCACACTCTGCTGCCATGTGCCACTTTCAGGTCTCTTCACACTGCTGGTGTGTTAAATTTTTTGACATAGGGTGCAGGCAGATTACGGGCCTCACATAGCTGCTGCCAGGCCCCTAATCTGCCATGGGCCCCTATATACCGCCTCCTCATGCTGCTGCCAAGTCTAGAGTCTCTCATGGGTCCCTGTACGGCCTCCCATTGCTGCTGTCTCCATCGCCACACTCTGCTGCCATGTGCCACTTTCAGGTCTCTTCACACTGCTGGTGTGTTAAATTTTTTGACATAGGGTGCTGCAAGATAACGGGCCTCACATAGCTGCTGCCAGGCCCCTAATCTGCCATGGGCCCCTATATACCGCCTCCTCATGCTGCTGCCAAGTCCAGAGTCTCTCATGGGTCCCTGTACGGCCTCCCATTGCTGCTGTCTCCATCGCCACACTCTGCTGCCATGTGCCACTTTCAGGTCTCTTCACACTGCTGGTGTGTTAAATTTTTTGACATAGGGTGCAGGCAGATTACGGGCCTCACATAGCTGCTGCCAGGCCCCTAATCTGCCATGGGCCCCTATATACCGCCTCCTCATGCTGCTGCCAAGTCTAGAGTCTCTCATGGGTCCCTGTACGGCCTCCCATTGCTGCTGTCTCCATCGCCACACTCTGCTGCCATGTGCCACTTTCAGGTCTCTTCACACTGCTGGTGTGTTAAATTTTTTGACATAGGGTGCAGGCAGATTACGGGCCTCACATAGCTGCTGCCAGGCCCCTAATCTGCCATGGGCCCCTATATACCGCCTCCTCATGCTGCTGCCAAGTCTAGAGTCTCTCATGGGTCCCTGTACGGCCTCCCATTGCTGCTGTCTCCATCGCCACACTCTGCTGCCATGTGCCACTTTCAGGTCTCTTCACACTGCTGGTGTGTTAAATTTTTTGACATAGGGTGCAGGCAGATTACGGGCCTCACATAGCTGCTGCCAGGCCCCTAATCTGCCATGGGCCCCAATAAACCGCCTCCTCATGCTGCTGCCAAGTCTAGAGTCTCTCATGGGTCCCTGTACGGCCTCCCATTGCTGCTGTCTCCATCGCCACACTCTGCTGCTATGTGCCACTTTCAGGTCTCTTCACACTGCTGGTGTGTTTAATTTTTTGACATAGGGTGCTGCAAGATAACGGGCCTCACATAGCTGCTGCCAGGCCCCTAATCTGCCATGGGCCCCTATATACCGCCTCCTCATGCTGCTGCCAAGTCTAGAGTCTCTCATGGGTCCCTGTACGGCCTCCCATTGCTGCTGTCTCCATCGCCACACTCTGCTGCCATGTGCCACTTTCAGGTCTCTTCACACTGCTGGTGTGTTAAATTTTTTGACATAGGGTGCAGGCAGATTACGGGCCTCACATAGCTGCTGCCAGGCCCCTAATCTGCCATGGGCCCCTATATACCGCCTCCTCATGCTGCTGCCAAGTCCAGAGTCTCTCATGGGTCCCTGTACGGCCTCCCATTGCTGCTGTCTCCATCGCCACACTCTGCTGCCATGTGCCACTTTCAGGTCTCTTCACACTGCTGGTGTGTTTAATTTTTTGACATAGGGTGCAGGCAGATTACGGGCCTCACATAGCTGCTGCCAGGCCCCTAATCTGCCATGGGCCCCTATAAACCGCCTCCTCATGCTGCTGCCAAGTCTAGAGTCTCTCATGGGTCCCTGTACGGCCTCCCATTGCTGCTGTCTCCATCGCCACACTCTGCTGCCATGTGCCACTTTCAGGTCTCTTCACACTGCTGGTGTGTTTAATTTTTTGACATAGGGTGCAGGCAGATTACGGGCCTCACATAGCTGCTGCCAGGCCCCTAATCTGCCATGGGCCCCTATATACCGCCTCCTCATGCTGCTGCCAAGTCTAGAGTCTCTCATGGGTCCCTGTACGGCCTCCCATTGCTGCTGTCTCCATCGCCACACTCTGCTGCCATGTGCCACTTTCAGGTCTCTTCACACTGCTGGTGTGTTTAATTTTTTGACATAGGGTGCTGCAAGATAACGGGCCTCACATAGCTGCTGCCAGGCCCCTAATCTGCCATGGGCCCCTATATACCGCCTCCTCATGCTGCTGCCAAGTCCAGAGTCTCTCATGGGTCCCTGTACGGCCTCCCATTGCTGCTGTCTCCATCGCCACACTCTGCTGCCATGTGCCACTTTCAGGTCTCTTCACACTGCTGGTGTGTTAAATTTTTTGACATAGGGTGCAGGCAGATTACGGGCCTCACATAGCTGCTGCCAGGCCCCTAATCTGCCATGGGCCCCTATATACCGCCTCCTCATGCTGCTGCCAAGTCTAGAGTCTCTCATGGGTCCCTGTACGGCCTCCCATTGCTGCTGTCTCCATCGCCACACTCTGCTGCCATGTGCCACTTTCAGGTCTCTTCACACTGCTGGTGTGTTAAATTTTTTGACATAGGGTGCAGGCAGATTACGGGCCTCACATAGCTGCTGCCAGGCCCCTAATCTGCCATGGGCCCCTATAAACCGCCTCCTCATGCTGCTGCCAAGTCTAGAGTCTCTCATGGGTCCCTGTACGGCCTCCCATTGCTGCTGTCTCCATCGCCACACTCTGCTGCCATGTGCCACTTTCAGGTCTCTTCACACTGCTGGTGTGTTTAATTTTTTGACATAGGGTGCTGCAAGATAACGGGCCTCACATAGCTGCTGCCAGGCCCCTAATCTGCCATGGGCCCCTATATACCACCTCCTCATGCTGCTGCCAAGTCCAGAGTCTCTCATGGGTCCCTGTACGGCCTCCCATTGCTGCTGTCTCCATCGCCACACTCTGCTGCCATGTGCCACTTTCAGGTCTCTTCACACTGCTGGTGTGTTAAATTTTTTGACATAGGGTGCAGGCAGATTACGGGCCTCACATAGCTGCTGCCAGGCCCCTAATCTGCCATGGGCCCCTATATACCGCCTCCTCATGCTGCTGCCAAGTCTAGAGTCTCTCATGGGTCCCTGTACGGCCTCCCATTGCTGCTGTCTCCATCGCCACACTCTGCTGCCATGTGCCACTTTCAGGTCTCTTCACACTGCTGGTGTGTTTAATTTTTTGACATAGGGTGCTGCAAGATAACGGGCCTCACATAGCTGCTGCCAGGCCCCTAATCTGCCATGGGCCCCTATATACCGCCTCCTCATGCTGCTGCCAAGTCCAGAGTCTCTCATGGGTCCCTGTACGGCCTCCCATTGCTGCTGTCTCCATCGCCACACTCTGCTGCCATGTGCCACTTTCAGGTCTCTTCACACTGCTGGTGTGTTAAATTTTTTGACATAGGGTGCAGGCAGATTACGGGCCTCACATAGCTGCTGCCAGGCCCCTAATCTGCCATGGGCCCCTATATACCGCCTCCTCATGCTGCTGCCAAGTCTAGAGTCTCTCATGGGTCCCTGTACGGCCTCCCATTGCTGCTGTCTCCATCGCCACACTCTGCTGCCATGTGCCACTTTCAGGTCTCTTCACACTGCTGGTGTGTTAAATTTTTTGACATAGGGTGCAGGCAGATTACGGGCCTCACATAGCTGCTGCCAGGCCCCTAATCTGCCATGGGCCCCTATATACCGCCTCCTCATGCTGCTGCCAAGTCCAGAGTCTCTCATGGGTCCCTGTACGGCCTCCCATTGCTGCTGTCTCCATCGCCACACTCTGCTGCCATGTGCCACTTTCAGGTCTCCTTCACACTGCTGGTGTGTTAAATTTTTTGACATAGGGTGCAGGCAGATTACGGGCCTCACATAGCTGCTGCCAGGCCCCTAATCTGCCATGGGCCCCTATAAACCGCCTCCTCATGCTGCTGCCAAGTCTAGAGTCTCTCATGGGTCCCTGTACGGCCTCCCATTGCTGCTGTCTCCATCGCCACACTCTGCTGCCATGTGCCACTTTCAGGTCTCTTCACACTGCTGGTGTGTTTAATTTTTTGACATAGGGTGCAGGCAGATTACGGGCCTCACATAGCTGCTGCCAGGCCCCTAATCTGCCATGGGCCCCTATATACCGCCTCCTCATGCTGCTGCCAAGTCTAGAGTCTCTCATGGGTCCCTGTACGGCCTCCCATTGCTGCTGTCTCCATCGCCACACTCTGCTGCCATGTGCCACTTTCAGGTCTCTTCACACTGCTGGTGTGTTTAATTTTTTGACATAGGGTGCTGCAAGATAACGGGCCTCACATAGCTGCTGCCAGGCCCCTAATCTGCCATGGGCCCCTATATACCGCCTCCTCATGCTGCTGCCAAGTCCAGAGTCTCTCATGGGTCCCTGTACGGCCTCCCATTGCTGCTGTCTCCATCGCCACACTCTGCTGCCATGTGCCACTTTCAGGTCTCTTCACACTGCTGGTGTGTTAAATTTTTTGACATAGGGTGCAGGCAGATTACGGGCCTCACATAGCTGCTGCCAGGCCCCTAATCTGCCATGGGCCCCTATATACCGCCTCCTCATGCTGCTGCCAAGTCTAGAGTCTCTCATGGGTCCCTGTACGGCCTCCCATTGCTGCTGTCTCCATCGCCACACTCTGCTGCCATGTGCCACTTTCAGGTCTCTTCACACTGCTGGTGTGTTAAATTTTTTGACATAGGGTGCAGGCAGATTACGGGCCTCACATAGCTGCTGCCAGGCCCCTAATCTGCCATGGGCCCCTATAAACCGCCTCCTCATGCTGCTGCCAAGTCTAGAGTCTCTCATGGGTCCCTGTACGGCCTCCCATTGCTGCTGTCTCCATCGCCACACTCTGCTGCCATGTGCCACTTTCAGGTCTCTTCACACTGCTGGTGTGTTTAATTTTTTGACATAGGGTGCTGCAAGATAACGGGCCTCACATAGCTGCTGCCAGGCCCCTAATCTGCCATGGGCCCCTATATACCACCTCCTCATGCTGCTGCCAAGTCCAGAGTCTCTCATGGGTCCCTGTACGGCCTCCCATTGCTGCTGTCTCCATCGCCACACTCTGCTGCCATGTGCCACTTTCAGGTCTCTTCACACTGCTGGTGTGTTAAATTTTTTGACATAGGGTGCAGGCAGATTACGGGCCTCACATAGCTGCTGCCAGGCCCCTAATCTGCCATGGGCCCCTATATACCGCCTCCTCATGCTGCTGCCAAGTCTAGAGTCTGTCATGGGTCCCTGTACGGCCTCCCATTGCTGCTGTCTCCATCGCCACACTCTGCCATGTGCCACTTTCAGGTCTCTTCACACTGCTGGTGTGTTTAATTTTTTGACATAGGGTGCAGGCAGATTACGGGCCTCACATAGCTGCTGCCAGGCCCCTAATCTGCCATGGGCCCCTATATACCGCCTCCTCATGCTGCTGCCAAGTCCAGAGTCTCTCATGGGTCCCTGTACGGCCTCCCATTGCTGCTGTCTCCATCGCCACACTCTGCTGCCATGTGCCACTTTCAGGTCTCTTCACACTGCTGGTGTGTTAAATTTTTTGACATAGGGTGCAGGCAGATTACGGGCCTCCCATTGCTGCTGCCAGACATGTAATCTGCCATGGGCCCCCGTACCGACTCCTCATGCTGTGACGTTGCAACAAGGTGTAATTCAACCCTACATATGTTAGACCGCCTTTACGAACAGCTAAAGGCCATCACAGATTTCCTGATGTTAAAAGCGGATAAAGGTACTCCCTGTGTAACTTAGATGTCAGCCATTGTCAGCTCATGTGTGACACCTGCGCTTGCTCAGGCCCTTTGAGGAGGCCACGCTATTCGTGAGTCGGCAGGACTATGGGATGAATGAGGTCAAATCGGCCATGGGCCCCCGTACCGCCTGTTCACGCTGATGCTGGTCCCACAGTGTGACCTGGGTCCCTGTACGGCCTCCCATTGCTTCCACTCTGCCATGTACCTCTTTGAAATCTCCTCACACTCCTGCGGTTGTCCATTTTGTCATAGGTTGCTGGCAGATTAGCGGCCTTCCATAGGTGCCGCCAGGCCCCATATCGACCATGGGCCCCCGTACCTCCTGGTCACGCTGCTGCTGAGCCCACAGTGTGACCTGGGTCCCTGTACGGCCTCCCATTGCTTCCACTCTGCCATGTGCCACTTTGAAATCTCCTCACACTCCTGCGGTTGTCCATTTTGTCATAGGTTGCTGGCAGATTACAGGCCTTCCATAGGTGCCACCAAGCCCCATATCGGCCATGGGCCCCCGTACCGCCTGGTCACGCTGCTGCTGGGCCCACAGTGTGACCTGGGTCCCTGTACCGCCTCCCATTGCTCCCACTCTGCCATGTGCCACTTTCAGGTCTCCTCACGCTCCTGCTGGTTTCCATTTTGTCATAGGTTGCTGTATGGCCTCCCATTGCTGCTGCCTCCACCGCCACACTGTGGCTCCAAACACTGGTTTTGGCCCCGTGACTGGCCAAAGGAGTGAAGTGTGCAGTGATTCTAAGATCGACGGCACTCATCTGCATGTCATACTGACAGACAGTATTATTTCTCTTCCCCAGCAGACTCCAAGGGCATTTAAATTAAAGGTACAGTGTTCTGCACTAATATTAAGTCTCTCTGAAGCCTAGAAACACCCTTTTTTAAGTTAAATTCACAGCAAATTTATTCGACTCGAATCGAATATTGTCCACGAATTCGCCGAATCAGTCGAATCGAATTTTTCATTTCTTCGCTCATCTCTAATCTTCATACTTCACAAGTCATACAATTAATAGAACCTAAATTATTTTAAAATTAACACTAATTCAATCCATATATTTAGAAACAAATAATATACCTTAATAGAGGATTATCTGAGGTCAACAAAACAGTGTTGTAAATTCACTTTTATAGCTCTAGTGGTGTACCAGACACTATATCAAACTCATGAAGTTAGTAAATACTGCTTGATTCACTCCCATTTGCAAGCAGCAAGAAATGGACCTGATTTATTAAGTTTTAGTAACAGGAAATTGCCACTAAAAGCATCCAAACAGGAGTAGCATACGGACGTTTTTACAGATGCCTCAAATTACCCTGTCAGCACTCTCTCGATACAGTAGATCAAATGTTTATTTCAAGTATATAACTTGTTCTGGCTGGTTTTAGAACAAATATATTGGTCCAGACTTTGTACAGCTACAGAAAAAGCTATCTGTTACCTGTGAGAACCCTGCAGAATAATATTTTGTATGGCCAATTGTAAAAAAATGTAAAAGAAACATAATTGAAGCCTGTTTGTAAAGAAGCACCAAAGCTGTACACAAACTTAGGCTTTTCATGGTTTATTTATAATAACTTAAAGAATATGAGCTTGAAGCACAATTTACATCAGTATTACTCAATACCTCCCAACTTTAGAAGTGGAAAATGTTGGACACACTGTTATGATGACATGCAATACAAAGGTTTATTAATAAGACTTTGATAAGCTAAACATTTGTTAACATTTTAGCATGTATTGCTCTAAAATTTACACTACAATGTGAACCATTTTAGACAGGTCAGCCTCCTTTACACCCCCAAATCATGCAAATCTCACTCCACGTTCCTGAAGCCCAGCCAATCAATGCCTCAGGTAATCCCAGTGCCTGCAGCCCACTCTCCTTCCCTTTATACCATCTCATCAGCTTTCCTCCTCTCTAAGTGCTAGAATGGAGACTAGCTCTGCCTCCTAAATATGAACGTTTCCCATCACCTGCACCAAACAAGTACAGAGGGATGTGGCCATTTAGAGAATTGGTACCTTTAAGTATTGGCCAATAGAAGCTGAGACAAGGAAGATAACCAATTAGCAGAGGGGAAATTATTAGTATACATACAGATAACAAAGAGTGCACAAAACTGGGACACTGTTTGGATCCTTGGGACCCTTAGATTACATTCAAATCCCAGGACAGACCCCACAGGATCTAGGACGGTTGAGAGGTGTGGTATTTATGACCACCATAAAATCATTTTGCAGAATGCTAGACATATATATATATATATATATATATATATATATATATATATATATACTGGATTAATGTAGCCTTTTTTCATCTTGTTTTCTATGCTATAAATACCCCTGTCATACTGTGCTCACCTATCCTAGAAAATATTACAAGCTGTGATGGATGTGGCTTATTGTGGTTAGGATGTCTCATTGTAAATTCACAGTGAAATACTATATGTTTACTACAGCTGATGTCAGATTACATATCCCCAGCCCCCTGTCTGTTAAGCCACAAAACACTTGATGTTGGTAGAGGCACATTTACTCTTACAGGCTCATAAATCTAAATGTTGAAATGAAGTTTAGCAAGCAAACCACCCCCACCCGTTTTCATGCAACCCACCATTCAATCCTGAAGAGGACCGGTGGTGAATTGGTTTGTGGAGTATAATGCTGAAGCATTGCAACCAGAGATGTTTTTTGTTTTTTTAATCAATTTATATTTGTGCAGGGTAAATATACAGTATTTTTTATTCTATAGTTGGGAATTAATGTTTTGCACATACTGACGTTGCTCTTAGTTCTTTATATGTAATTCAAACTATACTTAGAAATAATCAAACTGAATTTATTTTAACTGATCCTAGTTTTGGTTTCTCTTTGAGTCACTAAAACTAAATGTTTTGCAATCTACAAAGGCAAGTATTTTTGTATATGTGTTCTCCAACATGGAACATTGACAGCTGTTCATGTTGCTGTATAAATATAAAGAATAATGTTAATAATCTGCAAAATATAAATTTAGACATTGGGTGGAATACCATAGACTCCCACACAAAATACATTTTTGTGCATTATTGCCTATTGAAACAATCCTGGTCTTAAAAGAAGCTCCAAAAAAGTACTTTTATTAGTCGTGATTTTTCCAGAGAAGTTATGTGTAATATATACATATAAAATGCAGTGCTGTAAAATGATCAAATCATGCAAATCAACACAATAATAGTCCTGAAAAGGTGCTCATTAATTCCCAGTGTCAATGGAAAGAATGCAAACTAACCAGAAGCGCACTTCTTCTGAGGTAGAGAACGTGCGCACGAAACGCGTCAGCTGGAGCCTATGGACGTCGTTGACACTACGCCGCTGGTGCCATGTGGAGGCCCGGCGGCCACCTTTAATTTTAAGAGGGTCAGTGGGTCACTTTCACTTGCCACCTGATTACATGTTTTTTACTTGGTTTTTTGAAATAAATTGAAGTAATATACTACACTTTGAGTACCTCTCTGTGTCCTCTGTGAGGGGTCTCTCTCCCAATTTCACAGCCACAGAGTGATTTCAATCCCAGCCCTGGTTCCATTGAAGAGGAATATCCTATCCTGGGAGCTTCCTGGCCTGCAGGATTTCGCTTTTCCACAAGAGGGCGTTATCATCATCTATTTCAGCACATATCCATTTTCTGACCAGAGGGAGAGAGGGGAATCTCCAGGATTTCTTACACACATGCGTACTTTAAATGCGCTTCTGGTTAGTTTGCATTCTTTCCATTGACACTATTAATGAGCACCTTTTCAGGACTATTATTGTGTTGATTTGCATGATTTGATCATTTTACAGCGCTGCATTTTATATGTATATGTTTTATTGAGGATTTTTATATGCGTTTATCCTGGATGTTCAGCTGCTGTTTCTTTGAGAGCGCTCACTGTGTGTCTTTTACCTTTGTCAGGGCTCCCAGGTATGACCAGAGGTGTGTGACTGAAGCAGGGAAACGCAGACTTCAGATATGTTATAAACAATATAATTTATTAACACTAACAGTACAAACATAAACGCAGTGCAATACTAAAACATAATACGGTGCAAACAAACCAAACCACCCACAGATAACAGTATATACAAGCAAGCGTCGTCAGGCAGGCCGGGTCAATATCAATTGGGCAGGTAGGTACAGGGGGAGCAAGCGGAGAATGGTCGGGGTCACAGGCCAGGTTCAGCAGGTAGCAAGCAGCATAGTACAGAGGGTCAGGCAGAGGGATGGTCCGGGTCACAAGCCAGGGATCAGAACAGGTAGCAAGCAGCGTAGTACAGAGGGTCAGACAGAGGGATGGTCAGGGTCACAAGCCAGGATCAGAGCAGGAGAAGTCAGCAAAGGAACAGAAACAGGATGCAGGACAGATACAGGGCCCAGGACAAACACAACACCAAGGCAGAGTCTGCAAGTCTGGCCATCCCTTAAATACCCCAGTATCATCAGTTCCAGGTGTTAGCTGGCTGAAAGGTTGAGTCTCTGATTGCTGGGAGCACCCGCTGGCCAGCCCTGGTACTGCAGATCAAAAGGCAGGTGAGTCCCACCATTGCTGGCCAGTCCATTCCTAACAGTACCCCCCCCTCAAGGAGCGGCCTCAGGACGCTCCAAACAGTCCTAGCTGGGCAAAATGTTCCACCGCCCGGGTCTGGCAACTGGCGGGATATCAAAGACTGGCACACCGGGCAGGACTCCGGGCAGCGGCACACCGGGCTGGACTCCGGGCAGCGGCACACCGGGCAGAGGCACACCGGGCAGAGGCACATCGGGCAGAGGCACATCGGGCAGGACTCCGGGCAGAGGCACATCGGGCAGGACTCCGGGCAGAGGCACATCGGGCAGGACTCCGGGCAGAGGCACATCGGGCAGGACTCCGGGCAGAGGCACATCGGGCAGGACTCCGGGCAGAGGCACATCGGGCAGGACTCCGGGCAGAGGCACATCGGATTACCAGGCGAAGCAGCAGGCAGCGGGCCACCAGGCGGAGCAGCAGGCACCGGGCCCCCGGGCAGATCAGCAGGCACCGGGCCCCCGGGCGGGGCGACAGGCACCGGGCCCCCAAGCGGGGCGACAGGCGCCGGACCCCCAGGCGGAGCGACAGGTCTCGGCCCTCAGGCGGAGCGGCGGGCGCCGGACCCCCAGGAGGAGCGACAGGTCTCGGGCCCTCAGGCGGAGCGGCGGGCGCCGGACCCCCAGATGGAGCGACAGGTCTCGGGCCCTCAGGCGGAGTGGCGGGCGCCGGACCCCCAGGTGGAGCGACAGGTCTCGGGCCCTCAGGCGGAGCGGCAGGCGCCGGACCCCCAGGCGGAGCGACAGGTCTCGGGCCCTCAGGCGGAGCGGCGGGCGCCGGACCCCCAGGCGGAGCGACAGGTCTCGGGCCCTCAGGCGGAGCGGCGGGCGCCGGACCCCCAGGCGGAGCGACAGGTCTCGGGCCCTCAGGCGGAGCGGCGGGCGCCGGACCCCCAGGAGGAGCGACAGGTCTCGGGCCCTCAGGCGGAGCGGCGGGCGCCGGACCCCCAGATGGAGCGACAGGTCTCGGGCCCTCAGGCGGAGCGGCGGGCGCCGGACCCCCAGGCGGAGCGACAGGTCTCGGGCCCTCAGGCGGAGCGGCAGGCGCCGGACCCCCAGGAGGAGCGACAGGTCTCGGGCCCTCAGGCGGAGCGACAGGTCTCGGGCCCTCAGGCGGAGCGGCAGGCGCCGGACCCCCAGGCGGAGCAGCAGGTCTCGGGCCCTCAAGCGGAGTGGCAGGTGCCGGACCCCCAGGCGGAGCGACAGGTCTCGGGCCCTCAGGTGGGGCGGCGGGCGCCGGATCCCCAGGCGGAGCGGCGGGCGCTGGACCCCCAAGCGGAGCAACAGGTCTCGGGCCCCCAGGCGGAGCGGCGGGCACCGAGACACCAGGCACGACAGTGGGCTCCGAGTCAACTGGTATGACCGCAGGCACTGGGTCAGACATTGGATGGTCTGGCTGGACAGCGGGCATCGGGTCACCAGGCATCAGGTCATTTGGCTCGACAGCGGGCACCGCGTCATCTGGCAAGGCAGTGGGCACCGAGTCACCAGGTACGACAGCGGGCTCTGAGTCAATTGGCACGACAGCGGGCACCGGATCAGGTACCGGATCATCTGGATCAACGGCGGGCATCGAGTCAACTGGCCTAATAGGATCGTCAGGCTGGATCAGTTCATCATGCTGGGTAGAGGCATTAGGCCGAGTAGAGGCTTCAGGCCGAGTAGAGGCATCAGGCCGAGTAGAGGCTTCAGGCCGAGTAGAGGCATTAGGCCGAGTAGAGGCTTCAGGCCGAGTAGAGGCATCAGGCCGAGTAGAGGCTTCAGGCCGAGTAGAGGCATCAGGCTGAGTAGAGGCTTCAGGCTGAAGAGAGGCATCAGGCCGAGTACAGGCATCAGGCCGAGTACAGGCATCAGGCCGAGTACAGGCATCAGGCCGAGTACAGGCATCAGTCTGAACCACGGAAGGCAGGCTCACCGGTTTGGATACTGGCAGGATGGTATTGGTTGGAAAGAATTTTCGCTTTTTTCTGGTTTTAACTACTGGAGCACTGCGTTTATACAATCTCTCAGTGTCTGTGGTGAACATGTGGAATAACGCTCCAGAAAGTAACCCACATCATCCTCTAATAACCACACCAGGGACTCTACCTGGTCTGCACTAAATGGGGGCAAAAATTCATCCCTGCATTCGGGGGAACCAGATGAAACCAACTCAGCACAAACCTCAATCAATGGCTGCACCTCAGAGAACTCTGTGCCCTGATCTACTAGAACATGAGCGAGCCGTATACATTCTAGCAATTCATCCCGGGGATACTCCTTCAGAGTTTGATAAGCATACTCCCTGTCATCAAACACTAGCAGATATAAATACTCAACCTCATCCAGATCCATCCTTCCCATCAACAAGCCAAGATGGCTTCCCTGTGCAGCCACTTCTGGTCAGGATTGGCCTTGGTGTAGTGTCAGGGCTCCCAGGTATGACCAGAGGTGTGTGACTGAAGCAGGGAAACGCAGACTTCAGATATGTTATAAACAATATAATTTATTAACACTAACAGTACAAACATAAACGCAGTGCAATACTAAAACATAATACGGTGCAAACAAACCAAACCACCCACAGATAACAGTATATACAAGCAAGCGTCGTCAGGCAGGCCGGGTCAATATCAATTGGGCAGGTAGGTACAGGGGGAGCAAGCGGAGAATGGTCGGGGTCACAGGCCAGGTTCAGCAGGTAGCAAGCAGCATAGTACAGAGGGTCAGGCAGAGGGATGGTCCGGGTCACAAGCCAGGGATCAGAACAGGTAGCAAGCAGCGTAGTACAGAGGGTCAGACAGAGGGATGGTCAGGGTCACAAGCCAGGATCAGAGCAGGAGAAGTCAGCAAAGGAACAGAAACAGGATGCAGGACAGATACAGGGCCCAGGACAAACACAACACCAAGGCAGAGTCTGCAAGTCTGGCCATCCCTTAAATACCCCAGTATCATCAGTTCCAGGTGTTAGCTGGCTGAAAGGTTGAGTCTCTGATTGCTGGGAGCACCCGCTGGCCAGCCCTGGTACTGCAGATCAAAAGGCAGGTGAGTCCCACCATTGCTGGCCAGTCCATTCCTAACACCTATACAAGTTATGTGTAATGTTTTTCTTTTTTTATATAATCTTTTATGGTTTTTAAATACAGAAAAAGAAAGGCACATGGATAACATTTTTCATTTCTGTGAAGTCAATAAAGGTGCCCATTACAGCAATTGAGAGAGTCACAATCACCGTGAATGAAAAACAAAGTGTACAAGTCTCCCATGCATATTTCAGACACAGAGTGTACTGTACACTGTACAAACAACTCCAAAAATGACTATATGTGCATGCCTATTGGCTCTAGTAAAATTTCACAATAAAAATAGATAACATGAAGATAGACCAAAATTAGTGCAACAGACTTTGCCTTATCTGTACGACCTCCGCTTTACCACCCTGCCTATAATTTGGGCGGCAAAGCTATGAGGTACCTCCCTGTATTGACTGGTCATCAATATGTACCAACTAAGTCACATCAGGGAGATAGCTGCTAAATCAGCTAGACTAAGGTTTACTCTTAGAAATAAACAAATGTAAAGAAAAAGAAATGGGAAAAAATAGGGGTAAAAAAAGACAAAAAAGAGAGGATGCTGATAGAACTAAAAGTCACATGTTCTCCCACCACATCAATTCCCGGTGGGCTGGAAACAAAGGCCCCCAGAGAGAAATGGCAAAGAAAGTTTAATAAAATCAAGTTCACTGGTTAGCTTGGACAAGTTGTTGGAATGAAGGGTCAGCTAAATCTATTATGGCATATCTGACCCAGTTGTATACTACTGCCAAGGTGCCCAAATGGAACCAAAGTGGCCTTGTGTTCTCTTGCATGTGGAGATCCACTCCTCAGCCTCCATAATCTCAGTTACTTTCTTGACCCAGTCCCCACAACTAGGAGTATGTTCGCTCTTTCAATGAATTGCTGTAAGAAGTTTGGCTGCATTAAGCAAATGAGGGAGAGCGCTACATTTATAGCATGCTAGTGGAATAGTAGGAACATGGAGCAAGAAGTGAGATGGTGAAAGGGGAAGGTCACCTTCCAGATTCTCAGCTATGCAATCTCATATGTCTTCCCAAAAGGGCCTGATTTGAGACATTCCCACCACATATAAAGGAACGTACCCCTCTGGCCACAGCCTCTCCAACAAATGTCAGTAGTGGAGGGGTAGATCTGGGCAAGAGACATGGGTACTCGAAACAACCTGGTCAACAACCTGTAATTATTTTCTTGTGGTTTTCTATCTATAGAGCGAGAGTGAGTCACTTGGTATAAGTGTTGCAGTTGCTCTTCAGTGAACTCACACTGTAGGTTGCCTTCCTACTTCCTAATGTGACCCAATTTAGATTGAGAAGCAGTGGAGAGAAGTAACTTACATAGAACTGAGATCATGTGTGGGATAGGGTCATGAGCCCTATCCCATAGGTGCTCAAATGCTGTTAGAGTGGACCTAGTCCAAGAAAGATGTCCCTAGGTGTAGAAAAAAATTATGAAACTGGTAGTATCACCAGAAATCTAAGGGGAAGGAGCCATATCATTCTGTAAAGAAATCCAGTGAAATCAAAGTGCCTGCTTCCATAAATTTGGTGAGGCTATCAACCCCATTCCATGCCCAGGTTCTGAAGAAGGTCAAGCTCCCCCCAGGAGGGAACCATGGGTAACCCCCCACCAGTGCCAATAGTGACACTGGGGATGCCTGTGAAAGGGGGCTGTTCAGCTTTTCCCATACCTTAAGGGTATGGGTAGTCAAAGGACATACCCAATCAAAGAGTCCTCTATCTCTCGTGTTCACCCATGGTGCATATGATAAACCACGACCAGCCAGTGTTTTTCTAAAGGGACCCAAAGTATTAAAGAGGTATGGAACTGCCAGTTTAAGATCCGCTGAGTTGCAGCTGCTCTGTAGTATAGTTTTATATCAGGTATACCAAGGCCTCCTAGCTGTTTAGGTTTTTTCAGTGTGGCCATTACTATTCATGGTCTTCTGCTATTCCAGACAAACATTGTGATCAGGTGTTGGAGCCTGAGGAAGAATCGTTTAGGCAGAGGGACTGGCACCATCTGCAGGATGAATAGAATTCTGGGCAGAATATTCTCCCTAATTATGTGAGTACAACCTAGCCAGGTAAAAGACACCTTATACCATACCTGGAGATTGTGACGGATTCTACTGAACAAGGGAGCGTAATTGGTCACATATAAAGAGTCCAAATGATTTGTGAGCTGTGTTCCCAAATATGTCAGGGAGGCAGTTACCCAGGTGAAGGGAAAGGCACTCTGGAGGGCTACAGAGAGAGCTGAGGACAAAGTAATTGAAAAAATCTTTGATTTTGTGTAATTTATCTTAAAGTTGGACACTGGGCCATAGGCCGTCCGTTCCACCATCAGGTTAGGCAATGAGACAGGGATCAGAAATGTAGAACAAAATTTAATCTGCATATGTGGAAAGCTTATGTTCTGTAGTGCCCACTGTGATGCCCTTGATGTCTGGATTTGATCTGATCTTATGGAGCAAGGGTTCCAAGGTATGAGCAAACAAGAGTGGCAAAGGGGGACACCCTGCCTTGTGCCATTCTGCATGTGGAACATAGCAGACAAGGAACCGTTAACATTAACCTGGGCAGTGAACAATGCATAAAGTGCAGAGATTCAACTTAGCATATGAAGGCCAAGGCCAAGTCTCTCCAGTACAGCCGTGAGGAAGCGCCATTTAACTCAATCAAATGCTTTCTCAGTGTCAGCAGAAAGCACCAAATAGGGAGGGAGTTGATGGTGCATTCAAGCCCAATGGATAAATTGGATCGCTCTAACAGAGTTATCCCTCGCCTTCTGTCTAACTATGAATCTGGTCTAGTCTGGGTGAATTATCTAAGGGAGTAGACGTGTCAACCGATTGGTGAAGATCTTAGAAAAAAATCTTCAAATCCATATTTAATAGAGAGATTGGGCGGTAGTTTTGGGGTAAGGTATGGTCTTTCCCGCCTTTCAGGAGAACCATGATGTGTGTCAGGAGGGCATCCTGAGGGATGTGGCCCCCAGAGGCAAGTGAATTGAAGTATTTACACCTGTGTTTGGAGCTGCGATAAGAACGTCAAATAATAGGCCTTAGTATAGCCATTAGGGCCAGGGCTTTTCCTGGTGGACAAGGATTTCATAGAAGTCAATAATTCCACTGGAGTTATGGACAACTCTAGATTGGCTCATTGTTCAGGAGAGAGAGTGGGGAACCCAGAAGAGGAGAGGTAGTCATTAATGTAGGAGAGCTTTAAGTTTTCATCGGCAGGGGGGCAAGCAGAGTTCAAATCATACAGTGTAGCATCATAATAGCAGAACAAAGATGTGATTTTGAAAGTGTGTACAAACGTTGCCACAGAGGGAGCTTGACGTTTGTGAACACAAATAGAGGCACAGTGCCTGTGGGGGGCTCTCGCTAGCATCCTGCAACTTTTGTTCCATGTTCATAGTATTTATTTATTTTATTTATTTATTTATTTATCTAGTTTATATAGCGCCAAAGGGTTTGCTCAGCGCTGTACAATAGAGGGGGGGACAATACATGAAACAGTACAGTAACATCAAACAGCACACGAGGGGTAAGAGGGCCCTACTCTTTCGAGCTTACAATCTAGGAGGGAGGGGGTAGTGGTACAGGAGGAAATGGCTGTGGGGGATGGAGTGGTAGGAGGAGGGAAGGGCAGCGGCTGTTAGGTGAGGGTGGGGTAGGCTTCCCTGAAGAGGTGGGTTTTCAGGGAGCGCCTGAAGGTGAGGAGGGAAGGTGACAGTCTGGTGGATTGGGGTAGTGAGTTCCAGAGGATGGGGGAGGACCTGGAGAAGTCTTGCAGTCGTGCGTGGGAGGAGGAGACCAGGGAGCAAGATAGAAGGAGGTCCTGTGAAGAGCGAAGGGTACGGGTAGGGTGGTACCTGGGAATCAGGTCGGTGAGGTAGTTAGGGGCAGTCTTGTGAATGGCCTTATAGGTCAGGGTGAGCAATTTGAATTTAATGCGTTGGGCAATGGGGAGCCAGTGGAGGGAGAGGCAGAGGGGGGTGGCAGAGGTGGAGCGGCTGGTGAGGTGGATGAGTCTGGCAGCTGAGTTCAGGATGGTCTGAAGCGGGGAGAGTTTGCACTAGGGTAGGCCAGTGAGGAGGGAGTTGCAGTAGTCAAGGCGTGAGATAATCAGGGAGTGTACGAGTAGTTTAGTGGTGTCTGGGGTAAGGAAGGAGCGTATCTTGGCGATGTTCCGGAGGTGGAGCCTGCATGTGTTTGTGAGAGATTTGATATGAGGTTGAAAGGAAAGGTTTGAGTCCAGAATGACGCCAAGGACCTTGGCTTGCTGGGCGGGATTGATGGTGGTGGTGTTGGTAGTGATGGAAAGGATGGGGGGGCGCGGGCTGGGGGGAAGACGAGAAGCTCGGTTTTGGAGAGGTTGAGCTTCAGGAAATGGAGCGACATCCAGTCAGAGATGTCGTTTAGGAGGTGAGTGATGCGGGCGGAGAATGTGGGGGTGAGGTGAGGGGTGGATAGGTAGATTTGAGTATCATCAGCGTAGAGGTGGTAATTGAAGCCGTGGGAGTGTATGAGTTTGCCAAGGGAGGAGGTGTAGATGGAGAAGAGAAGGGGTCCAAGGACAGAGCCCTGGGGGACCCCAACAGAGAGGGGGAGGGAAGAGGAGGTGGCATCGTTGTAGGAAACGCTGAAGGAGCGTTGGGATAGATAGGACGAGAACCAAGAGAGAGCGGTGTCTCTGATGCCAAGGGAGAGTAGCTGATTAAGGAGGAGGGGGTGGTCGACTGTGTCAAAGGCCGCGGAGAGGTCTAGGAGAAGGAGGACAGAGTAGTCGCCTTTGGCTTTGGCGGTTAGTAGATCGTTGGTGATTTTGAGGAGGGCAGTTTCGGTGGAGTGTAGGGGACGGAAGCCGGACTGTAGTGGGTCAAGGAGGTTGCTGTCAGTTAGGTGGGCGCTTAGGCGATCGAAGACCAAGCGCTCAAGGAGCTTGGAAGTGAGTGGCAGCAGGGAAATTGGTCTGAGGTTGTTGAGGTCAGTGGGGTCCAGGGAGGGCTTTTTGAGTATGGGGGTGATGTGCGCATGTTTTAGGGGGGAGGGGAAGACGCCAGTAGAGAGGGAGAGATTGAAGATGTGGGTAAGGGAGCGGATGAGGGAAGAGGGGGGTGACCGGAGGAGTTGAGAGGGGATAGGGTCCAGGGGGCAGGTAGTGAGGCGGGCTTCTGAGAAGACTCTGGTGACTTCCTCAGTGGTAGTAGGGCTGAAGGAGTGCAGTGATGGGGGGGTTACGGTAGGCAGGGCCTTGGGTGTGGTGGGGGGCAGTGCCGTTGCGAGGTCAGAGGAGGGGAGAGATGAGGGGGTGATGGAAGGGAGGAGACTAGATGGGGAGGTAGATTGCAAGTTGACTATGTCCTTGCGGATTGCGTCAATTTTGTTGAGCGACAAACCTCAAAGGCTGGCACATGCATTGATCATGAAGTTTAAAAAACAGTTTGCAAAGTTCCTTGAGGTGCTGTAGTGCCTCCGGAGTTGCTTGATGTTTATGATGTAGCTCTGCCTTCTGTAAGGCCATGAGGACCCATTGAAAGTCCACCTGCCTCTCCATCTTAAGCTTAGTGCATAGTGCAATAAACACACCATGAACATTGGTTTTGTGAACCTCTCAGACACCATCACTGACCCCCTCCGTGGCATTTTCAGGAAAATAATGTGTGAGAGTTTCTGTGACCCTTGCCACGACTGAAACATCATGTAAAATTTTTTAATTAAGTCTCCAGGACCAATTTCTGGCGACTGAACATGGCAGTAGGGGAGAAACCATGATCGGAGCTGGTGATCTGTTCTATGGTGGAGGCTTTCAGAATATCTAAGGTGTGGTGGTCCACGAACAATAGGTCAATTCTAGGATAGGTGTCATGTACTTTTGAATAATATCTAAAATTCCTCTAGGACTCATGCATAGCCCTTCAACTGTCCACCAGGGAATAAGATTTCTGAAAATGTTTTAGGAAAGCATATGAGTGTGTGGGGCGGTTTTGGGAAGTATCTAAAGAAGGGTCAGAGCTAACGTTGAAATCTCCGTCAAAAATCAATTTGCCTTCCCTAAAGTCCACCAAGCGTTCCAGGACTGAACCTATGAAGGTGAGTTGGAGAGAGTTTAGGACATAAAGGGTGGCAAAGGTGTATTTCTGGCCCTGTATAGTCCCTTTAAGAAAAACGTATCTACCCTGAGGATTCTCATAGTTGAGGGTTGAAAGGGGCAATTTTTGTGAAGGGTGATGACAGTGCCATGAAACTTTGCCACTGAAGAATTGCTGAGAATCCATTAAGAAAAAACATTGGTAGCTAGTTTGGGGGCAGAGGTGCAAGTAAAATGAGTTTCCTGCAGAAATAGTACCTGTGCCTCCACTACTTCAGCTCCAGTCACAACCTACCACGCTTAATATGGGAACAGAGACCATGAACATTGTATGACACTACCTTAACTGTAGCCATGAGAGAGAAAGGAATGGTTGTCCAAGTGACCAAGCAAAAACTTCCTATCAAAGTATGGTGAAGAAGCATACTGTGTCCTAAAAACACAAAAACAGGGTAAATAACCAGCAACATAATAAAACATAAATATAAATGTCAACAAATTTGCAGTTATATCTCGGGTAACCGACCACAGGTTGTGTAGAAACTGAGAGTTCAACCTGGGGCCCACACCAAGAAAGGAGCAGCATCCAGGGACGAGCAAGGCGCTTGAAGCGCGGCATTCCCCCAAGTGGGGTAAACCTACGTGCAGAACATAGTCTGATATGCAGGTTGCAACACAGCTCCAGCACCCTGCTTCCTCGCTCCTCCATGTCTGGGCCATGGCCCCATGTAATGCTTTTCTAACTATGTTTGGATAGCAGTTGGAGATGCTAAAAATGCCAAATACCAGCATCAGTCAATAGCACTGGCTGCTCAGGCTTACAATTCTAGTTCTAATACAGTGATGATAGTAGGTTGCTCACTCTCCACCTTGTTCAATCACAAAACATATTGCATTCTTTTCAATACAAGGCATTTTATGAAGAGATGAGATTAGTGAAGGGTTAAGGAAACCACAGCATTGTCTCTCATCCATTCCCAAAATGCCTTGCATTCAGTGAGAAGAAAAGAATATAAGATGTTTTGTGCATGGAAGAGGTGGAAAGCAAGCAACCCACAATCATCACTCTGACAGTTATTTCTCTCGGTTCAGCTTGTTACACTGAATTTAGGAATCCTATTTGGGATTAATTTTGTCCCTAAATGTAGCTTTCAGTCTGCTGTATCTCTCGTAGTAATGACGTTCTAGTCCATGAAAGTCTTTGAAGGGTTATTGCATTACAAGGAAGAACAGGGGTAGATAAAATACCCAAGGATTAGAACATCTTCTCAAAGCTGACAGTCCCTGGGTGGAGCTCAGACATCTTTATACAACAGAAAGAAGCAGCATCAAATACAACAAAGGTTCCTGTGTTTTCTCTGTACTTCATTATTGACTACAGCATCAGATCAATGTAGGTTCAAGTTTTACTCAGTTGTTCCCAGCAATATCTCTTGAGCTATTCAAGAAACATGGTGGAGGTCTCAGACCAATGTAAGTTTATGTATGGCTTCAGCGTCCCCAGTGATAAACAACATAGTAGCAAGATAAGAATGGGTAAGGTTCATCTCAATCAGGCTGCACATGGTGGAGAACCAAAGACTTTATCCTGGGCTATGGTCTAGAACTCTAAACTCAGGCAGCAGCCTGTGGGCAAAAAAAAACTTCCAAAAACTTGCTCAAAATATATGTTAAAACTAAGCCCAGCCCACAAATGAAAATGAGTTAGCTAGTCAACAAATGTTCAAGGTTAACCTAGGCTGCATCTCTGACGCATTTTTTAAATCTCTCAGCAGAGTCTGGCAGAAGACACATCATAAGAAGCCCGTGAGCACACCCTACTGGAGAAATCCCTGCTCTACTGCAAAATCAAACTACAAGTGCTAATTTAAAGTGGTTGTAAAGGTAAAAGGTTTTTTACCTTAATGAATTCTGTGCATTTAGGTAAAAAACCTTTTACATACAGCTCCCCTAGGAGCCAGGACCACTGATGGGAAACCCAAGAAGAGAAAGATCTGGGTTGTTGTGTGCAAAACCATTGCACATAGCAGGTAAGTATAACATGTTTATTATTCTAATAAAAAAGGGAGTTTTATTATCACTTTAAGCAGGCCTTGTGGGAACACATTGCTACAATTATAATAAATATATTGGTAGTATTAGAAGACCAGTCAGTGTTGCATATCCTCAAACAATCGCAAAAGCAGTACTAAAGTATAAAAACCATGTATAACAGTCAGATCCACTTTGAAATCTCAATCCAGTCCAAACTCTTCTTTTTGTTTTGGATAAAGTGTGGGAGTGTTATAACCTCTACATACTTTTAACTGTTCTCCGTTTCCCCATTTGGGAGATTTCTCCTCACTTCCTTTCTATTTGTCAGGAGTCAGACAGAACACCAAGTGAGACCCAC
The DNA here is from genome assembly GCF_062004578.1 of Staurois parvus. NCBI lineage: Eukaryota > Metazoa > Chordata > Amphibia > Anura > Ranidae > Staurois > Staurois parvus. Next base: position 2,260,920 of record NW_028318022.1, on the reverse strand, counting down.
CACCCCCAATATGTACACAGCCAGCAATAAAAGATGTTTTTCTAGTTCATTGCCCAAAGTTTAGAATGGGGGGTGTCAAACGCTCAAATCAAACTGGGGAAGCGATATCATTACTGTTGCTCTCAAAGGATCGGTTATTTCTGTAAGATTAGATGAAGGCTAGAGCACACGATCCTCCCTTACATCAGAGGTCAAGTGTCCCCCACCCTCCCTTACATCACAGCGCACCCCCTTACCTTGTGCTGCTGCTGGGAAGAAGCTGGGGGTGGATCTGGGAAGCAGAACATTCTGGAGAAGGACCAGAGAAGAGCTGGAGTCAGCTGCTGGAATGCTGAGACCAGGGGAGGTGGAGATGACGGGGTGCTGCAGCTGCACAGAAGGGAACAGGATTTGTAGGAGTTCTGCCCTCCTCTCTGCTACCTACTACTGAGACAAGGTGATGGCAAAGACAAGGAGAGGTCCACATAAAATTGCCTGGAGGGCCAGATTCAGCCTCTGGGCCTTGTGTTTGACAGGTGGTTTAGAACCTCTGTAAAGACTTTCAGCTGTCTGTGTCCCTACAAGTGAGATTTTCTCCACCCTTCCTGTGCAGGTGACAGCTCCTGTCTATAGACAGCATTTAAAATGTAATACATATATCTCCTCTATAGGGACGCAGACAGGATTTACAACTTGGCAGCAGCTCTAACCATTCACTAAAAAAAGGTTTTTGCTCAAGTAAGCCAAATCCTCATGTATAAATCATCTCCACGTTCTATAAAAATACAAATACAAAAACAGATCACTGTGGCAAATTATTTGAAACTCATTCCTTCTAACATTACCAGTGTTGCTGATTTTGAAATGGTTTGAGTTTGCGGCTTTGTGCCCAAGACTACCACCCATGCCTCTCTTATCATATTTTGCACTGCATGATATTACAGCTTACCATCACAGCTAGTGTAAGATTTGGCTAGTATATCTCCTTTTTTTCCCTACACATTGGAAACATTGGTCAGGATCAAGAACAGGATACAGCATTAGAAGCAGGCAAAAAGCTGATTTATTCTACGTATGAGTAGCTGAATGTTTGTCCTGATCTATGACAGACATATTGAGTTTTACTGCAAGTACAACAAGCCTTCCTAAGTTTGTTTTCTATTTTCAGACACTTCACATTGAATTACATTTTTCATTTCTTCTCCCAGCTTTGCACTTCTTTATCTTGCTGTCCTTGCCATATTGTTATGCTTGTCTCCACAACCTGCTGTCATTATCTTATTCCCTTTTTTCTTCTTGTTGCATCTTCTGAATATCCTAAAAGAAAGGAAGAAAACTGCAATGATTATGTAAAACACATCAGCAACATGGCATCAATGACAGTGTCAGATAGAGTGATGACCACCATAGGGTACATATGTTAAAGCTGAATGTGGGCAAACTGATAAATATTCGAATACACACATATATAGTATATGCCATATTTGTCTCAGTAGAGGTGTCTGTACTCTCTGGTCCCTCTTCCTAACAACAACAGTGCCCCCTCCACAACCTTTAGCCCGGGCTTACACTGATGTGGTGCGGCACACCGTATGTGATTCATACAAGAACTGCGCCGCATTCCTGTGCAAATCGCATGGAATTTCTGTGCGGTGTAATTTGAGCCATACATTCTGTATGGCCCAAATCGCACCTCATCCGCACCAAAAAAGTGGAGGACCCCTTTTTAGCCGCAGCAGAATTGGATCACATGGGTATTCATACCCATGCGATCCAGTTCTGCACATCGCACCGAGTTTTGCAAACTGATTTCAGGGAACTTAAAACACACACAGGCAGTGGTTCGAACAGAGTGCGATTATAATGCGGTACGGAAATCGCACAGAAACTAGTGCAAATTTCAGACCTCATCAATGTGAACCCAGGCTTAAAAAAAACAAGGAATCAAATTATTACGCAAACTTAGATTTAGTACTCTATTCTAATGCACTGCACAGTATATGTAGTGTTTTTTTTTTATTTAAAAATTTTTTTAAAGATACTGATACTATAGGGAAAAAAGGACATTGTTTACAGTTTATTTATAAATTGTTTCTTTCACAATACAGTGTACAATAAAAAACATAGATTAGTTACTGTGAAAGTATACCAAAGCTGACATTGTAATACTGTATAAGGGAGACCATAATCATGCAATACTATGCAGTCACCACAGTATAAATAAATATACTACACTTATAAGATATACACAGTGGCCAGAATATAAATATCCATCCATTTGGATAAAGTGTGCATTTGACACATCAGTGCAGTAATGCATTTTAAACCTTAAAGTGGTTGTAAAGGCTGAAGGTTTTTTACCTTTGTGCATTCTATGCATGAAGGTAAAACACCTTCTCTGTGCAGCAACCCCCAGAGCTCCCCTAATACTTACCTGAGCCCCATAGTGATTCAGTGATGTGCATGAGATCCTCTTCTCCCCGGGAACTCTCCCTCCTCATTGGCTCAAACAGCAACAGGAGCTATTGGCTCCCACTGCTATCAATCACAGCCAGTGAGACAATGAGGAGAGAGAGGGGGGTGGGACTGAGTCACGGCACTGTTTGTGCATGAACCCACAGAGCAGTGGCTCGGGAGTGAGCCTGCTTAGGTGCCCCAAGAACAAGCAGCTTGCACTTGGCAGGAGGAAAGAGCCAGAAGTTCAGGCAGGGGACCTGAGAAGAGGAAGATTGGGGCTGCTCTGTGCAAAACCGCAGCAACAAGCAGATAAATGTAACCTTTTTTTTAATTGCCTTTAATATCACTTTAATGAACTTTGTGTGTTCATAGTGGTAGTGACAGCAGGCAGGACATAAACACATAAAGTAATGTACATACACGTACACAAACACACAAACTCAAACATACATAGATACCAGCACAGTGCTCCTGAACTCCTGTTCAAATCCAACACCAGATCTCTCTGCACAGCCCCTACTCTCCTGCCACTGGCTGGCCCTGCTGCTCCCCTACTATTGGTTGGCCTGACTTCTCTTCTACCATTGCCTGGCCCAGTTGCTCTCTTCCCATTTATTGGCACAATTTCTCACTCTGTTGCTACTCACAGAACTGTTCAGGTAGAAGGCATGAGTTGGTACCAACAGGACTGTTCAGGTAGAAGGTATGAGTTGGTACCAACAGGACTGTTCAGGCAGAAGGCATGAGTTGGTACCAACAGGACTGTTCAGGTAGAAGGCATGAGTTGGCACCAACACATTATTTATATATACATGTAGCACTACCCCCTTACTTATTTTTGGGCTCCCTGTTGTTCTGGACCCCTCTCTAAAAGGCCAACCCCTGCAGACACCACAGTACTCTTTTAACCAGTGTAAATTACCATCAGAAAGTAGACTCATGCACAGATTTGAGTAAACTGGCATGATGTTTATATTAGACTTCAATGTAAGATTGGTAAACAGCACAAAGCAGTATAGGTGAGTGTAATAGCAATTGCCACTCTTAACAACTTTAAGCAAAGAAACAACACATACAGCAGAATCTCAATCAGTGCTAGCAGGCCTGATATTCAGAAATTAAGCCAATACTTCCATTCTGTTGTGTTTCTAGTCCCCAGTTAGCAAGAAAGCTATTGAACTAGCTCGTTTTGAGCCCTCAGAATCTGATGACAAGGTTTAAATCTGAGATAGAAAAGAGCTCTTTGACCAGAGTAGTTAATGTCCCTTTAAGTACAGTGAGGAATGTTTTGCGTGCTCGTTGGGACCTAGTTGGTGCACAAGTAGGAAGAGATGAAGGTGACAGTCACTCAAAGTACTAATGCAAGGAAGAGAAAGAAAGAAGGATAAGTACTGTCCCTTTAGGTGCCACTTGATTTGGGTGGCATCCCTTTAATGCACTGATCAAGTTACAAATTTTGAGCAGAAAGGTGTCAGAAGTTGGCAGAAACACTTGCTGGCAAAGGGAAACTCCACTCTGGGCTGCAGGAACCAATGACAATGGTGGTAGAGGTTCCTTTAAGAGGGTAAGCCATTGGTTAAAGAAGCACAGATGTGATCTGGCCTGCAGAAGGTGTGCACTGCGGTCAGCTCTGATGATTGGACTGTGCTGCAACTGTGTTCAAATGTAGAGGCCGGGGGAACTAGGCCACAACATGTGTGAACTATATCCGCAACTGTGTGCAGGAAAGTAGCAGATATGAAAAGAATGTCAAGTGTTCACTTGTTTGGCTGGTGTGATGGGACTCTCTCACCCGAATAGTGCCTTCCAGCAGGTCCTGGCTGTCTCTCTCTCTCTTTGCGGATGGGGGCCCCCACAAGGTTTCTGGTCTCACTTGCAGGGCTCCAGGTCACCTGCTGGCAGGCTGTCTCACTGACAGGGTGGCAAGATTAATGGTCAGCGACTCCTCCTTACTTCTTCTCTCTCTAGCTCTGCGGCCTGGTCTGGTTCTCCGGCAGTCAGCACAACTGCCTCTCTGTTTCTGCTCTTCAGCTCTCTCACCTCTCACTTGCTTTCCAGTTTCCTGGGCTTCTGTATAGAAATGTCCCTGCCCACACTCTAGCTCCTCTGGGAAATGTAGTCCTCTGGTACACTGCTGCTCAGCATAGTCCTGCGGTTCAGCATAAAAGGTCCATGGGGCTGTTCTACAGAGTTTGAGTGTCACTGAATTGCAGGGCACTGCCATTTTGTGTCTCTATTAACATCCTGCAACTCGCATTATAGCAGTGTGTTACATACACATTAATCATATAGCTATAACCTTATAACCACCACCCCCCATACACCTTTGAGGCATAGAGTCCACTAGACCTCTGAAGATATGCTGTGGTATCTGGCACCAAGCCATCAGCAGTAGCCATCCTTTAAGTCTTGTAAGTTGTGAGGTGGGGCCTCCATGGATTGGAATAATTTTTCCACCCAATAGATGCTCAATTGAATTGAGATCTGGAGAATTTGGAGGCCATGTCAACACTTCAAACTGGTTGTTAAGTTCTTCAAACCATTCTGGAATCAGACTGGACTATCTTCTTCCATTGCTCCTGTTGTCCAGTTCTAATGTGCACATGCACATTGTGTTTTCGAGCCTGGACTCAAGTCAACATGGGCATCCTGACTGGTCTGCCGTTACACAACCCCATACACAACAATCTGTGTGTTCTGACACACTATAAGAGCCAGCATTAACTTTTTCAGCAATTTAAGCTACTGTATCTCTTCTATTGGATCGAGCTACATGGGCTAGTCTTTGCTCCCATCGTCCATCAAGCCTTGGCTTGGGCAGCCAAGGCTTGATGGACGATGGGAGCAAAGTGACCCCTCACTGTTCCGCTGTTTTACCTTATTTTGAGTACTTTTGGTAGGTTCTGACCACTGCAGTCCGGGAACATTCCTTAAGAGCTGCAGTTTTGGAGCTGTTCTGATCCAATCAGCTAGCCATTAAAATTTGGCCCTTGTCAAATTCTTACACATGCCCATTTTTTTTCTGATTTCAACACATCAGCTTTGGGAACAACATATTTACTTGTTGTCTAATATATCCCTCCCACTTTCAGATGCCATTGTAAGAGTATAATCAATGTTATTGACTTTACCTCTCAGTGATCATAATGTTATGGCTAATTAGTGTATATATCAACTTCTTTACCTGTCAAAGGTTTTTACCTTTTTTTTTAAGGTAATCTTGTAATATAGACACCTCTGACAGACAGCACAGCTGCGGTACGTCCTCAATCTCCCTGCAGACCCAACAACAGATAAGCAGTACAGCATGGCCCAGACTCACCCTAGCCTGTGACTGGGCAATGAAGGAGCAGCAGTATATCATGAGATTGTTTCTCTATTCTCCTTTTTGTAAGCAAGTTTACTTACAGTACTATGCAAAAAATGGTGTCCCAAAAGGCTTAATGAGCTATCACTCCTTACCCCAGTGCAGGGGATTAAAGACGACTGATAAAAAAAGACTGAGTTTCTCAAGTTCTGTTTTAGAAGACATTTTTTTTAAGAATACAAGACTGAATTAAATTGTTTGTTGTGCTGTACATGTGTCAAGAGTTCAGATTTAAGTATGTAATTTGAGTTTTGGGGGAAAAATTGGATGCAATGGTGAGCCTGATGATTCTTCTTGACACTTCCAGCTGTGCACAGTAGATGGGATACTACCGTATATGTTCCACTCATCATGACTGAACCTTACTTATCAGCTCACTGTTTATAACAATTCTATAAATTACTTTGTAGTACCCAGACACATTCATACTTTTTATTCTGTAAGGTTTATCATTAATACATGAATGGAATTATAGACAGGGTTTTATAAGTGAGTGTGTTACACATGAGATAAGATCACAGTGTTACATTATAAGTTTAGACATGGATGAATTCATGCAATATTTTTAAAATTCCTGCTCTCATTACTGAGCACGTAGCATTGAAAAATCAATATCTTTGATGCCTTCATTGCGCACATGTCTGCATTGTTGCGTGCTGTGTTAAAAAAAAAAAAAGGTCTCATAAATGGGCTACCTTAATGTCCATCTTTTACCTAAAAAATAATGAATGAAAAAAATGCATAATTTGCCTTGCAATCATAATTGGTTGCAGGTGGAATGCCAGACTCCTGCACACTCTTCCTCCAGCTCTGCGTTTGTAGGTTTATTGTTACCGCATGTATGTTACTGTGAGGTTAGGTTGACACCTCATCCCTTTAAAACCAAACATATATTAATGACACAGGCTCTGATTAAGGTGGTAATTAAACTCACTTAGTGCCTTATCTGCATTAAATTAGCCTCAGAACCTGTGTAATTAATATGTGTTCAGTTTTAAAGGGATGAGGTGGCAACCCTACTGTGAGAGATAGTATGAATGGGCCCTCAATCTTCCATACTTTTGTTGAAGACAATCAACTGCTTAGAAGATGGTTATGTGAGAGCACTTAATTCTGTGTTGTGCCTGAATGGGCAAACATTTACTCAACATTGCAGGGCCCATAGCAAAATACAGTATCCTTGTAATGTTAGATGCCTGCCTGTTATGCTGATTCTCTTTTTTTTTAGTGGGCAGAAAAGGAGAGTCTGAGACAAATTTTATTTGCATGGTTGATCTGCATCAGTGACTCAGGCTACATGTACACTGGAACTGCTTTAGACGTTAACTCTACTGGCAGCAGAAAAACTCTATACATGGAAAAAACATGTGTAAATGAGGTACTGCCAGAGTACTTGCCATTGAAATTAATAAACGCCCAAGCGATAAACACAGCTAGCTTAAGTGTGTTTACAAGTGATTTTGCTGCGTTTGCCTTTTTTTTGCTCAATGCAATTCTTCTGCATTCAGGAGAGGGATGTTTAACTGCCTCTAAACTCTGCTGCTAAAAGCCTATGGGTGCATGGACTCATTGGCTTTTATTGAGTTCAGTTGAGTTGAGTTGTACTGAGATGAGTTATTGGGTTGAATTCAGGGGCTTTGGGAAAAAAAGCTCCTAAACTCATTTTTTAGGAGCAGCAGTGTACATGAGGTCTCAGTATTGAAGAAAGAAGTTTCATCATGGCACAAGACAGCTAACAATGCCAGAATGAGAAGCTAATAATCTCATCCTCCATGTTTCTTTTGGGCAAGGCTTATTTTAAGATATTGTTACATTTGTCAAATAAATCCAGATATTTACAGATTCTACAGAAATATACATCTTTGTCTAATCAGAATGATGTCGAATTTCAAGGCATTCCTTCATATGTGACATCTTTATTTTATTCATTGGAATGTGTATGACCTGGAGTTTTATATTTAAGTGATGTTTCTCAAGCGTAGCATGCCCAAAATGTAAAAAAAAAAGTCATGCTTGTCATATTTGTATCTGTCTTAACTAATTTTCTGCATACTTTACAATTCCTGAATGACATTGTTGAAAATAATAAGCAATAATTTACTTTTTTTTTTTTGTATATTTCAGTACTTTCTAAATGACAGATTTCAAGTGCTTCAGAGCAAGTGCAATATTGCAAAATGTGATTGAAACTGATATCTAGGCATGGTTTGATTGTGGTGTTCCAGATAGAATAGTTATTATTTTAAAAAAAATCAGTGATTATGCACACAGAAAGATATGTTTGTTCTCCTTGAATAAATTATTGTTCACGATTAGATGTTATAATGAACTGTAAGAGGTTTGCATTGCATTTCTGCTTAGGCAAATTTATTGAAAATGGTTCTAAAGACTGAAGGTTTTTTCCTTTATGTATTCTATGCATGAAGGTAAAAAACCTTCAGTGTGCCACTTCCCCCTCAGCCTCCCCTAATACTTACCTGAGCCCGATCTTGATCTAGCAATGTGCACACAAGCAACAGCTCTCCCAGGTCTCTCCCTCCTCATTGGCTGAGACACAGCAGGGGCCATTTGCTCCCACTGCTGTCAATCACAGCCAGTGAGGGGGGGTTCGAAGCAGGGCGGGGCGGGCTGATTCGCTCTCTGTGTGTCTTATAGACACACAGAGGTGGCTTAAGAGCAACCATGCATGAGTGCCCCAAGAGCAAGCAGCTTGCTTTGGGGCACTCAGCAGGGGGGAGGAGCAGGGAGCTCTGGCGGGGGATCCAAGAAGAGGAGGGTCAGGGATGTTCTCTACAAAACTATTTAGCAATTGTTATAATTGCATATTTAGATCACCTTTTGCTAAAAGATCATTAACATGTAGCTGTAAGCTTTTAAAACGGAGCTTCAGTTCCCATAATACATATTTGGTAAAAGCAGATCCACAATGACCTTTCAAATAGCATTAACAATTGGAATAATTCAATAGTAAAAGCATTGTAATAACTTAGTAATTATTAAAAATTTACCATGATCTCGGAAGCAGGCAGGCGCCATGATGGCTGTGGGCATCTGAAGCCCACAGGTATTTATTTCCGTGAATCGGTGCAGCTGGCTATCCCAGCATGCACCACTCATTCTCACGCCTGTGCAGTACAGACAATGCTTGGCACGATGTACACACTCTGCAATTTCAGCATAGAGCATAGTGCAGGATGCAGCAGGATACAGCATCCACGTCTTCCTGTAATCTGGACTCCAGTAAAATGGCGTGAAACTCCTCCCATTCACGTAAATTCCAGTTTCCAAGTCCCGCGATTAAAGGAAACCAAAGGACTTCTGTGATACAGGAAACGACATCCCAGGAGACCTTGCAAATTGCCTTACAACATCATTGTCTAGGCTGTCGGGACTGGAACTGCAGGCTTGCAGTGGATTTAAAGGTATGTATATTAAAAAAAAAAAAAAAAAATATCCAACTTGTTCTTTATTTTACAGGGACATCATAATCAGGTAAAATATGAAAAATGGGTGGAACTCCACTTTAAGAAACCAGTGCTGTGATCATATTCAATTAAGATAATATATTGTTAAGATGGTAAGATGGGAATTACATTTTTTATAGATTTATTAGGCAAGCAATTCTGTCTTTAGAGAACTTTTGCTTAAAAATACATACATTTTATGTTAAAGAAACCAAAGGACAACTTTGTGCCATTGTGGGTATGTTTCCTTGTTGCTGGAAGTACCCACAACAACCAAAAGAAGCCCATGTAAACCACACACCCTCTGTGCAGAAATGTATTTTGTGAAAAATGAACCCTTGACACCAACCCTACAATTGCATAAAGAGACATTCAATAAAAAAACTGTTTAAATCCCACCTTTTCTACATTACAATGTCTACTGTGAGGGCCCATATTCCCAGCTTGTTGACAGCTTTTACTGCAATAGTGAGTAAGCTTTTCTATTGCATAGCAAACCTTGCTAACTGCAGCAGACACAAGCTGTTAGCACTCTGTTAAAACTCTTTTAACACTGCAATATTTTGTTGAATTGGACTTACAGTGCTAACAACAAGGGCACTGTGCTGTCTTACATTTTCATCCAAAGTCTTTTTGATTAATTTTGTTGACTTGACTGTTGACTTTTTGCATAACCCGTAAAAGGAAATATGGACTCACAACTTTATTTAAATTAATTTGGAAGTACAAATTGTTTAAATTTTAGATTGTATGAAAAGCTACCTGAACAAAAGTAAACATTCTTAAATTAATTAATTTTTACAAAACATCAATAGCAACTTCAGGAAAAATAAAACTCAAAATCTTATTTTTTGTTTATTGTTTAGTAGCGGGACATAGTTTGTGTGGAAAAGCACCAATTATTTGAAGGTTAGATAGATCCCAAGATACTTCAAACTACGGGGTTGCCATTGAAAAGGAAAATGTGTTTTCATAAGACACACCTCTGGTGTATGAACAGAAATATTTAAGACTTCATATTCTGTGAAGGTAATTTTAAAATTAGATATAGCACTAAATGAAGAAAAAGTAGACATTAAATTATCAGTAGCATATGCTGCACACTTGTGCAATCTACCACCTATTGTAGTGCCATGTATATTGTGATCATTACATATAGTGGAGAGAAAGAATTCAAGGGATATCACAAATACTAAAGGTGACAAAGGACTCCCTTGGCGGGTTCAAAGTGCTGTAAATGTGAATTTGGGCATTTGGAGATTCCTACATAGCCACAATATGACACAGCATTTAAGGACCGAGGTTGAGATCATGCAGAGTGGTAATAAGGTAATTGAAGGGTGGACTGGGACTATTTGTGAACAAAGTCTATAAGAGATAATCAGTGAATTATCTCTAGTCTCTCTGCCAGAGATGAAGGCAGTTTGATCGGGCGAGATCCATCACAGGGGAAGAGAGACCAGTCCGGTAGCTAACACCTTAGTGTATGGTTTTATGTCTAGATTGAGTAGCAAGATAGTTCTAAACTACCACAGCAAGTTGGGTCCTTGCCAGGTTTGGGTATAACTGTAATGTCAGCGGTCAAAATTTCAAGTAAAAATCATCCATCATCAGCAACAGAATTGGCATAGATGGACAGATGTGGAAGAAAAATGTCTTTGAATGTTTTATAGTACATGACTGCAAAGCCAGCTGGGCCTGGGGCAAAGCCAGAGGCATTGACGTTAAAGCCTGAAGGAGTTCTGCCTCTGTGATAGCCACTTTGAGTTCTTTCAAGGCCTTGGAAGATAGGGAAGGTAAGTTAGCTCGTGTTAGATAATGTAGAATGCATGTGCATTTTTCAGCTTGTGGTAAGGCATGGAGTTCTCTGTGAACATGGTAAAGACTTCTCTAAAGGAATGTGCAATATCAGCCTTATTATGCAGCAGATTTCCAGAAGGCAATTTGATATTAGGGATAAACATTGATGATGTACTGATTTACTGATTTACTAATAGAATGAGCTATGAGTTCTCCCTGGCTTGTCATCTCATTCATATCACTCCATTCATATATGGTTTGAGAAATCTGATGAAACCTACACTTAGTGTTGTTGTTAAGTATCATTTTCAAATAAAAACAATATAAATTCAGCGAGTGCTTACAGTAGCAGCTAGTGCACCAAAAAGGAACCACAAACCTTCTCAATGAATAATGTAAATAAAAAAGTGCAGCGCTATGATTATAAAAATCCAAATAATAATAATAAAAAGCTATAAGAACAACATGACATGAGGTATTATCATTAGTATAAACAGACTCTGATAAAGTGGGGCAAAAAAGTATTTAGTCAGCCACCAATTGTGCAAGTTCTCCCACTTAAAAAGATGAGAGAGGCCTGTAATTGGCATCATAGGTAGACCTCAACTATGAGAGACAAAATGAGAAAACAAATCCAGACAATCACATTGGCTGATTTGTTAAGAATTTATTTGCAAATTATGGTGGAAAATAAGTATTTGGTCAATATCAATACTTTGTTATATATCCTTTGTTGGCAATGACAGAGGTCAAACGTTTCCTGTAAGTCTTCCCAAGGTTGGCACACACTGTTGCTGGTATGTTGGCCCATTCCTCCATGCAGATCTCCTCTAGAGCAGTGATGTTTTGGGGCTGTGGCTGGGCAACACGGACTTTCAACTCCTTCCAAAGGTTTTCTATGGGGTTGAGATCTGGAGACTGGCTAGGCCACTACAGGACCTTGAAATGCTTCTTATGAAGCCACTCCTTAATTGCCCGGGCGGTATGTTTGGGATCATTGTCATGTTGGAAGACCCAGCCACGTTTCATCTTCAATGCCCTTGCTGATGGAAGGAGGTTTGCACTCAAAATCTGGCAAAGCACCTTGTACCCATGTTGATGAGGATAAGGGCCTCTTCCACACAGCCCTGGGCTGGTAATTGTATGGTGGGGGGGCTTATTGGAATTTGGAAGTCCCTTCTATCAATAAAGCAGGCCCTAGATCCTGCCCACCCATGTGAAAGAGTAGGGGATGCATAGTACACCTACACATTCACAAAAAAGGTTAATCAAAAATTAAAACAGTCCTACAAAAGTCCTAAAAAAATACAGAAAAAGGCTCCTAATGTACATCCATTGTCAGTCATGTCATCCAGCAATGCAGGTGCTAGCCAATCATAATGAACATTGGCCCCTGGCCTGCACGAAAAAAAAAAAAAACTGCCGCCCACTGACACTTGATCGTTGCTTGTCTTGTGCCAAATGAATCCTAGTTTTCCATCGCCACTCAAAAAAAAAAAGAGATGTCAGTGACATCATTGACTTTTATACGGACATGGCCATATATGTCAATAATGTCACTGGGAGCAACTGAATTGGCTGTTTGTCATAACTGATATGGAACTGCATCACTGGATGATGTGATTGATGGTGGATGTACATCGAGGGACTTTTACATTTTTTTAAATAAAGGACTTGTCAAAAACTGTGTTGGTGGGTTTTTTTTTTACCATTAATTTAAACCTCACTGATTCACATGGGGATGGTGGTATCTGGGGGACCCTTTATTGAGCTGTAGGGAAGAGTCCTTGTTCCTTTCAACATGGACACTAGGTGCTTTGAGAGCATGTGGCCTGGTATGGTTTAGGTGGGGGGGCATATAGGTGCCGGCTCTTAACAACCAACACAAAATGCTGACAAACAAGCAATGGAACTAAAGTATCACAGCATCTTTTACAAAAATTTGCTGTGCTGCCTTGATGTTAACGGGTACCATAAAGCATAATGTGACTTATATTGTCATGAGTTTCAAATCACACCAGTGTGAGCAATGCCTTATTGGCAGGAATATCAGGTGAAAATAAATTCTTTTAAAAAGTCTGAAAAAAATAAAACTAATGTAGTCATCTCATGTAAGTACTGGTAAACTGCAATATATTTGAATTTTCCAATCACCGTTAAATCCTTTTCTTGGAGTTCACTTAGAGACACATTGGGGCATACTGCCACATGGACCCTGGCAAAAAAAAGTGACCAGCCTGGTATAACCCATCACACTGCATACCTCAGTTTCGTAACAAAGCAGCACAGAAATTAAGGCCATAAATACAGAGATGGAGGGGCTGTGACCCTCAAAGAAAAAGATTCCACAAAAAGTAATTTTATTTTTTGTTCATTGAGGAACACAGGATTTAGAAACGATTGAAATATCTGAAAGCAGTCAACTTCGGGGTGGCCAGAACAGCAAACATAACCCACACAGACCAACTAAAAAAAAAAGGCTGCTTGAAGGATTTTACATCAACCCACCTCTTCCCTCCCAATAGACCTGAGTGTCTGATGCCAGATTGCCCACCCCTCCTCCCCCCACATTCTCCATTCCACACAGACACCCCCGACCACTAGGATCGTCCACACTGATTATTCAAAGAGAGCCCGGCCAACGGGAGAGGTCAGAGGCAAGCATTGCTGTCAGACCCGGCACCCCGGAGTCACTTCACCGGCCAAACTATGGGGAAGTGATTCAAAAACAGATCGACTTCAGATCTTTAAAGGGGAAGATTGATATCAACCTGGATGAGGACTGCTGACTCCGTAATTCACATGTTCATCTCCCATTGGAGTTGCCTATATTGACCGGTGTGTTTCATAAGAGGCTGAACCATTCGAATGTCCTGGTGATGGTGGATCGTGGGAATACTTTTGGGACTTTTACAAAGTGGAATTTTTTGTGTTTATATTTTTATACTATTATGTATATATATATATATTGTACATTCACATCAGTCCCTAACCCTCAAGGAGCGTACAATTTAAGGTCCCTAACTCACATTCATACATACACATACTAGGGCCAATATAGACAGGATCCACTTAACTTACCAGCATGCCTTGAAGTGTGGGAAGAAACCCATGCAGGCACAGGGAGAACATGCAAACTTCCTGCCAGTGGTGCCATTGTTTGGATTTGAACCAACAACCCTAGTTCTGCCAGGCGCAAGTGCCAACCATTTAGCCACTGTGCTACCCACAACAGTATAATTAAATTAAAAAAAAACTACTATTTTTCATAAAAATCAGTCCTCAAGCTCCAGTCAAGTCATTTTGCTTAGGCTTGGATAATATCATCAGTCTGCCACAAGTAGGAGGAAGCATTTCCTTAGACCCCGTTCACATCTAACAATTTCGGATCACGGACAGAATTCCAGAGTCTGCCCGCAATTCTGAATTGCACCGCAATCCTGGCAAAATGCAGCATGCGTGTTTGTGTGCCACTCATTTTTAATGGCAACTAAAACATGGTTTATCATGTGGTAAAAATCGTGCAAAAATTGTCACTCAAAGGAAGTTTTGGATCTGGAGGACATTGGTCTTTGTTTAGCCCATGAGTCCTTTTGGTCCCTCTCTATTTCATCACACTAATATATATTTGGGTGATGGACAGGGGACCAGCTGCAGCTGCCATTGTTTTTGATAATTGGCCAGTTATGTATTTTATATTTACATATATATGTTTTGTGTGATTTTGATATCATATTTTTTGTACTGCTGGGTTATACAATGTTAAAAAGATATGGTTGTATAATATATCGCTGGTATGTTCATTGGAGGTCCTGCTTAAATTTTGTTTTGCTTAAATAATAGGGAAGTTGAGCCTTAGCCAGGCTTTTATTGTTTCAGAGTTTTTGCACTGATATAGCTTAGGGTGCAACTTTTAGTTACAATTACAAAAAGTGGCTAAATCAGTGGCTCCACATGTCTTTAGTGCATGCTATCATATAAGTAGTAAGATTTGCCAAATGTGACGCTCTCAATTACCCTAGGGTAGCCAGTAGTCCCCTAAATAGTCAATACAGGTCTGCCATATTGGAAAATCTCAATCTTTGCAGGCTAACAATGAGCAGTGGCATACCTAGGGTGGTGCAACAGATGTGGGCTACCTAGGGTGAAGCCACTAACAAGGGTGTATTGCAGCAAGCCAGGCATCGCTGGTTGGACCACTCACGTCTCCTACAGTGCTTCTGTAGCTCTAGTGCTTAGATCATTCAACTGATTCAGGAGCCAGCAGCACTGTACTAACCTGCTTTAGGTGAACAGCTCAGTCACATCAATGACTTTGTAGCTCCAACCGGTGATGGATGAATCTGCTTGAGTTCGATCAGTGGCAGGGGCGGACTGACAACTCATGGGGCCCCCGGGCAATAGGGGATCATGGGGCCCCTGTGTCCTTGCCCAAACTCAAAAAAGCCTATGGAAAAAGTACCAGGGGCATCTCATGGGGCCCCCTACTGACCCAGGCCCTTGGGTAGTGCCCGAATTTCCAAATGGTCAGTCCGCCCCTGATCAGTAAGCTATTTGGCTAATGTGGCCAAACATATTCAAAATGTGATCTGTAACACAAGCTCCACTGAAGCTAAAGGAAAGTATAGTTTGAAAATGATTTCTTACCATTTTCAAAGCTACACTTCCTCCTGTTTTTAATCAAAGTGCTCCCCTAAGAAATATATACCAGATCCTTTTATTTGATTGGGGTCTGGTTTGAGTTTAAAAGGGGGAACCCTAGTTAAAAAAAAACAGGAAATACAGTGTTGCCCCCCCCCCCGCCCAAATCCATATTAGTCCCCTGATCCAAGCATGAACCAAATAGGGAGGAGGTAGCGAGTCTCTAAATGACCAGCATTCTAGCAACCAATGAGAGAGGGCTGACATAGCAATGCCATCATTAAATAAATTTTTCCTAAAGCATTGCTATATGGGGTGGACAAACTGGCTATATAGTTCAGTGAATGGTGAACAGCCAGAGTTCATGGTGAACCATGTGCTGCCTCATACTGCTCAACCTTCCACTGACCACTACCATAAGGGGTCACTAAAATTACTGACCACCAATGTAAAGAGGCACTACACTGGCCTCCAACTGAAAAGGGTCATAAACTGTTTGCCAACTAAAAAGAAATCACACACTGTCCACCAACTGAAATGGGATACTACACTTATGCACAACTAAAAGGGGGACACTATGCTGACCACAAAATAAAAGGGGAACATTACAGTGACTACCAATATATCAGGGTGCACTACACTGACTACTATTATAATTGGGGCACTACACCTTTACAATCATTATCATAGGTTTCTTACCTATACACCGTCTTATGTTTGTTGTCCATATATTATCACATTATCTATTTGTTCTCGACCCAATTGCCCATTTTCTGCTCACATTTTACAATGACTGCACCATTTGTTGCCTGTGCATTTCTGTTAGTCCAGAAACATTTTCTCAGTCTCCATTTATTTTCTGCCCATTATTAGTTTTTTTTTTTTCGTTTGACTTTCACTTTAGAGGAAGGATGTTAATATTGCACTAGCTGCCAATCACCTGCATATACTGTTTATTCCAATAACTTTAAAGTACACAAAGTTTGATCTCCTTTAAAATGCAATATATAATGAACACCCTTTTTGACTATTTGTCAGTTCAAATGTACATAAATCCATTTTTCAATCCAAACAAAATCAGCTTGCCCTGCATCCTGTAAAAAACAAAATTGAATAAATTCTATTTTTAACTTCTATCTTTGGCATTGTAACAAAAGAATTAGATATTTGTCTTTTTCTTTATCCATGGCCTTCGTGAAACTCGATCCTGCTGTTGGTATTCTGACATTTCTTCTGCTATGAGACAAATTGACAAACGAAAAAAAAAGAATAATATATGATCCCCCTGATACATTCATTTCTATTGATGTGTGTTGAGGACAAAATGGAGAGGTGTGGGAAGCCAATGGATAGGATTTGCAAAACACCCTCACAAATAAAATATGTGTCTCTGCTCTTTGGGGTTCTGTTAGAGATTTCTTCTCACCTACTGTCCCAGTGACAACAGTTTCGCTAGAAAGGAAATGAAAGCAGATCTACACCTGCAAGAGATAGAAATCATATAAAGGTTTTCCTTAGACTTTAGGTGTTGAACCAACAACATTTACAAAGAACTGTGTGATGCATCTACCATAACAACATGTTCAATTTACACCCTGGCTGGTAGATTCTCACCCTGATTAATCTAAGGGAAATCTAAAGAGTCTGGAGTCACCTTTAGACAAATCATAAAAAAGCAGTTTTTAGAAGATTGCACACCTATAAGTGTGAGAACCTGAAGACAACATTATATTCATAACTATTCAAATGATTATGGTTGACTTGACTTATTTTACCTCTAAACTCCATCTTGATAGAATCAATAGTAGATGAAATATATATTGGAACAGTAATGTCCATAAAACCTGTGTAGCCACTATGCTGTACTTTAGAAAATTGATGGTTCAGAAACATAAAATAGGCTGAAGATAAAAATATAAGGTATTTGACAAGTTAAATAATAGCCTGCAAAAACATTATCAAGCTTAATAATTCAGTGACATCAAAAAAAATGATCTAGGTTTCATAAATTGCAGCTAGTGGTCAATATGATGGCCTCTTTGTGGCTATGACTGGCATTTAATTGTGCTATGTCTGCACTGGTACACAAGTAAAGTGGAAACATTTTTCCACACATTCATGATTGATCAAACCCACTAAATATTTGGCAACTTTAGGAAGAAATGATTGATGCGTTATGGACCTACGATGATCAGTATTACATTCTCACAGTCTTGACTGACACTTAATAGCTTATCTTTTCTGACAGATGGCTCAGTTCTGACATACAAAAAAAATACCTAAGATACACTTTAGTAAGCTTTTGTAGAAATTGAGTTCAAAATAGCATATCACCTGTGCACAGGATGAACATTTAATATAACTTTTTGGCTGCAAAGCATCATTATTTAAAGACTAACATGACGACAACTGTATTTTCTGTCAGATCTCATTTGTAAGTTAGATTTTTTTTTAGCCCAACTGGTTTTAATGTTTTATTGCTTTTTTTGCATTAGCTTTATAAATTTATATTATCTTCTATTAGATTTATGGCGATGTGCATAACAGAATACTATATAACTCAAAAGTCAACAAAAGCAGAGATGCAACTAAAAGTCACAGGACATTGGTGTATAATTTGGACTGTCCTCACCCCAAAGTCACATTCAAAAACATTTGTAAACTTTGTTGGCCTATCTTTTCAGATAAACTCAGTAAAGAAACTTGAAGCCCATAGAGATGATGACAGAACAGAACAAAGAGGTACGGAAAACACAATGCTGCTTAAGGGTAGGTTTACATGAGTGATGAATTACTTCAGACAGACACAACCTATCACAGAATGTCAAAAAATGACAATGTGTGTTTGACAGCCTAAAGACTAAATTACATGTACAAGCCTTATTCCATGCTCCTGAGCATTTAAACCACAGTCTGGAAATCAGCTAATTTGTAGCACACTGATATAAATGTGCTGCCTATGAGATTATGGCTAAAGAGAGGTTAAACATTCCACAGCTTCAAGCATGACCTTAATGAACAAAGGGAAAATTGTCTTTAACCACTTGCCTACTGGGCACTTTTACCCCCTTCGTGCCCAGGTTAATTTTCAGCTTTCCGTGCTCTCACACTTTGAAAGACAATTGCACAATTATGCAACACTGTACCCATATGAAATTTTTATAATTTTTTTCACACAAATAGAGTTTTCTTTTGGTGGTATTTAATCACCACGGGATGTTTTAGTTTTTGCACTACAAACAAAAAAATGCAAAAAAGTTTTTCTTTGTTTCTATTATAAAATTTTGCAAACAGGTAATTTTTCTCCTTCACTGATGTGTGTTAATGAGGCTTCACTGATACGCAGCACTGATGGGAACTGATGGTCACCGATGAGGTGGAATGGATAGGAAGCACTGATGGGCACTGATAGGCTGCACTGATGAGGTGGCACTGATGCGGCACTGGTGGGCATTGATGAGGAGGCACTGATGATGCTGCACTGATATGCAGCAATGATGGGCACTGATAGGTGGCACTGATGGGCACTGATAGGTGGCGCTGACTGGCGGCATTGCTAGGTGGCAATGCTGGGAAACACCGATGGGTGGCACTGATGGGTGGCACTGCTGGGCGGCATTGCTAGGCACTGATCATCAGGGCATTGATCATCAGTGCCCTGATGATCAGTGCCGATCTGCTCTGTGACAGTTGCCGGTTATCGGCAGAAAGTGCAGCCGATAACCAGCAAATGTATTTACTCGGTGATCTGCTGTGTCATTGGACACAGCTGATCACCTGGTAAAAGGCCGCTGTGATTGTCCTTTTACCTCATCACGTGATCAGCTGTGTCCGTAGGACACAGCAATCATGGAGATTGCCGGGTGCGCGCCGCTGGGGACGCACAGGATGGCGCGTTCTGGAAGGACATCATATGACGCCCTCACAGAACTGTAAAACCGCGTTGTAGCCATCATTCAGCTATAGTGCGGTTGGCAAGTGATTAAAGTCCTTATTTATTAATACCCACCTTTACTCCCCTGTTGCCTATGACACAGTTCTGTGGGCTACTAGCCAATGTCTAGGCATCAACACTGTCACATTATCAGCCCTATGTAGTCTTTAACACCATCTGATATAAAGCTTATAGCATAGCTTATAGCTTAGAGCGTAGGGAAGGAGAGTAAAAATGGGTCTGGGGTGGGCTCTAAAAGACACTGTTACTTTTCCATGAAGAGTCTCTTTAAGCTGCCCCTAGACAGTTAGATATTTCCCTGAGAAAAGTGGTGGGGCATAGATTTGCCCATTCTTACTTGAGTTATTAATGTACCAAGATCCACTGCCATTTTCATAAGATGGTAATAGGGTTACAGTGACTTTTAGAAATTACATTGTGGTCTAGGTTATTGTTGGGGAGCATTCCCTCTTTGTTTTGATGACAGAAAGTGAGAGAAAATGAACTCAATTATTTTAGTATCATGAGGAAGACCAAATGCTGTTGCCACGTGCGAAAGAAAGTAAGTAAAAAATGTTCTAACCCAAGGCACACAGACAACATTAAAAACCTAACCACGGTTCTATCCTATCCCCATTCAAAGTTGAAGAAAAAAATAACTTTTTCAGTCAATTTCTACTATGGTAGTTGTACAATATTCTATGTGTTGCCATGGGGGAACTTAGATGTCTATAAATATTTGTCAAATGTAGATGTAAGCAATCATCAGTGCCTGGTGTGAATTTAAGTGATGTTTAGGTGATGTACAAAAAGTATGCAAATGAGCAAAAGCAACATCAAAATGTTGAAATACTTGACCTGTTCTTTACCGCATTAATTTATTTACACAACCTAGTACAGGTTATTAATTGTTTATAGTCTTACATTTGCAAAGCATTACTAATGACAAAATTATGAACTACTAAGAGGAATAAGTTTATCAATATTTCATACACTGCATTAAAACCATTATCAGACCTTTCTACAATGAGAGTACATACAAACTTCAGAGGTTGTTATGATGATGCTTTGCATTGTCCAGGGTAGATGTTGCTGCTATCTCAACTGAACTCCCCAAGTCTGACATGCAGTCAGTTTTATTTGAACAGGTTGCAAATAAAACAAACAGAACAAAACAAAAAATGAATCCTTGCATTCCCGGCACTAACTAAACAAGACAGATTTCTTTCTGACAGGTGTAGGGCTTCTCCGATTCACCAAGAAAACAAGTGTTTTGTAAACCTTTCTTTCTCTTACACAGTGATTTTCATATGTAGCTCTCTCTCAGGTAGCTTTCCTGGGTCTCAGGCCAGAGCCTCCTATTGCTCCAGCCCTTCCTTCTTTATCCCACTTGCTGATGGTTAACAGTGGGAAGCAGAGCCCAGATTGGATTCCACACTGCCAAGGTGGCCTGGTATATACTGTATACATATATACATACGTAGACACATGCAACTTACCCACCACTGTGGCCAAAAATTCACAATTAGAAGAAAATTAATATACTTTCAATATACTTATTTCTGTCCTGCAAAATCCAAATCTGATATGTCTTTCAGACCACAGCGATCCGACATGATATGTCTATTGCTTGGACTTGGATTGCATGACAGGATTTGTGGCGCAACCTTCAGAACCGTTAATAATGCTTTAATTTGTGTATTCCAAGGTTAGTTTATCCATCTTAACTGCCTTTTTCAGCACATACACTGGTCTATAAAGACATATGCTCTGATAATTTAGCCAGTGCTTATAGAATATTGTTTTCTAATTTGAAATAGTACAATCTTTACTTGCTTAACCACCTCTGTACTGAGCACTTTTACCCCCTTCCTGCCCAGACCAATTTTCAGCTTTCAGCACTCTCACACTTTGATAATTACTCAGTCATTCAACACTGTACCCAAATGAATTTTTTGTCCTTTTTTTCACACAAATAGAGATTTATTTTGGTGGTATTTAATTAGCAGTGGGTTTTTTATTTTTTGCGCTGTAAATCAAAACAGACCGAAAAATTTGAAAGAAAACAAAAACGCATTTTTCTTCATTTCTGTTATAAAATTTAGCAAATAAGTAATTTTCTACATACATTTGGGCCAAAATGTATACTGCTACATTGCTTTGGTAAACATAATCCCAATCAGTGTGTATTATTTGGTCTGTGTGGAAGTTATAGAGTATACAAGCTATGGTACCAATCATTGAAAATTGAACACACCTGATCAAACCTGATGTACTTAAGGCCTATCTCATTTCTTGAGTCACTAACAAGCCATGACAGTACAAATACACCCCAAATTACCTCTTTTTGGAAAGTAGACATTCCAGGGTATTTAGTAAGATGCATGGTGAGTTTTTTGAACCTGTCATTTTTTCCCACAACTCTTTGTAAAATGAAAAAAGTAAATAAAATGTTTTTTTTTTCCACACACTTGTTATATTATCAAGTTATTCCTCTCACACAGCATATGCATACTTGCAGCTTCACCCCAAAATACATTCTGCTGCTCCTCCTGAGTATGGGGATACCACATGTGTAAGATCCACAGCCTGGCCACATACTGAGGCCCAAAATCCAAGTAGCACCTACAGGCGTTCTGGAGGCATAAATTACACATCTTATTTCCTGACTACCTATCACAATTTTGAAGGCCCTGAAGCACCAGGACAATGGAATTACACACAAAATAACTCCATTTTGGAAAGCAAACACCCCAATGTACATTCTACGAGGCATAATAAGTCTTTTGAACATGTCATTTTTTTTCCACAAGTTTTCAGAAAATGTGGAAAGAAAATGTATTTTTTTTTTACACAAACTTGTCCATTTATAAGATATCATATAATAGTGAATAAAGTGCTCCAGTGCCTTCAAAATTGTGATAGGTAGTCCGGAAATGAGATGTGTCATGTACTGTATGCCTCCAGAACGCCTGTAGGTCCTACTTGGATGTTGGGCCTCAGTATGTGGCCAGGCTGTGGAAAAGTCTTACACATGTGGTATCCTCATACTCAGGAGGAGTAGCAGAATGTATTTTGGGGTGTAATTTTTGGTATTTACATGTTATGTGTTAGAAATATCTTATAAATGATTATACAACAACCACCCTCCAAATAATTATTTACTTTATATATATATATATATAATTCCCCCACACTCCAAACAACACCTTCCCCTGAAGATGTATAAATCATATAATAGTGAACAAAGTGTTAATAAACCTAATATCCAAAATTTAGCAAAAAAAAATCCCTCAAAGTCATTATCACCAAAAAAGTAATTATCACCAAAAAAGTAATCAATGTCCACTACAAACAAAAATAATAGTCCACTCCAAAAAGATGAACAGCACTTCTTTCAACGCATCCACCTCAAAAAAAGAAAATTTATATAGTGCATTACCCTTTTTTTTATAAATCAATACACTTTCTATAGATTATATATAAATCATATAGTGACTTAGTGAACTAAGTGAAAAATCAGTGAAAAAAAGTGAAAAACCGTGAGTAGTCAGTGAAAATAAATATATAACATTCCTTTGTGCCACAGCAAAATCCACAAAACACCTCCAAACGGTGTACACTTCTATTTAAGTCAGGGTACCCTTACCAACCATCCACATAACATATGCCTATCTCACTCCAGGAACTGTACGGGCCAGATCTCCTGTGGATCAAAGGTATATCCTGATACCACGACACCCTCTAGAATCCTCAGGTACTCTGCTCTCAATGTCTCCAAGAAAGCAAATAGACCAACATAGTATAATACCGCCAGGCTAATTAACAATATATACTTTATTCACAAGCTGCTCACATTTATATAATAGTAAAATCACTCTAAATCAGTGGAAGGAACCTCACAGCCATCCGGAACAGCGTCCAGGAACTCCTGCACGTTCGTTTCCCTTCTCAAAAATGGCCGCCGGTCGACTTCCGGTTTCGGTAAAACGTCTTGACGTCACTCTCCCTTGACGTGTTTCGTCATTGACTTAATCATGATTAAGTCAATGACGAAACGCGTCAAGGGAGAGTGACGTCAAGACGTTTTACCGGAACCGGAAGTCGACCGGCGGCCATTTTTGAGAAGGGAAACGAACGTGCAGGAGTTCCTGGACGCTGTTCCGGATGGCTGTGAGGTTCCTTCCACTGCTTTAGAGCGATTTTACTATTATATAAATGTGAGGAGCTTGTGAATAAAGTATATATTGTTAATTAGCCTGGCGGTATTATACTATGTTGGTCTATTTGCTTTCTTGGAGACATTGAGAGCAGAGTACCTGAGGATTCTAGAGGGTGTCGTGGTATTAGGATATACCTTTGATCCACAGGAGATCTGGCCCGTTCAGTTCCTGGAGTGAGATAGGCATATGTTATGTGGATGGTTGGTAAGGGTACCCTGACTTAAATAGAAGTGTACACCGTTTGGAGGTGTTTTGTGGATTTTGCTGTGGCACAAAGGAATGTTATATATTTATTTTCACTGACTACTCACGGTTTTTCACTTTTTTTCACTGATTTTTCACTTAGTTCACTAAGTCACTATATGATTTATATATAATCTATAGAAAGTGTATTGATTTATAAAAAAAAGGGTAATGCACTATATAAATTTTCTTTTTTTGAGGTGGATGCGTTGAAAGAAGTGCTGTTCATCTTTTTGGAGTGGACTATTATTTTTGTTTGTAGTGGACATTGATTACTTTTTTGGTGATAATTACTTTTTTGGTGATAATGACTTTGAGGGATTTTTTTTGCTAAATTTTGGATATTAGGTTTATTAACACTTTGTTCACTATTATATGATTTATACATCTTCAGGGGAAGGTGTTGTTTGGAGTGTGGGGGAATTATATATATATATATAAAGTAAATAATTATTTGGAGGGTGGTTGTTGTATAATCATTTATAAGATATTTCTAACACATAACATGTAAATACCAAAAATTACACCCCAAAATACATTCTGCTACTCCTCCTGAGTATGAGGATACCACATGTGTAAGACTTTTCCACAGCCTGGCCACATACTGAGGCCAACATCCAAGTAGGACCTACAGGCGTTCTGGAGGCATACAGTACATGACACATCTCATTTCCGGACTACCTATCACAATTTTGAAGGCACTGGAGCACCAGGACAATGGAATTACCCTTGGATGCCTGCCTATCTTCTGAGAGTTATGCGCTGCTTGTACTCACCACTGTGCTACTGGTGGGTGCCTGAACCTCTTTGTTTGGACTCTCTCCTCCTCATAATTCGTTGCTAATCTGCTGCTTTCAATTGGCTCATACTCAAAATCTGAGTCTGACAAAGAGAGTTCCCTGATACTCTTGTCCGTCATACTTAGTATCTGGAAAGCCTCCTCGCTGGTGTATCATTTTTTAGACATTTTGATGCTCACTGGTACAGATGTTTAGCACTGGTACAGATGCTGATTTGACACTGGTACACTGTGACAGATATTGAGTATTGGTAAACTGTGACAGATGTGGCTTTGACCCTGGTACACTGTGACAGATGTTGATCACTGGTGCAGATGTGAATTGTACACTGGTATACCATGACATATGTGGATCACTGGTACAGATGTGGATCACTGGTACAGATGTGGATGACCACTGGTACACCGTGATGGATGTGGATCATCAGTGATCCTGTGACAGATGTTGATCACTGGTACTGTGACAGATGTGACTCACGAGTACTGTGACAGATGTGGATCACTGGCACTGTGACAGATGTGGATCACAGATGTGGATCACGGGTACTGTGACAGATGTGGATCACAGATGTGGATCACGGGTACGGTGACAGATGTGGATCACGGGTACTGTGACAGATGTGGATCACGAGTACGGTGACAGATGTAGATCACGAGTACGGTGACAGATGTGGATCGCGGTTATGGTGACAGATGTGGCTCAGGGGCACTGTGACAGATGTGGATCACAGATGTGGATCACGGGTACTGTGACAGATGTGGATCACGGATAAGGTGACAGATGTGGATCACTGACACTGTGACAGATGTGGATCACAGATGTGGATCACTGGTACTGTGACAGATGTGGATAACAGGTACTGTGACAGATGTGGATCACTGGCACTGTGACAGATGTGGATCACTGGTACTGTGACGGATGTGGATCACGGGCTCTTTGACAGATGGGGTTGACTGGCACTGTGACAGATGGGGATCACTGGCACTGAAACAGATTTGGATCACAGATGTGGATCACTGGCACTGTGACAGATGTGGATCACTGGTACTGTGACAGATGTGGATCACTGGTACTGTGACAGATGTGGATCACTGGTACTGTGACAGATGTGGATAACGCGTATGGTGACAGATGTGGATCATGGATACTGTGAAAGGTGTGGCTTACGGGTAATGTGGCAGATGTGGACCACTGGAACTGTGACAGATGTGGATCACAGATGTGGAGCATGGATACTGTGACAGATGTGGATCACGGGTACGGTGACCAATGTAGATCACAGTCACGGTGCCAGATGTGGATCATGGGTACTTTGATAGATGTGGTTCACGGGTACGGTGACAGATGTGGTTCACGGGCACGGTGACAGATGTGGCTCACGGGTACTGTGACAGATGTGGACCACTGGCACTGTGACAGATGTGGATCACAGTTGTGGATCACGGGTACGGTGACAGATGTGGATCACGGATACTGTGACAGATGTACAGTAGATCACAGGCACGGTGCCAGATGTGGATCACGGGTACAGTGACAGATGTGGATCATGGGTACAGTGACAGATGTGGATCACGGGTACTGTGACAGATGCAGACCACTGGCACTGTGACAGATGTGGATCACAGTTGTGGATCACGGGTACTGTGAAAGATGTGGATCACGGGTAAGGTGACAAATGTGGATCACGGGTACTGTGACAGATGTAGGTCACGGGCACAGTGCAAGATGTGGATCACGGTTATGGTGACAGATGTGGATCATGGGTACTGTGACAGATGTAGATCACTGGCACAGGGACAGATGTGGATCACAGATCACGTACTGGGCCCAGGCCCCTTCAGTGCAAGAGGGGGGCCTGGCCATCTGATGAGCAGGAGGGCTGGCTGTACTGCCTTGTTACTGAAACTGGTCCCCCTGTGGTGCCGGTGGCAGCTGGCTTCTCTTCTTCTCCCTCACATAGTTACTCTGTGAATGAGTGGTTTGTTCATGCGGCAGGAGCCACCTGTTACTCTACGAGGATGCAGCAGCTGTAGGAACACAGATATGCATCCTAGTTTGACAGGAGTGCAGGCGTAGGTGAGCGGCCCCCGAATGAACACTGTACGGAGCCACACACCTGTAAAATTTGGGATCTGCGGCTGTATTTATACTTATAGAAAAACATAGGTTTCCTGCACACAGCTTTAGGTGGCTTCAGCCACGTAAACAAACTGCTGATTTACACTGTACAGGCAACACAGTTGTTCCTCCTACCTGTGGGGAGAAACAACATTTTATGAAGTTCTTCTTTAGTCTGAAGTGGCAGTTTACAGCAACAAGGGGAGGGATTTATTAGGAAGAAGCAAAACTTACCACAAATAGAACACTTCATTCATGTGTCTGTAACCATGGCTTTGAAATCACATTGAAAGATCAGCATTTTCATACATAAGGTGGTTAATTAGCTTTAAAGTCCTGTTTGATTCTAGTGCTTTTGCCCAGCCACCACACCGTGGCCCTCATGCATGAACATATTTAATACATCCACCAAACAGATCGGAATTTTCAGGGTAGGTTTCAATCTGAATGGTTGCTATAGGAAATGAACCACATTTCCCAAAAAGAACACACTTCTACATCAGAAGAGTTAGACTAGTATATTAAAGTGTCTGAAATATTAACTGTCAGTGCCTCTTCACCCCAAAGAACCAGGTTCAAAACTGCACTTGAAACTGACAAGTGAAAAAGGAAAGTTTCATCTTCATACTATAAAGAAGACAAAGTATGCATTTTAAGTGGTATACTTGGGCTGTTTTGTGTGGTGTACTAAAGTGTATTGATAGCTACATACAATGTTTGTCAAGTAAGAGCTGCACAAGCAAAGGGTTTTCTTGTGATTTTTACTCTGCTTAAAAACACTTTTATTTTTACAATAAAACTAGCTTTGAGCTGCTTTCATACAAAATAACTGGACTATAATTTTGGTTTATTATGTGATTGTTGCTGTGTGTTTCTTGCCACCACTACAACTATACTATCTGAGGCTTTTATACTGCATCAAAAGAATGTTTAAATAATTTAGAGCTACAATGCACTACACTTTCAAAGTGATTCTGGGGGTTAACTGTTTTTAATCTTTACAATACAATAAATCTGTACATAATTTCACATTTATTGAAATGTATTTTTCAGAAAAATAATTTAACACAATGGTTTTAAAACATAATTTGCTTTTATCTGCTACTTGAAGAACACAATTTGACAAAACAAGTATAAAATCATCCAGCTATTTTGTAACTGTAAATATATATATATATATATATATATATATATATATATATATATATCATATAATAATATATATTATTTTGTTCTGCTGTCTCCCATAGTCTGGTTTCTAGAGTGCAAGGAAAAGAAAATAATATCCTAGCCTGTAAGTTTCCAAGCAATTGTTTAAAAACATCAGATACTGTATCTAGCATTCAAAGTGTAGCTCTTATTCAACTTTAAAACATATATTAATTTCCACATTGTATTTTAATAACCTTTATCTTACTCCTTTTAATCTGAACCATCTTGAAGTTTGTAAACTTCCTTTGTGAAGATCCCCACACATTTCCTTCCTTGAATTCTGTAACACTTACAGTATTCACTATGTCCTGTTCATAGGCACCGCTGTGTCATACATTTTTCAGAGCCTGCATTCTGAACTACAGAGGTGCTGAGAAAGAGGAGTTTCAGGAGGTGGAGTCAATATCACTGCATGCCGCCAGCAAGGTACAATGGTATATGTCAGGGGTCTGCAACCTTTAAGACATAAAGAGCCACTTGGACCCGTTTCCGAGAGGGAAAAAAAAACTGGGAG
Organism: Staurois parvus; assembly: GCF_062004578.1. Classification (NCBI taxonomy): domain Eukaryota; kingdom Metazoa; phylum Chordata; class Amphibia; order Anura; family Ranidae; genus Staurois; species Staurois parvus. Next base: position 2,232,168 of record NW_028318022.1, on the reverse strand, counting down.
ACGCAAAACCATTGCAACATTTAAAACAATTCCGACACTGCATATATTGCAAAAAGTGCTCTGGTCATGAAGGGGGTTTAAGGGCCCAGTAAGCAAAGGGTTAATCAGGGCCACAGTGTATCGTCATAATCACAATCATAGCCTTAGGTCAGTGGTGGGCAACCTTTTTCTTCAACTGAGCCAAATCTCGCCAAAACCACGATTGAAATTTATTTTGAGAGCCACATTTTTAAAACTGAAAATACATCCCCCATATAGTAATTCATCCCCCATAGTAATTCATCCCCCATATAGTAATTCATCCCCCATAGTAATTCATCCCCCATATAGTAATTCATCCCCCATATAGTAATTCATCCCCCATAGTAATTCATCCCCCATATAGTAATTCATCCCCATAGTAATTCAATCCCCCATATAGTAATTCATCCCCCATAGTAATTCATCCCCCATAGTAATTCATCCCCCATATAGTAATTCATCCCCCATAGTAATTCATCCCCCATATAGTAATTCATCCCCCATATAGTAATTCATCCCCCATAGTAATTCATCCCCCATAGTAATTCATCCCCCATATAGTAATTCATCCCCCATAGTAATTCATCCCCCATAGTAATTCATCCCCCATAGTAATTCATCTCCCATATAGTAATTCATCCCCCATAGTAATTCATCCCCCATATAGTAATTCATCCCCCATAGTAATTCATCCCCCATAGTAATTCATCCCCCATAGTAATTCATCCCCCATATAGTAATTTATCCCCCATAGTAATTCATCCCCCATAGTAATTCATCCCCCATATAGTAATTCATCCCCCATAGTAATTCATCCCCCATAGTAATTCATCCCCCATAGTAATTAATCCCCCATATAGTAATTCATCCCCCATAGTAATTCATCCCCCATATAGTAATTCATCCCCCATAGTAATTCATCCCCCATAGTAATTCACCCCCCATAGTAATTAATCCCCCATATAGTAATTCATCCCCCATATAGTAATTCATCCCCCATATAGTAATTAATCCTCCATATAGTAATTCATCCCCCCTATAGTAATTCATCCCCCATATTAATTCATCCCCCATATTAAGTCCCCAAGTCCCCCCCTGTGTCAATTCACTTACCTTTGCTCCGCGCGTTCCTCTCGCCGTGTTCCCGCGCCGTTCCGGTGTAGCATGAAAATCTGTCTCCTATGAGGATCTGTCCCCCTCGACGTATCTGCGCATGTGCCAGTTTCAGGCATTAGCAGCCGATCGGCGATCTCCGGCACATGCGCAGATACGTCGAGGGGGACAGATCCTCATAGGAGACAGATTTTCATGCTACACCGGTCTTCAGGGCGGACTGTGAGAGGAGCCTAGCGGGAGCCTAGCTCCGCGAGCCGGATTAAAAGGTCCGCCGGGCCGTAGTTTGCCCATTGCTGACCTATTACCTGTCACCTGGTGGGCAGTGTGCTCCGGAGCCGCAGCCAAGGTGAAAAAGAGCCGCATGCGGCTCTGGAGCCGCGGGTTGCCGACACCCGGTATACAGTCATGGCCGAAATTGTTGGCACCCTTGATATTTCTCCAGGAAATCATGTATTTCTCACGAAACGTATTGCATTAACACATGTTTTGCTATACACATGTTTATTCCCTTTGTGTGTATTGGGACAAAACAAAAAAAGGGAGGAAAGAAAGCAAATTCGACATAATGTCACACAAACCTCCAAAAATGGGCTGGACAAAAGTATTGGCACCCTTTCACAACTGCGGATAAATAAGAATGTTACAAGCATGTGATGCTCCTGTAAACTCACCTGGGGCAAGTAACAGGTGTGGGCAATATAGAAATCACACCTGAAAGCAGATAAAAAGGAGAGACGTTCACTTAACCTTTGCATTGTGTGTCTGTCTGTGCCACACTAAGCATGGACAACAGAAAGAGGAGACGAGAACTGTCTGAGGACCTGAGAACCAAAATTGTGGCAAAATATCAACAATCTCAAGGTTACAAGTCCATCTCCAGAGAACTAGATTTGCCTTTGTCCACAGTGCGCAACATTATCAAGAAGTTTGCAACCCATGGCACTGTAGCTAATCTCCCTGGTCGTGGACGGATGAGGAAAATTGATGAAAGATTGCAACGCAGAATAGTCCGGATGGTGGATAAGCAGCCCCAAACATGTTCCAAAGACATTCAAGCTGTCCTGCAGGCTCAGGGAGCATCAGTGTCAGCGCGAACTATCCGTCGACATTTAAATGAAATGAAACGCTATGGCAGGAGACCCAGGAGGACCCCACTGCTGACACAGAGACATAAAAAAGCAAGACTACAGTTTGCCAAAATGTACTTGAGTAAGCCAAAAGCCTTCTGGGAAAACGTCTTGTGGACAGATGAGACCAAGATAGAGCTTTTCGGTAAAGCACATCATTCTACTGTTTACCGAAAACGGAATGAGGCCTACAAAGAACAAAACACAGTACCTACGGTAAAATATGGTGGAGGTTCAATGATGTTTTGGGGTTGTTTTGCTGCCTCTGGCACTGGGTGCCTTGACTGTGTGCAAGGCATCATGAAATCTGAGGATTACCAAAGGATTTTGGGTCGCACTGTAGGGCCCAGTGTCAGAAAGCTGGGTTTGCGTCCAAGATCCTGGGTCTTCCAGCAGGACAATGACCCCAAACATACGTCAAAAAGCACTCAGAAATGGATGGCAAAGAAGCGCTGGAGAGTTCTGAAGTGGCCAGCAATGAGCCCAGATCTAAATCCCATTGAACACCTGTGGAGAGATCTTAAAATTGCTGTTGGGAAAAGGTGTCCTTCCAATAAGAGAGACCTGGAGCTGTTTGCAAAGGAAGAGTGGTCCAAAATTCCGGGTGAGAGGTGTCAGAAGCTTATTGATGGTTATAGGAAGCGACTGATTTCAGTTATGTTTTCCAAAGGGTGTGCAACCAAATATTAAGTTAAGGGTGCCAATACTTTTGTCCAGCCCATTTTTGGGGTTTTGTGTGACATTATGTCATATTTGCTTTTCTGCCTCTGTTTTATATTTGTTCCAATACATACAAAGGGAATAAACATGTGTATAGCAAAACATGTGTTAATGCAATACCTTTTTTGTGTGAAATACTTGATTTTCAGGAAAAATATCAAGGGTGCCAACAATTTCGGCCATGACTGTATGTAGTCCTTAGAAATTCAATGAAAACAGCAGAGAAGAAGCTGCGAAGCATGCAGGGAATCTAGGAAATTACAGAAAGAGACGGCCAGCAGACTGGCCACACTCACAAACTTAAAGGAACATTTTTCAAGCATGATTTTATTGGATTGTAACAAATAACTATTGTTTGTATTGATATTAAAGCTGATGTTGTAAAATTAAAGTATACTGTATAAGATAATGTAATGCTATTCCCTAAATTGGCAGTTTGTTAAAGCTTGTCCTCAGTGGTTGCTCTGACCTTGCAATCCTTCCAACACCTCTGACACTCTGGGTTCTGACATATTTCAACAGTGTGAAATAATAATGCAAGAGACGCTATTCTTTAGTAACACCTCTATATCAGGTTTGTTCAAAAGAGTAGACCGCAGAATGAAGGTTGAGGAGCTACATCCACCGTTAATGCATAAAAGCAAGACACTGATGAAATAACTAAATAGCAATGGTTAACAGACTATACTGTCACAAATGATACATTGTAACTATGTAACTGCAACATCAGCAGCAGGAGGGGGAAGAAAAAGCTTGTTGACTTATTAGCTCCCTCTAGGCCAGTGGTGTCACAATAGGCAATGCAAAAAATTATGTAAATATATATATATATATATATATATATACACATATTCTGGCATAAACGGATATAGACACCCTAATTTGAATACCAATGGCTCAGATGCAAAGGGGTCCGATTAACTAGAAATAGCAACTTGAGTCCTGAGATGTTTAAAGTTCCTGATATGGTGGTATCCACTGTCTTCTGCTAGCAATGGCTGAGCCCATAAGCATTAATGAATACTGGTAATTAAGTTAAACAGGTAAGCCATGGCAAAGCAAAAGTCTCCTGGTAACTATAAAAGTGTAAAAGTAGTAAAGGTGTCTGCATGCAGTTTCCTGGGCACTAGGGGGAAAAAGGGGATAGTCTCATCTGTAATTGTCCCTGAATGGCATAAAGATATAGCCAGTACCTGGCTACATCAAGATAAAATATGATTTAATGGTATTGTAGAAAACAAATTCACAAATTTACTTTATCAGTAGCATTTCCTATGCTTTCCCTATCACAGCTAAACATATTGTCAATATGGCTGATATGATGTTACCAAAGAACTCCTTTAACTTCTGATGCCTCAGTACAAATCATATTCACCCTTTTTCAAAGTGCCATAAATGACTGGATGTTTAATAAAAGTGCATGCCATAAATGGTGTTTGGTGTTGCTATTATACTGAATATACAATATACTACATATTGTATTGTTAGGTACATGTAGATGTAATACTACATCACATATAACAAGTTGCTGAAAACTGCACTAAGGATCAAACATCTACTAAAATGTTTGCAGGTGGCATGGACAACAAAACCATCTAACGCAATCTGGAGGATGCCACAGTCTTCTAGAATCAAGATGCAGCAGTTGGTTCATTAGAATCTTAAAATATTTCTAAGGCCAAGTATTTAATTTATTTTGTTTTTGGATGGTTTGGTGATGGGCTATAATCCCTTTGAGGTTTTTATTGCTCTGTGTTCCCCCTTTTTTTGCCCTGTTGACGACTATAATTAGGCCAGGTTTTTGTTGCTATCCACAGGGTTGGTCCACACATCTCTGCATTGCTCCTACAAAGGAAAATCGAATTGGAGCAATCTACTGATACCATGCCAGAGGGAATCCAAAATGTGGCACTCTCAGGACATGCTTCAACAACCTCTTTGTTGCATTCTCAGATGGTGGATGGATCCCCCACACTGGAAGCATAGCTGCAGGGAAAACAAAACGGTGGCCATAACCTGCCTACCTGTCCTCAACACAAGGGAATGAGTAGGCAGCACCAAAAGATAGGAGGAAATTCTACAGCTGGGAAAAGGCAAGCAGCAACAATATTGAGCACATATCCCTACTTCCAGAGTGGGTGGTCTGCATAATATTTATTTTAAAAAAAAGGTTAGTCAGGCCTAATGTAAGAGGCACACATTCTGCATACAGAGGTAATGGTTTGTTTGTTTATTTATTTATTTACTTCAAACTGCACATACAGAATTCTTTTTTTAATTATTTTTGTAATGCTGTCCTTGACATGATGAAGCAAAAAGAGGCAGGGACAGCAATTCAAATTGGCTGGGTACTACATTTATTAGAAAAAAAGGAAGTCCTGGGCCTAAATCCTACTTTGTCACTATGCAAAAAGAAAAATTAGTTTCTTGCAAAATAAGACTGCCAATTTAAACACTGGCCTTACAGAGGTGTTGGTTACAAGAGTAAAGAAATACCCCAGTTACTAGAATAAAGATGGTGATATAAAAAGTCCAAGTTGGGGCACTTTGTCTTATGGGATGAGTACACTGCCCAATCTCAAACAATCTCCTGCCTGTAAATCACCCTGTTGCATGTTCTCCCAAAGGAAAAAAAATAAGCTTATATGCTGATGAACATCGCTCGGGAATATTACACTGATTTTTTTAAAGAAAAAGCCTTTGAAAACAAATGCAGCCATCAACAATTAGAAAATATACCCAGTGATCAAACACATGCAGCCAGTTATGACTGTAATACACGTGAACAGGGACAGGCTATAACTAATATTATATGCAGCTAGCAAAAAATAGAAAGTATGCCCTGTGAAAAAAAACACATGCAGCCTGTTAGCAGAGCGTAGACTGTAGAGAAGCTGTAATGAAACTGCACAACACATATTATCAACATAAAAATGTACAAACAATTCCTTTCCATTCATCCCCAAATTCCACAAGACACACAACATTTGGCTATCCAAAGAATATTCAGCAGGGGTTTACATCTATAAGTAGAGACCAAAACCTAAATTGTCCCTGTGCACTTTGGGAAAGCATAGGGAATGCTACTGGTAATCACAGCTAAACACATTGTGGTTTATTTACTAAAGAGGAAGAGTGCAAAATCAGGCTCACTTCTGCATAGAAATCAATCCGCTTCTAACCTCAGCTTGTTCAATTTATCTTTGGCAATAAAACATGGAAGCTAGGTGGTTTCTATGCAGAAGTAAGCCTGATTTTGCACTCTCTGGTTTTAGTAAATAAACCCCACAGTCAATACGGCTGCTAAGAACCCAGCCTTTTATACTGAATCAGCTGGCAACAACAAAGTCCACATTATTGGCCATTCTAAGCCATCTAACCTTCAGTTCATAAGCCAGGAAATGCATTATTGGTAGTTGGTTGCTATGGCTATTAGTTCACCCTTTCTGCAAACTGTGAACTGGTTGGGTCAACCCTAACCTATATCGCATCCCTAGTCAAAACTATCTAAGAAGGCATTTCCCTTACTTTGGAAAGATTTCCTTTTATTTCCTGTTATGTGCACAGGACAGGAAGTAAGGGGAAATCTCCCCAATAATACACAAATGGAACCCCCCCCCCCCAAAAAAAAAACCAGACAGGGTCTTAAAAGAGAAGTTTGAGATTCTAAAATAATATACATACTGTACAAACTCACCTATGTAGATGCAGTATCAGTCCTCTGCTGCGTCTAAGACTGAGAACTGAGCAATCAAAAATCACTGATTGCTCAGTTCTTGGTCTTCTGTGAGCTGAATGTCGGTAACTGTCAGTCACCTGCTCTATGCTCTGCCCCTCCATAGCTTACTGGATCTCTGGGCTTTGAGAGGGGAGGAAGCTGCTGGCTCAGACCTTCAGCGGCTCACTGACAGCCTGAGCCAGGTCCCAGTTTAGGCATCTGGGTGGATCCTGGCATTAAAGCCAGAATCTTTCCAGAGCCTGGACCAGCTCTGTGACGTCAGCCAACAGTGGACTTTAGCCTGCTGTCAGCTGAAAATGAGTCACAATAGTGCAAAACTAAGTGCACTCCTGTGTTCCACAGGAGAATAAGGGGCCAAAAGTGCTTTTACCATATTTCTTCTTTAACCATTTTCATATCTCATCCAAAAATAACAAAGTTTTGGCTTTACACATAGTTTAAGGAAAATGAATGATAAATAGACATATTTCTCCAAATGACCTAATCATACTTTATCTAGGAAAAGTTCACAAAATACTTGTACTTCCCTCAATTTACTAATCTTATAGGCTTGCAGTGACTTAGTTTAAAAAAATCCCACTTACTGGTCCCTGTAGCACCTAGGTACTTAAAGTTAAATTCCAGGCAAATAAATACAGTATACAGTAGAATTGCATAATGAGAACTGTTTTACCAAAGGATTTGTATTTTTGTCCATTCAGTCCTGATATTTACACAGCCTTGCCCTTGCTCCTCAGCATAGCTCGGTCTAGAAGGTGAGGGAAACTAATGTTTTTCTGCTGCAATTTCACTTTTACTTACAGGTTCCTACATCTCTCATGTGGTTGGTCAGTGAACAGAGAAGATACACCCCCAACAAACTCACCTCACTCTAACACACTATGAAAGATTGACTCTCTGGTGCATGGACCATGCTTGAGGGGACTGCTTGAGGAGCCCGCTTCAGGTGCACTTAATATATATTTCCCAGAATTGTCCTGAGAAATAAGTAGAGGCTGTCGTCACTGCATTCCTATTGTAATATCTTCATCCCTGGTTTTTATTATCATTCTTTGTTTCAATTCCTCCCTAATACGTCTTACACTGAAAAAAGGTCATAGAATCTAAACCAGAAACAATTTATTTCCTACCTTGTTTAATTCAAAATACGTATCAAAATCAATGTATGTGAGGTAAAAAAAGGTCCTGCATGCATTACAATCAAATTTCTAATTTTCTGCAGTTATAAAAACATGCAATAAAAAAAACATATTCCAATGTAATATAGGTTTTCAGAATTTGCAGCCAGAAAGGCAATGCTTGCATTACTCATTTTGCACACTTCTGACTTGTTTCTGTCCTGGCTACTTCCATGCACTACTCTGACAATCAATAGATAAGCTTTACCATGGCAATCTCTGTAAAAAAAGTAGCCTACCTTCCTTGGATGCAGAAAAGTCTGCAATCTACCACTAAGGTAAATTATTATTTTTTTGTTTTGTTAAAGGGGGAACCTTTACTTCCATTAAGGGTATTTCCCCTTCTCTTTAGTCACCAAAGGCTCCTTCACATTGGAACGCAATACTGGAAACCCGTGTTTGGTGTGCGTTTCCCACACTGCATTCAAAACACACTATGTGTGCAATCTGTTTGTCTGCATCGGATTGCATGTTACCACAGTACCATGTGATAAGTTGCACAGCGTTTTTGAAAAGTAGTACATGCTCTACTTTAGGTGTGATCCAGTGTGATTTTAGTCCATTAAGGGACAGTTCACATCTGAATTGCACAGGAATACTGTCCACATTCCTGTGCAATTCCTATGCATGTGTGGTGCACCTTTCAGCCCTTTTAATCAAAGGGGCAAAAACCACACTGGATCACACCAAAAGTGTTGCATGTACTAGTTTTCAAAAATGCACTGGATTGCATGGAAATGTGGTACTGCATTTGGGGTGTCATTAGGATTATATTGAAACCCTCAGCAGATCACACACACAGTGCATTCTGAATGCGGGGCAGGAAACGAACATGGAACAAGGATTTCCCGTACTGTACTCTGGTGTGAATAAGACTATGCATGAGCAGTGAATGGGCTGAAAATTGCACAAGTACTGAATGGCATAGGAATTACACAGGAATGTGGACCACATTATGTGCGATTCCGGTGTAAACTGGCCTTCAGACAGGAAGTAAAAATCTCCCCAAGGAAAACGGTAATAGCAATAAGAACACTTTTTAATAGAGTTGCCAAGAAAATAAAAATGTCGGGTATTACTAATTGTTCAACGTGAAAATCTGCCATTTTGTAAACATTTTGAATAATGTGCAGAGGTTTACATCCTCTCTCATTGTATTTATTTATCTTTTTATTGCTGGATATGTCTCTGTTGAGATTTTCCATCATTTGTCAAATGGTTACCAGGACATGAAGTAAGCAGAGGCTGTAACCCATCTCCATTCTATCTTAGATTAAAAACATTCACTTATTCTGAAGTCCTGGAAAAACACCAACCCACCAACCTTAAAACAATAGTTTGCCAGGGTGAACAACATGCAAGAAATTGAAGATCTCACTGCAACGCTTAGGAACAGAAGCTCTAATATAAGCAAGAATTTTGATCATTTTTAGTGCACCTCTGTCAGGAGCCGACTGGAAGTAGCCTCTAACGAACCACAGGCCGGAATTCCCCAGGGCGCGGAGTCTAAGCCTCAGTCTGCTGTTTCACCAGAGCCCCTGATGGTGGGGATGGACTTGAAGCAGCCTGAGACCAGGTCGCGGCCCCCGAGTACAACCAACTGTGGTAGAGGTAGCCGCCAATGGCAAGTAGCAGGTGAGAGCCAGATGTGAAGAGGTGATGCGTAGCGTAATCAGACAGGCCAGGTCGGTAACAGCGGAGGCAGATGGTACAGAGCGGCAGGCAAAAGGATAAACGGGTCACAGGCCAGCTTCAGCAACAGGAGGT